>NW_015090999.1:3601890-3939693 GCF_001431845.1 Calidris pugnax | reverse complement strand
GGAAAGAGGGAAGGGGAAAGGGAAGGGAAGGGGAAGGGGAAGGGAAAGAGAAAAAAGGAAAAAGGGAAAAAGGGAAAAAGGGAAAAAGGGAAAAAGGGAAAAAGGGAAAGGGAAAGGGAAAGGGAAAGAAAAAGAAAAAGAAAAAGAAAAAGAAAAAGAAAAAGAAAAAGAAAAAGAAAAAGAAAAAGAAAAAGAAAAAGAAAAAGAAAAAGAAATCCTGTCCTTATGCAAAAGAAGTAATAACTATTGCAACAGCAATATAATTGGTACAAATAAAAGATATGCTCTGTGTTTCCTGTCCTCAGAGGTGCACCCAGGGTTTTCTTTTTTGCTGCTGTTGCTGTTAGATCAAACATCTTTAAGTCTTCAAGTACTGACTATTTACAAACTTTCTCAGTGAAAGAGTGAAAGATTAGAAAGACTTTCAATTTCAAGTTGGGTCTCAGAATACATGTCTTCAGGGTTCAGTGCAAACATTCTGCATAACTCTAGGTGCAATTTTCTATAGCTGGCTAAGCAGAAAGTAGATTTATATAGCTGTAATAAGAACAAAATATTTATGCTTATATTAAAGTAGAAGGTTTTCAGCAACTGTTTTACAAGCTTGCTTGGTCTGAAGTGTAGCATGAAATATGATTTTCAGTGTGAAAAAACTGTTAAGAATACACAACCAAACAAACTATTACAGCATGCAGGTAAGAGCCTTTAGGCTTACTGATTTACCTATTAGATGTGTCCCTACTGAAAATAGATGTGTCATGTTTCTCGTTTGATCAGCCAAGAGGCTATATTTTAAAATTTTGAATTAAAACATAGTACCATATAAATAGATGGCATGCCATATTGCGTGTTCACACCAGTTTATGACCAATAAGGAGGAGACAAGGCTGAAACTTTCAAATATCGTGGAGTAAGTGCACGTATTTCTTAAGGTTATACTTGTTATATGCTAGAACTAATATTAGTCCTTATTGTGTTGTTCCTTCAAGAATACTGTAATATGCTACACTTTTTCCATTTATTACACCATTAAGTAGACTAAACACCTATTAGTGTCATTAGAAAAAAATCAAACCTCTACAGTTTAAAAAAACCATATCATTTTACTAAAATTACTACATCTATGAATTAACTCATATGCTTTTTTAGTCCAATACAGAATGACTACACAACTACAGGATCCCCTATAATTGATATGCATGATGTGTTTTTCTACAAAAGATTTGTTTGTGAAATTACTTGGTAGCAATAGAAACATAAAAACACAGATTAAAAAAGATGCACTGATTATTTGATCCATATTATCTACAAAGCCCATGTGAAAGACCCTTCTGCTAAAAAGAAGATTTTAATAATAAATTTCAAATATGATTAATCACTAACTTCCAGTTCACAGTGTGCTTGAAGGAATTGTTTTAGCAAATCCCTAATTATTTAAAAAAAAAAGGTTAGAAACTCCATTATAATCTTGAGATTTAGCTTCATTACTGTTTGCATCTTGGAATGCACAGCATATAGGCAATGGCCAGGGACTTCATTATCATAAAGGAATAGAAACATTTAAATGAGAAATGGCACAGTGGGAGAAGCAAGAAACACAGTGATGTAAAGGTCTAAATTTAATGGACAAAAGTTTAAAAAGAGATTTGCCTTGTCTTCCCCTCCCCTCCCCTCCCCTCCCCTCCCCTCCTCTCCTCTCTTCCCCTCTCCTCCCCTCTCCTCTCCTCTCCTCCCTTCTTGTCTCTTTCAAATTATCTACATTGAAGAGGTGTGATTATTATTAAGAAGCAACCCTAGCTCTAGGACACAGGCCCATAACTGTCTCAGACAGAGGTCATGTGCAGGAATCACCTGCTGCACTTTTAACTTATGTTAAGGGCCTTCATAAATCTATTGCCAAGTCTCTTTTTTTTGATGGTACAGAGTGTTCAGGGTTTTTTTCACAAACTCAGAATGTTTATAGATGGAAAGTGTATCTTGACATAAAGTGCTGCTTCTTATCTCAATAACAGTATAGAGTTATGAATGACTGAAAAAAGAAAATCCTGATAAACATGCAGACAACCACTTGAGGAGACAACCACTAGTAACAATAATGTGTTTCTGGGAATTTGCACATTAAAGTTTATAAGTTGTTGACATTATACTCAGTTCTGTGTTGGATATGAAAGAATCTGAAATAACTGACCTGAACAGTGTGTCCATGTAAACAGGCAAGATTAAAAATCAAAGTACTAAAAGCTGGATAATTTCACCTTCCTTTTCAGCCATTTTGCTTCACAGTGGGGAAGAAGTAGCATTTTTAGTAAGAAGACCTGTAGCTTCTTAGTTTCCTGGAAGAACATCTTAGTTGAATCCCTTGACAGCTCTTGAAACTGAGGATGAAAAATGGTAAAGTTGCCCTTACAAAAAGCCATTTCCCCGCAGGGCAGTCACTTGGTTTGCCAGGGATGAAGAAGTCCGGATTTAGCTCCCGGTTGCCAGGCAACAGGTAAGGAAGGAGCAGATCTCTTTTCTTAAAGAAATTGAGTGGTCCTCCACGAGTGTTTGCACACAAAGAGCCACAGCTTGAAAAACAAGCAACAAGAACAAAAAAACCCCTGTTTCTGCACAGACAAAATTACTGTGAACATTTTAAAGAGGGAAAGGTTCTGCAACCCACAAACTACCTCCTGAGATCAACAGGACATCACTTCATTAGGGCAACAAAGATGATTAAGGGATTGGAGAATGGCCCTTATGAGGAAAGGCTGAGACTAGGACTCTTTAGCCTGGAGAAGAGAAGGCTGAGGGGAGACCTTATTAATGCTGACAAGTATCTAAAGGGTGGTTTGAGGGAGGATGGAGCCAGACTCTTTTCAGTGGTTCCCAGTGTCAGGACGAGGGGCAACAGGCACAAGCTGGAACACAGGAAGTTCCACTCAAATATGAGGAAGAACTTCACGGTGAGGGTGACAGAGCCCTGGAACAGGCTGCCCAGGGAGATTGTAGAGTCCCTTCTCTGGGGATTTTCAAGACCTGCCTGGATGCAGTCCTGAGTAATGTGCGTTGGCAGGGGAGTTGGACTAGATGATCTTTAGCAGGTCCCTTCCAGCTCACAATTCCATGATTCCATGATTCTTTTTCCTTTGTATCACCTTAGGCACTGGTTTTGTTCGTCTGTTTGTTTTGCTTTGGGATTTTTTCTTGTTGTTGGGTTTTCTTTTTTAATTTTTTTCCCCCCAGTTTGCTCAGTTGATTTCCAGAAAGGTAAAGGTTGCGGGACTATTTTTTTTTACAACCTTTTGATACTATAACTATTGAGAGGATAAGAGGGTTGCTTAAATAAACATGTCCAAAACAGGACCTGAAATGCTTCTAACAATAACAATTTTGATGTCCAGTCTTCTCTCCTGTCATGCAGAAATAAATAAAAATAAATACATTACTAATCCATTGTGAAGTTCCATGTTTTGATCTTACGTTTTATCTCAGAATTTATTACTTTCCATGCTAATCTAATTTACCATATGTGGCTGCATTCAAAGAGGAAAACAGAAGGCTTATCTAAAAAAGCAGGTGGTATTTTATGTTGGATTTTTATTGACTTATGTAAGTATACTACCAGAAATCATCCAGATATACACAAGTGTACAAAAATTGGAATTTAAGTAGGGAATTGTCCTATTTAAGAAAACACTGATGTTTTTGTTCATTTATTTTGTTTACTGGAATGATTTATGTGATGTTTGTTATGTGGTGTTAACACCTTATAAATGTAACTGTTAAGCTTTTGCTATCTTTACTTAACTTTCTGATAAGGTCTTGCAGGGGACAAGATAACATTCTCACCTACAATCAAACTGCCTGAACAGCAACATTAGGAGTGATATAATTACTATGGAAATGAAGGTGTAGTTCTAAAGCTTAGAAGTTAACTAAAATATGCTTTCCATCTGCTGGTATCACAACAACGTGCACTGAGGAAACCATGTTCCATCACATCTGATGCCTAAAAAAGGCATTATGCAAAATTAAATGAGATATGTTGGTCCTCAAGAATACATAAATTAATTTCAATGAAGACAGAAAATTATGGAAAATAAAATAAAATCATTTTCCTACTGCAATTTTTGTAGAAATTTGCATTATGAATAGGGTATTTTTCTTCTCTTTAAAAAAATTTACTGAGCAGTGGATTAGCATGGCTAGCTGTCAAAACCAAAAATCCATGTAAACATGTAAATGAAAGAGATTTAGAAGTTTAGAATGAACTAAACTACCTTAGTGAAGAATTAATATTAAAATTAAAAAGAAGAAGAAAATAATGAAGTAGATACAATATATATACAAAAGCGTATCAAGCTCCCAGGAGGACAGTCACGTCACCGGCAGGCACCAGGGAAATCCCAGACTGGACTCAGTGACGGATGGGGTTCCAGCTCTGGAGTCAGGAACACACGGATCGGGATCAAAGGCAGATGAACAGACAGAGTCCTCTTCGGACGTCAGTCATTGAAGAAAGGGAGTTGACCTTTTGATCCATCAGCTTTTATACTGAGCATGGGGCAGATGGGATGGAATAGCCCAGTTGGTCAGGTTTGGCTCACCTGTCACAGATGTGACCCCTCCACGCTTTTTCTGCTTCTGACCCTCTAATGGGGCAAATAACAAAATTGGCTGACCTTGGTTGTTACAGCAATGAGTATGAGCAAGGGCCTCTCTGCATATCGTTCCTTGGCACTTAGCACAAACATTGGTCTTATCATTCTGAGAATAAGCAGTTTTCTCCACAATATGCCATTAATTTCAGAGAGTTAGAAGAGGCTTAGCTAAGATGTAAAATTACAGAACAGAAAGTCGGTTCTGTTTTACTTCAAACCGGGACAGTCTTATAAAAATTAGCAAAGACAAGGAAATGCTTATGAATTTAGGCAATTTCTTCAGTGAAACTGGCAGATCAGGCCTCTTAAGGTACACTAGGTACATAATTAAGACCTGCTTCAGCTTCCAAATAAAATGTGAAGATCGGTTTCCTTCATCTCTGTAATTGGCATACACAATTAAAAAAAATATTTTGTTGGAAAGATGTGAACTTTTTGAGATTCCTTATACAGTTCCTACTAGAAAGCTTTGGGACACCTCTGAGTGCTCTGATTGAATCAGTATTATCCACTCCTGTTTGTTGAATCCAAAATAGCAGTTTATATATTTTAGGATCTGTACAGGGAGCTCTCTGTATTATTTTGAAAATTTTAATTCAGTTTAGGACAATAAAGGTATGTTCCCTGAGCCTAAATCCTCTTCCTTTCTATCTTGGTGCATTCTGCATGACATTTGCATAGTTACTCAGCTACAACCAGGAAGCAGCGGGAATCCTGACCCATAACAACAGCTGCTGCACAGGACCAATGTATCCAACCCCACCATCACTTTCTAATGAGCTATCCTGCCACAAACATTATTAGAGAAGCAGTAGACATTTAACCACCGATATGCATTGTGCTACAATTGATCAGAGCAAGTCAAGACTTCCATGAGATTTAGTTGGGATAATGCCTCCTCTGAGGATTTCAAGTGAGCTTGAAAACTTAGGTGATGTCTTATCCACAGCACAATGATTCTAAAAGTGAGCATCTGAGGGAGTTTTCAGTAGAAAACATCAGCATGATTGGTACCCTTCATAACTAAGCGGGTTAAGGTTTGGCATTGTATTTTCCAATGTGCTTTCTTAAATACCAGTGATGATATTTAGGACTGCCTGAATGGTAGCATATGATCCTCAGTTTACTTTCTGATCTCCTCCATTCTCATTTGTTGCCTTTTCTTTTCTATTACAAGTAAGTCAGATTTTTATTTTCTTTAGGCAAAGAATGCTTTAGCTTTCTTGATCATCCATACACTGAAATTAATGATCTGTATTTCTACAAATTATGGTCCTTATTAACAGCAGATTTCATGAATGATTTTTGGAAAAGATAACTTTGGCCTGGGACAAAAAAGCTACATAGACACAGAAAGTTCTTAACATCCATCTAAAGACACTTCCTCATTCCTCAGATATTGTGACATAGGCCTAATGTTTCTTTTCTGTGATGGTTTCTTAGTATTATATTCACTATATATTGCCATACTTTGATTTAGCACACCATTCTGCATGGAGGAGGCATGACATAACTCAAGATTTCAGAAACTTCCTTTTTTATTTGTTTTGTTAACATTACATAAATTCATGGGATTCCAGTGTTTTACGCCATAATGGCTAGAGGCATATATGTTAACATGAGGTTTTAAGAATATTTAATTTCATATTTCAAGTGTGGATTTCCACTGAACTGTTTTCTTAAAAGAACTGAAACTAGAGGTTCTTAAATGATTGAAGTATTGATTCACCACTTGTGACATCTTCATTTTCAAGGTTTACACTGGTGTTTTTGCGCAGAGAATGTATAGATGCACTAAGCTTGCATGGCTGTATGCATTTCATTTGGGAAATAAGACAAAGTTTACCAAATGACACAGAATAATCGAATAGTTTAGTTCCCCCTTAGTCATTTAACTTTTTAACTTGGTATTTAGGAATAAAAAATTTGTAGAAGTTCTTTATAAAATCTCTGTATTTCCTCTTCAGAAAGAGAAACATTCAATTTTTATGCCAAAATGCTAATAGAACTTTTTTAAACAGTCAGTGAAATATTTCTAAAAGTTCACAGCCACAAGAGTCATTCAGTAATGCTAATACATTCCTCTTCTATTCTACTCATTTGTAGAGAGGTTCAATTTAAACCTTTTTGGTTTATTAAGTTTTAAGCTAGTGCTAGGAAAATTTATGCTTAAACATTCTTTCAATTTTCATTAATTAACCACTTCTTTGCTTAGCTTACTAATGTTGGTGGAAGAGGTTCAATTTCTCCACAAAACCTCCTCTCTTTTCTGCTCTTCTTTCTTGCATTATCCCACCAGCCCCAAAGGACATTTTGACTGTGATATTTTACTTTGAAAAATAAAATAGTAAAAAAAGAAAAAAAAAATGAAAAAAAAATGAGATGGAGAAGATATATATTCTCAACACTTTCAAATCAAAGTGTTTATGGAAATATTTTGAATACAGA
Source organism: Calidris pugnax (assembly GCF_001431845.1). Taxonomy (NCBI): domain Eukaryota; kingdom Metazoa; phylum Chordata; class Aves; order Charadriiformes; family Scolopacidae; genus Calidris; species Calidris pugnax. The sequence continues at coordinate 3,932,602 of NW_015090999.1, read as the reverse complement.
ATATTTGAATATTTTCCTGACCAGGGTAAGAATTCACATCAGAAACTACAAATACTACTTTCAGGTAGTTGTAGAGAGTGATAAAGTCTCCTCTCAGCCTCCTTTTCTCCAGGCTAAACAATCTCATCTCCCTTAGTCACTCCTCATAAGAATGGTTGTAGATGTTTGCAGATATCATAAGAAAAAGTTAACTGAAACCCTTGTGAGAAGCCTCAGAAGTAAAAAATATTTGCTTTTTAAGGACAATATCTTGCAAGTCTCAAAATTAACTTTTTTTAACTATATGCTAACATCTAGCATAACCCTAATATTTTCTACCTCTACCTATTCACCTACTAGATAATGTTCATCTTGATACACAGTCAGTCTTGTTCAGATAATGTCACCTTATTTTGCACTTGCCTTATCATAAAATGTTTAGCTGCAGCAGTTTATAGTCCTTTGAGAAAAGAAACAGATTAGACACTCAAGGACATATAACTTGGGAAATTATAAAGAATATGTGACATTAGAGCTTTGTTTAACTATTTCACAGTAATTGGAACATCAAAAAGGAATTGAAAAAGGAGCATTAATTATTTGATCCATACTACCTATAGAAACCATGTAAAAATGGTTAAACATTATAATTTTTATAATAATCAAAATAATGTTTCACCAAAAGCCCCACATTATTTAAAACCTATCAGAAAACAAATGTCCATATGAATTGTTTTCAAGAATTTTCTAATATTTCCCAAGTGGGCACTTACCTAAAGCATAATTTTATGCTCTGGTCAAAATCTCAGGCAGGATAATCTAGTCTTCCTCAAGAAAAGCCTAAATTTTTCTGTAGAGGATGACTTCATTGAGATTCACTCCAAGTCTCCTGAAAACGATGGACTGAAAAATCCTTCACATAAAACTTAGCCTTACTTAAGTCCATAAGGAAAGTATAGAAAAGTCTATAAAACAGATGAGATCAAGATCCTAAGTCTGCTCTTCCCTATCTTCCCCAGCCAGTGAAGAGGCCAGGCAGGAGCAGGCTTCTGGCAAGAACTGAGGCCTGTGAAGAGGAGTCCACACTGGAACAGGTTTTAGTAATTTCTTTAGCTATCACTTTAAAAAAATGAGATTTTCTACAGTTGCTAACAATACATTGTTGAGTAACATTTTGATAAAATGACTGCAGTCTGCGCATACACATAAATAGAAGCAAATTTAACAAAAACATCCTGTAACTTACTGTAACATGACATCTTAATGGAAAATCATTTCATGGAATTCTTACTTGTAGCTGAAGAAACAATCCTTTGCAGGACTTTTTGGTTTCTTTTCAGTTTAAGAGGATTTTCAGACAGCTGTTTCTGTTAGAGAATCTATTTGTATTCTTAGAATTATTTGATTTAGCAGGCTGATAAATTCAGAGTACAAAAAAAGTCTTGAAATACGAAAGCTTCCCATTCATTTATCACAGAGCTGCAGTGAGCATCATATGGAAAATGAATCTCCATGCCTCCATAAATAAGTGTGTTAGAGCACTTACAATAATTTGACTGACTCTCAGTACAAATTTCAGGTTCATGAGACACAAAGTGAAAATGGAGATCAATCACATTGATCTAAACAAATAAAGTTTGTCTGAAATGCTGAAAGACTAAGATATTAATTTTCCATAAAATTCCATAATTTTATCAGTAATGATAATTTGCAACAGTTCAGCTAATCACAGAAGTCTTATATTAATGGTGATTGTTCAAGTGAAACTCCTGTTCAATTCTGGGGAACCAACTAATTTTAACAATGAATCTTATATTTCATAGATGGAAATATACAGTATTCACACAGCTGGAAAGCTTTTGAACACTTGTTAATAATAGACACAAGACAGGAAAGACATAGCCAAAGTCCATGATACGAAGTCAAGATACTACTGCATATATTACCCCATCTTCAACTTCTGGGGGTAGCCTTTCCATATATGTGCTCATATAAACAGACACATTCCTCATGAAAATTTGTTGTCTTTATTTCTAGTGACACCTGTCCTTTTCTTCCTTCCCTGAGAAAGTACGCACAGAGAACTAATAGGTATGTGCTTTGGAAAGGACATCACGCAGTGTTCTGGATATGCTCACTACTTTCCTATAGCACAGTATAGAGTGTAGGTGTTGAGGTTTTAGCAGCAGGAGAGCTTCAGGGGTGGCTTCTGTGAGGAGAGGCCAGGGACTGACCCATGCTGGTCACAGATAAGTTCCAGCTGGTTCCAACAGACCCATTTCAGGGCACAGCTGAGCCCCTCAGCCCTCAGGTTGGTGGCACCTTGGGGAAAATGTATTCAAAAAAGGGAAAAATGCTGTGCAGCAGTGTGTGAGGAGTGAGGAGAAAAAACTTGTGAGAAACAATCCTGCAGGCATCAAGGTCAGTGAAGAAAGAGAGAGAATAAGTGCTCCAGGCACCAGAGATGAGATTTCCCTCCAGCCACTGGAGAAGACAACAGTGGAGCAGATACTTCACTGCAGCCCATGGAGATGACCACACTTCAGCAGATATCCACACTGCGGCCCATGGAGGATTCATGCTGAAGCAAGCTTATCCTCAAGGACTGCAGGCCATGGAAAAGGTCCACACTTAAGCAGCGTAACAGGGTGAGGAGGGAGGAGCAGCAGAGAGGAGCTGTTGTGGACTGACCACAACCCACCCTTCCTCATGGCCTGCGTGCCTCTTGGGGCTGAGGGAAGGAAGAAGAGGAGCAGGGCATGAAAAAGTGAATAAATTAAATTAGTCTTTCCCAGTTTGAGTCTGTTTCGCTTGTGATGGTAATTGGCAAATGAGCTCCCTGTCTTTGTCCTGATCCATGAGCTTTTCCATCTTGTTTCTGCCTCTGTCCTGTAGAGGAGGGGAAGTAAGAGAGCAGGTGTGTGGAGGTCTGGCAGCTGGCCAAGGTCAACCCATCACATGCACCAAAAGTCTATATAGAACCAAGAAGTCCCTTTCCTACAGATCTATGGAGTGTTTTATTTCTTGTTATTTTGATTTCTGTTGTATAGATGAGAGGAATATATTACTTTACGTTTGTGAGATATATGTTCCTCCATTATTCTGACTTTTCTCATTTATTTATTTATTGTATTAAGATTCCCTTTGATATATTTACCTTCTTATATCTTAATTCTTATTCCACAGGACTATATATCTCTGTCTAGTGTCAATTACTGTTAATTTAAAAATATCACCTTGGTTACACCTGTTAGGCTAATGAGTTTCTACATACATTTCCTATTATGTTTATGTTCATCATAAGATATGATTTATTTTATTTTTCTATATATAAATGAAAATATAAAATTCCATGTGCTGGGTTTTGAAATTTTTAAATAAATATGTCAAAGCTATAAAAGCAATTAAAAGCTTTTAAGAAGTGAAACCAATAAATTTTATAATATAACAGACAAACTATAATGAAAAGAAAAAAATTAACAGGTGAATGAAACACATCGTCAGCACTACAAGATGTTATATTTATTCTTTGATGTTTGGCATGTTTTGTGGATTAAGAAATTACTCATGTGCATGTATATCATAAGATGTTTTGAAGTTTTATACATTCAAATAAAACCAAAATTCTTTGTGGCTAAAAATTGTCCAAGTCATCAATTCATTATCTGACACACTTTTAAAGAAGTAATATGATGTTCATAATCTAAATATATGCAAACATTTTTGCAGTCATAATAATTGGAAAAATCTAATAGTGTGAAAACATTTGTCTTTTTCAGAGTTTAGCAGTCTAAGTAATCTGTCTCTTTGTTTTATGCTTTTATGTTCCCTTGAAAGTGAAGGAAAAACCCATCTCTGCTCTCCTTCTGCATAAAATCATTCTTCACCTCTTCCCTCTGAAGCCCTCAGGGCTTCAGCCGCAGCTTCAAGGAACAAAAGCTTTTTTCAAGTTTTGACTCAAAACTGATATCCAAACTCTGTGATCAATGGCCTATAAACTTAAATCCAGTGGGTAACACCTTCAAAACAATTGTTGACATTTCAGGTAGGCAATCAAATCTTCAGAATGATGTCTGTCAAAAGCTGAAAGCAAATTATGACCGTGTTTTATGAGACAAATTGAATGACTATCTTACTCTCATCGATCATATTTGTTCTTGGCAATCTGATATAGCTGGATTTCCAACTAAACAATTTTCAAATCCCTATAAAAGAAACTCAGACCAACACATCTACTTCCACATATTGCTGTTGCTGTTCAAATAGCAGATTCTTGTGAATATCCTCAAATTAAAAATAGTCTGCAATATTTCTAATATGGCTTGTTTATTAAGCTTATCGATGGGGCATGAAAATCTTCCTTATCATTTACTGCAAAAGAGTATTTCCATGCTTGTGAAAGTAATACCTATTTGCGCTGCATATTAAACTGTTTTCTAAATCCAAAAATCATAATTGTGTATGCACTGCATGTCATAACAGTTTCACTAAAACATTTTTGTTGGTTTTGTGTTAGAATTATGCTAATTTTCACTGAGAGAGATGAATTAGAGGTAGAAGGATCTTCTATATGCATTAAGTAACTTTTATTTTAAATGAGATTTTTGATATAAACTGCAACAATCAGTTCAATGAATAGTCTATGAACCATGAATTATAAGAAAATCCTTCAGAAAAATGCACAATTTAAAGAAGACTGTCCCTTTTTCCACTGGGACATCTATGTATCAAGAACATTTTCTCTGGGATGCTCTTCTCTATTGTGAACACTTTTGCAATAATCTCTGTAATGTACTATGAGATATATCCATACTAGACCATACATTTCCATGACAAACTGAGGCCATTAACATAAATCCAGCCATTTCCCCAGCAGTTAGTGCAGCTGGGGTGCATAGGGGGCCAGAATCCCTCCTCAAGACTCTGAAATGGCAGTGGTGGGTGCTGGGCTGTGTGGATGAAAGGTAATCACCCAAAACACAGAGCACAGCGTGAACAGGGGAATGCTAGTCACCTCATCAGTGAAAAAGGAGCTCCCTGACTTGGCTGCTCCCAAGGCCACTGGGGAGAATGCTGAGATCATTGTAACCAGTGTGAGACCCCCCTGGGAAGGGTCAACCAAACAAGCACTCCACAGATAGCTCTGAAGACCAAAGGGGTTATTTCCTGTAGGGCTACAGGACTCATTATGGGATGGAGGTGAGGGAACATTTTTGAACTGTGCATAACTTCTTATAGGATATTTTTAAGCAGATTGCAGTGACTTCTTATGTGAGTGACTTCTTATGGTATATGTTTAGAGGTTGGAGCAAAGACAGGGAATGGAAGGGATTAAGGTGATTCAGAAAGGAAAAAGTGTTGGAAAATAGAGAAAAAGGAATAAAGAGGTCCTGGTGAGTACTAATGGCTTGTTGTTCTGCACACTTTTTTGACTGAGCCTTATTCTCATTAGATCCTGTTTCTACTAATCTTCTGTGTGGATGCATTCTCTATTCTGAGTATGTGTGAACATGAGTGAATTTCAAGCTACAAGACCCAGCAAATAGGCTAAGACGTCTAAGCAAATGAAGTAGGGATCTTAATGTCCAGGTTTGTAGGTCCAATAGGTACCTACCAGCACCTGGGCAGGTGAGAGGGAACTGAGGCGAGCTGGTGAATGTTGCTTTGTCTAAGGCCAACTATTGTTAAATGTGAGTGGGTCTGCATGTGAGTGTACACACAAATATATATATATTCTGCAAACAGACCTCAGTTTGAACCACCTGATCAGCTGAACACAAAGAAAAAAAAAAGTCAAGCAGTCTTTCTGTTCATGACTGTGTGAGTGCCGTGTAAAGTGCAAGGGCTGGTAAAGGCAATCTTCTTGGTCTGTGTTACTCTGTGTGGCATGCTGTATATTCATATTATATATATCTTTGTATGGTTCTATCAGAAATTTACACTCAGTGTTGCATCTTGCTGAACCTGCAGACATAAAGCCACCATAGCCCCACATCCATGGGGCTACTGGGTTTAGTAATCTTTAGCAGTGATGTGTATATGTCATAGCTTAGTCTACAACATCAGCTGAAGTAATTGTCCCCACTATGTCAGAATCAGACACTACACCTGAGCGAGAGTGCTGCCACCCTAGTCTCTAGAAGTGCCTGCTGCTCTGGGAGTGCCTGGTGCCTGATCCTTCTCTTCAAGGCCTAAGCAGTGACCTCCCCTGTGGCAGATGTGTTCTGGTTGAGGTACTGAGTCATGAGCTGAAGAAACTGTGTAGGAGGTGAGCAAGCTGCACATCATAAGAGAAGGTGAACAGGACAGTCATGGGGTCTTTGTAGACCATACAGAGCCAACAGCCCCATCCCTTGCCCCAAGAACAGACAGTCAGCTGGAGACTACTTTAACAGGGGTCAGTGGATGGAGGCAGCCACAAAGGAGAGTGACTTTTGGCAACATAGCAAAGCTCCTTCTCTGTCTGGAGTTCTGCAATTACAGAACAGGCTTAGTGCCCTGGGAATAGGTCAGGAAGATGACCTCCATTTATGCAGGCATCTGAGACACCTCATTCTGAACCAAAGAAGAAAAGGAGGGTGACAGTCACTGTAGATTCCCTCTGACGAAGGATGGAGGCACCCACATGTTGATCTAAGCCAATGTTTTGGAAGTCTTGCTGCTTGCCACTTGGTCGCCTCTTGCCTCTCTCAGGGAGAGACCAACAAGGGTTGTCCAGACCTTTGACTATTCCCCTTGCTGCTCATCCATGTAGGCATCAATGATACTGCTAGTGGCAACACTGCATATGTCAAGAGTCGTTAGAGAGCTCTGGGAGCAGGAAGGAAGCAAAGTGAGTAGTAGGGCTAGTTACTCCAACTGGAGGTACAGATGGTGTTCTCAGTAAGGAGAAAAGGTCGAGGCAGAAGTGGAGACACCAGCATATCACTGGTCTACTGACTGGTGTCTGAGATGGAGCTTTGGCCACTATGACCACAGGACCTGCTCTAAGAAGAAAGGATTGCTTACAGGAGACAGAATTCATCTGACAAATGGGATGAAAGGCTAAAGTACGAACCTTACTGGTTCGGTTCAGACCTTTCAGAAAAGACAGATGAAGAAAGTGAGGAAGAGAGGTTGCACTCAATGCCTTCACATTGGCTGGAGTGCAGGCAGCTTTGGAAATGGGAATAAGCTACTTGAGCTATGCGTAAGGATAAAGGGAGAAACCAGAATGAATGATAATGAGGTGGGAATCTGTCATAGAAAGCCTGATAAAGAAGAAGTTGTATGAAACTTTCTTTACAAAACTGGAAAAAAACTCTCACAGTTGTGGATCCCTTCACTATCTACTCAAAGAGTAACAGGGCTGGGTACAAACAATAATGGAGATTTCTGAAGTGCTTTGCTGGAAATTTCTTGAAGCACATGATTGATGAGTCAGGTATCAGACATTATTCCAGTTTTTAGTCACAAATCATGATGAACTGCTGAAGATGTGAAGATCAAGAGCAATCTTGACTGCAATGACTATGAGGCTGTGGAGTCTAAAATCCTGAGAGAAGGAAAATAGATAGCATGTAGAAAAAACAGAGGCCTGTGATACCTATATAATTACAATAATCAGGATACAATGAATTTGTTTTAAACCTAATATACTCTACTAAAATAGTGTAATTAAAACCAGTATGTAAATGTCTTGTAACAGTGTGGCATAGCCGCGTATAGAGTTTTATGCAAGTATGTAAGCAATGTGAACACCAGAGGGGCAAAGATTTGTGTAGCTGCATGCAGAAAACATGGGAAAACAGTGGCCCAAGTAACAGAATTTTCTAAATAAAGAACAAAAAATAAGAAAAACGCAAGGGGTTGCAAATAAGCAGAACATTTTGTTGAATACAAAAGATGAATGGCAAAAGCAGCAAGAAGATAAACAACACTGGGACCACGGGAATAGGCTGGACAGCATATCCCTAACCCTTTGGAATTTTGGGACATCATTACTATTAACCCTCAGCTAGCTGGGATGGAACATATGTAGACATTGACATCAAATTTGTAAAAGGATACAGTGAAAAGAAGACAGATTAATTCCACCTTTGATGTGTTTATTTCTCCTTATTGTCTATAAAGAAGCTTATATGTCAGCGTCAGGTCATATAACTAGCACCTTAAGAAATAATTGACTCTCAGAAGTTACAAACAGCTTGAAGAGAAAAGGGGATAAAGGACACTAGAGGACTAATTAAACATATTAAAATCAAACCAAACCAACCGACCAAAAAATAACACCAAGACAACAACAAAACCATGTTGGATAGGATCTGCTTGCTGTAGTCATTTTGCAAGAGAAGTTCTGTGCTTATATGTGGAAAGTGCAAATGGTATGCTGTGCTACATCCGATAGAGTACAGTTAGCCTGTTGGTTAAGCTGAAGAGTCAGATCTAAAAGAAATAATGAGACCAAGTTCCTGAAAAGAACATTTGCCTTCAGGTGAAATTGTAAACAAACATTTCAAATCTCTTCAAAAGCTCATTCAGATTCATCACACATTGGGCAAAATAAAAACAAACTCAGTGATTCACCCTGGAACTGGCCTTGCAGGTAACCAGAGAGGAGCGATTAGACAAACAAATAGAAGTGCTAAGTCAATTTCCTGATTACAAAATTGATAGTTTTGACACAGTTATTGATTCTTCTGGCAACTGATAACCTGATTATCAGTTTTGGAGAATTTAATAAAAAATTGGTGACAAAAAAATGTTCTGTATTATTCATCACATTTAAATAACACTTTAATTTCTCATGTGTATATATGGAAGCTAAACTGTCACTCTTAAATGGTGACAATTGATGGTGACATGCTAAGCAGATTGTTTCCTAATCTTTATCCAGATATTTTAAAGAAGGCATTTTAGCATTACTATGAAATCGAAAGTCTTTGTTAAATGCAGTAGGGAAGTCCATTTAATTTCACTGCATTGAATGTGTTGTTAGTCTTTCCAAAGCATGTGGTTGTGCCATTCATTCAGCACAGCTGAGGGTGGGTCTGTGATAAAACATTGACAAAAGAGATTAAATTCTCTTTTCTTCAAGCAAATCCATTCCTGTAGCTTGCTCAAAAACATTTTGGTTCTAATGACGACTTGTGTGAAGGCACAGAATTACATCCATTTTAGCCATTTTTAGAGTGTTGTAGCTATAAAGGTTCTTACTTTAAAAGTGTTTATACATACATTTATACATGCATACATTTGATGCATTTGGTTCTAGACTGCCCCAGAAGACATGGCTCTCACTCATTAAATATTGCCCATCGGTCGAAATTTTGTTGATTGTTTTCTCTCTGTACTACTTTGAATAATGATTTATTCAGCCTATTATTAATAATAGAAGCATTGTTTTAATGTTTCTATTTGGTGTTGGGGACCATCTTCCTTCATTTTCCAATCTTCTTACAAATGCTTGTGTTTAATCCCATCATGTCCCTTCAATTTAGCTGTCTTTCTTTTGTAGTTTTTGTTGTGGTTGTGGTTTGGTGTTTGTTTTTTCTTGTTTGCTTGGTTGGTTTGTTTTGTTTTTTTCCTTTTTCAGAGGTGGCTTCATTAGTAAATCAACAGACTTGATCAGGAGTTAAATTAATTTAGTCTATGAGGCAAATGTTTATGCAAGGTTTATTGTGTGTTCTGCTAATGTCCCCTGTGGTGTCCTTACACTGCAAGGGAGCTTACACTGTAGGACAAAATTATTCTTCCAGAACTTCTGCACTTAAATGGTGCTGTGAGTTTGGTCTGAAAAAGCAATAAAGCTAAGAAGCAGCCTACAAGATCAAGTAAAGCTAGGAAGAATATATGCTGGGTTATTATGTGGGATCATAGATAAGCTTTTAACTGTCAAAATGTCACGTGATGCAGGTTAAGGTGGCCCCACCAGTTTATGGTTGCATTCTATTTTATCCTGATAGCAAAAGTAACTTTCTAAAAAATTACCTCCTGTGACTATGTGTCATCCTATTCCTTCATTTCAATTTCTTTGGTGAGTGTGTTTCTTAATTATTTTCTTACATCTCCTACTGATATAGGCACTGTTGTTTGGTTCCTTTCTGTTGTTTTCTCTCTTCATAGGGTGGCGAGGAGGGTGTGCAGCAAGCTCGCTACCCTGGACTTCAGAAGAGTAAACTTTGGTCTCCTGAGAGATCTGATTGGGAGGATAGCATAGGAAGAAGAACTGGAGGGGAGAGGGGCCCAAGAGGGCTGGTTGGTATTCAAGGATTGCCTCCTCCAAGCTCAGGAGAGGTGCATCCCAAAAAAGAAGTCAGGCAAAATAGTCAACAGGCCTGCGTGGATGAATAAGGAACTGCTGGACAAGCTCAAAACCAAAAAGGAGGCCTATAGAGGGTAGAAGCAGGGACAGATAGAATGGGCAGAATACAGAGAAAGTGTTCAAGTGGTCATGAGATCAGGCAAGCGAAAGCCCAGGCAGAACTAAATCTAGCCAAGAACATCAAAGATAATAAGAAAAACTTCTACAGATATGTCAGGGACAAAGGCAAGACTAGGGAAGATGTGGGCCCTCTCCAGAAGGAAATGGGAGACCTGGTCACCCCGGATAAGGATAAGGCTGAGCTACTGAACAACTTCTTTGCCTCAGTCTTCACCGGCAAGGGCTCAAACCACCCTGCCCAAGTCACGGAAGGCAAAACCAGGGGATCTGCAAACGAAGAACTGCCCACAGTATGAGAAGATCAGGTTGGAGACCTCTTAAGGAACCTGAAGGTGCATAAGTCCATGGGACCTCACAAAATCCATCTACAGGTCCTGAGGGAGCTGGTGGATGAAGTTGCTAAGCCACTTTCCATCATATTTGAGAAATCGTGGCGGTCTGGTGAAGTTCCCGCAGACTGGAAAAAGGGGAACATAACCCTGATATTCAAAAAAGGAAAAAAGAAGACCCAGGGAACTATAGACCAGTCAGTCTCACCTCTGTGCCTGGCAAGATTATGGAGCAGATCCCCCTGGAATCTCTGCTAAGGCACATGGAAAATGAGGTGATTGGAGACAGCCAACATAACTTCACCAGGGGCAAATAGTGCCTGACAAATTTGGTGGCCTTTTATGATACTGCCACACACTTGGTAGGCAAGGGCAGAGGAACAGATGTCATCTACCTGGGCTTGTGCAATGCATACGACACTGTCCCACACCACATCCTGGTCTCAAAATTGGAAACTAATGGATTCAATGGATGGACCACTCGGTGGATAAGGAGCTGGCTGGCTGTCCGCACTCATAGGGTTGTGATCAATGGCTCAATGTCCAATTGGCAGCCAGTGACGAGTGGTGTTCCTAAAGGGTCTGTACTGGGACCAGTGCTGTTCAACATCTTTGTTGGAGACATGGACAGTGGGATAGAGTGCACCCTCAGTGAGTTTGCTGATGAAACCAAACTTGGTGGTGTGATTGACACGCTGGAGGGAAGGGATGCCATCCAGAGGGACCTCAACAGGCTTGAGAAGTGGGCTCGTGCAAATTGCATGAAGTTTAACCAAGTCACGGGCAGGGTCCTGCACCTGGGATGTGGCAATCCCAGGCACAAATACAGGTTGGGTGGAGAATGGCTAGAAGAGAAGGACTTGGGGGTGTTGGTGGATGAGAAGCTCAACATGAGCCAGCAATGTGCACTGGCAGCCCAGAAAGCCTGCACAACCTGGACTGCATCAAGAGTAGGATGGCCAGCCAGGTCACGGGAGGTGATTCTGCCCCTCTACTCTGTGCTCGTGAGACCCCACCTGGAGTACTGTGTCCAGCCTTGGAGTCCTCAACACAGGAAAGACATGGACCTGTTGGAATGGGTTCAGTGGAGGGCCACGAGGATGATCAGAGTGTTGGAGCACCTCTCCTATGAGGACAGGCTGAGACAGCTGGGGTTGTTCAGCCTTGAGAAGAGAAGGCTCCAGGGACACCTTATAGCAGCCTACCAATATCTGAAGGGAGCCTATAGGAGAGCCGGGGAGGGACCCTTTGTCAGGAAATGTAGTGACAGGACAAGGGGTAATGGTTTTAAATTGGAAGAGGGAAGATTTAGATTAGATACTAGAAAGAAATTCTTTACAGTGAGTGTGGTGAGCCATTGGAACAGGTTGCCCAGGGAAGTTGTGGATGTCCCATCCCTGGAAGTGTTCAAGGCCAGGCTGGATGGGGCTTTGAGCAACCTGATGTAGTGGGAGGTGTCCCTGCCCATGGCAGGGGGGTTAGAACTCGATGATCTTTAAGGTCCCTTCCAACCCAAACCATTCTATGATTCTATGATTCTGTGATTCTATGGTTTGCATCTCTCTTTTTTTTTTCCTGAAAAAAAACCCCAAAACCTTAGCAATTTCCTGTTAAATTGAATGCAGTGTGCTATTCACAAGACAAGCAGTGTGCTCTCCCCAGGAGACCTGATTTCCTTTGCTTTGGCTTTTTTGTTTTCCTTCCAGCAAAAAAAAGGAAAAGTAATTCAGCATGAAAGTTTCTGGTTGTGCTTTGTGTGCAAAAACAGTGCGCAATTCAGAGTGGATCATTAATGCAATTCTCTTATGCATTACTAGACTGCAATACTACTATAAGGAATCCATTTCCGCGATCATGAGTGGTTCGCATTCTTGTATAATAGGATGTACAGTGGTGCTATAGTCTTCGATTCAATAATTCTCAGAATTTTCTTGGTCTGCCAAATCTCATATTCTCTGTAAAAGAGGTAGACTCAGAGATTGTACAATTGTACAACCTAACAACAGTATGGTATAGGTTGGAAGAGACCTCTGGAGATCATCTAGTCCAAACCCCTGCTCAGACCAAGGTCAATTAGAGCAGGTTTGTCAAGATCGCATCACCTAGTTCTGAAAATCTCCAAAGATGGAGACTCCACAACCTCTCTGGGCAACCTGTACTAGTGGTTGGTCATCCTTAACAGGAAAAAAAAAAAGAAAAAATGTTAGAAAAAATTTTTTTCTTATTTTGAGTTGAATTTCTTGGATTTCAATTTATGCACACTGTTATCCTGTCATCAGGCACCACTAAAACTCTACAGCCACAGGTGTCCCCTGCACAATTGGCTTGGCATTAAAACATACAGCAAAGTAGATATCATAGCAGAAGGTGTGTAAAGGTAATTCTGTGGGTAGTCAAGACTTTGGTTAGCTATAACATTAACATTGTGGACAAAAAAATGAAGAGAAGATAGTGGGGAAGGCATGATCAATGAAGACCAGGTACAAATGTTTGTAAAGGATCAAGGGCAAAGGAAAGGAACACATATAAATGTTAAGCCACTCATCAAAAATCAGAGGAGGTCCCTGATGTTGCTCAAATTGTTCCAGTCACCTGTAGCCTTGCCCTGGGCTGTCTCACTGCTGTGGCCCTCGCTTAACAGGACAGAGCAACAGACAGAGCAAACAGCCAAGTTCTTAATTTTCCTAAAGTGAAATCATGTAAGTCTAGAAGAGGAGTTTATTCTTTCTAAGCCATATTTCATTCCTTATTTTTTTATTAATAGTTCATGCTTCAGCAGACGGTACATATTTTTTTTTTTTTTGTCTTAACCACCTGTAATCTCTGTATGATTGTGACCCAGATCATCTTGTTCAGGTCACGAATGACTAGCTTCTCTGCTTCATCTTCCTGTTCTGTTCTGGCCTTAGCCCTTCAATATAGTTCATGCTGCATGATAATTTGTTAGCATGTGAGGAGCCAGAAATAAACTATGGCTGTGACAAATGCTGTGTAGTGGAGTATTACCTTACTACTAGGAAATTGATGTCACCAACAAGAATGAAAAACTTCCTTCTTTGAGCAAACTGGCAGCACCTATAGATTCTTTACGGTTTTATTATGAACTCTGAGGATGTGAAACTTGACTTCAGCCAAAAATTAAAGGCACCATTTAAAATCATTCAGCTCTAACTGAGCCTGTAAAACATTTATGCTGGATGTGTAGCACAATTACTCTACAGCTATGCTACCTGAATCCTTTCACTGCTGTAGCATGTAGATGTAGTAATTCTGAGACACAATTTCCTTTCAAGCAACCAAAAAAAAAAAAGAGCTAAGATTCTGAACTATACCAATCTTGGTCCTTTTGTAGCTATTGGAGAGAGAGGTGACTCTAGTGGGAAACAATGCATTCAAAGTCGTAAGATTGGCCAGGAAGTTCAACTTCATTGATTTGAAGGTAGTCTAGTAAAATAGTTTAAACTAGATGCTTCACTTTAAATTTATCAAAGCTGGGGAAAGGTGAATTCTAGTCTCAGTGTCTGGATCTCATGCCATATTTCACACAACATACTGTTATCAGCCTCACAGTCTCTATAGATCTGTGCTTTATGAAGAATAAGAAGTGTCTGCGTGGCTTCAGAGCTAAGTGTGTGGTTTGTCATGTAATATCTCAGGAAATATTTTCTTAACACTTCTTGATGGTGGTGTTTTAATTCTATCAGAAAATAGATGAACTGGTTAATCTTCTCAAAGACAATTTTAAAGAACGGCAACTTGTATACTAGAGTTTCTCAGAGTTGTCTAGTGTATATATATATATATATATATATATATATATATAATATATATATATTTTATTTCCAGAAAGAATTTTCAACATTTACCTGAATCACAACTGATTCTTAAATATACAATGGACTATGCATGAACTAATATCTCCTGAAAATTTATCTGTCTGCAAATACTGATATCTCATCTGGTTTTTATCTGCCTTTTGCTATTTGTTCTTCTGGGCTCACAGAGGTATTGTATTTATTGGAATTTGCAACCTACTAAATTCCGAGTCGGTGAAATAATTTGTATCAGAACTGCAAAAGTAGTCCTATAGTAGTTTATTCGTACAGTTTTTAATTTGAAGAGTTAAGCAGTAGTCTAGTGCTAAAAACAGTGGAGATTACATGATTGACCCAGCAAATAGAATAAAGAATTGTGTACTAACCTTCCTATGACCCTTGTGCTTAAATTGGAGAGATATGGATTTGATGGATGGATCATTCCATGGGTAAGAAATTGGCTGGATGGCTGTACCCAAAGAGTTACAGTAAAGGACTCAATGGCCAAATGTAAACCAGGAATGAGTTGTACCCCTCAGCAGTCTGTATTGGGGCTGATACTGTTCAGTGCCTTTACTAATGACATAGACAGTGGGTTGAATGCACCTGCAGCAAGTTTGTGGGTGACACCAAGCTGAGTGTTGCAGTTGATACGCTTGAGGGAATAGATACCACGCAGAAGCACCTTGACAGGTTTGAGGAGTGACCCCCAGTGAACCTCATGAAGTTCAACAAGGCCCAGTGCAAGGTCCTGCACATTAGTTGGGGCAAACCCCAGTATCAATACAGTCTTGGGGAATGAAGGAATTGAAAGTTTTTGCCTAAGAATGTAACAATTTTTATAATTTCTATTTTTCACCTCCAGAAATTATATCTAAGAAAACATAATCCTGTATCAACAGTGTGGAAGGACAATGAGATGTAAATATTTCAATAAGACAGAATAAGGATTAAAACTTTCTGCTTGAATGTCTGTCCAGACAAATCACTACCTATTCAAAACTAGGATTTTTTAAAATGAAAGACAAATGCAAGCAAAAAAATGAAAAAAAATTAAAAAAAGAAAAAAGAAAAAAATAGTTGACATGGAGGACACTTCATAGGAACTTAAAAACTTCATAGAAACTTCTGAGAGCAGAGAATATGCTAGCTCACACTGTGAGGATGTCACAAGGTATCACATGTACAAAATCAAAGTGAAAGCAGTCTTTTAGACATTCTTTTATAGTGTAAGAGAAGCAATAAATGAGCGAACTTGTTATAATACACAATCCTCTGTAAGTAATTTTTTATGAGTTTCGGAACCACTGAAAAGAAGCAAATAAAAAGAAAATTAATAGTAATAACTTTAATACGTATCCAAAAGAAGTGTTCAGAGGACAAAACAGAGTACAATTAAAAGCTTTATGACAGGAACAGCCATTTGTTCACGTTACTCCTAAGATTTAACATGCATGACAACTAACTTAAAGAGAGAATCACATTTGAAGAGTTTATGTCAAATATGAAAAAAACTTCCTCTTGGTAGTCCAGACTGGCAGGTACAATCTTGCAGCACTACATGGTGGAGGAGGTGGGAGTCATTTATCATTTGCTTCTCAGTAATAAACACATCAAGATGAAGAACGCCTCAAGAAAACTCTTATAATTGGAGATGCCGCAATTCTTACAGGAAAGGATGATGTGTAGCCTTTCTATTCAGACAAATACAAGCAATACTGTTTAGCAAGGCTGAACAGCAGTAATTTTTTGTGTTTAACTGTGCCAAGTAGCATTTACCCACTAGTTCAAAAACAGTAGTCACTATTATGTATAAGAAAATATTCAGCTGTATTCATATACGGTCTAGGCTGAAGCCTAAGAACCAGCTCAGAGCAAATCTTGATGGAGGTCATATAGTGTCTTTAGGGAGGAGTAAAACAAGACAATCTTTTTCTCTTTTTTTTTTTTTTTTTTTTTTTTTTTTAATAAGTGGTTCAGGGGTGTTCTGAAACACATGATTTGTTAGAATTCCTGTTATCATCTATATGATGATGGAAAACTTACTCTTTTCAAAGATTCACATTGTTCATATCTACAGCACTTCTGGCAAAGTGTATCAGAGGCAAATTATGCAGGTGCTCCATACGAAGAATGATTCACATTTGTTTTAAGCTTCCATCATTTAATACTACCAAGTTCTTGCACTGTGTGACATAACATACACTGACTTCTGGTTCACCTACTGTATAAAGTTCCTGATTTTATACTGTGTATTTTGTACTGTGTATGTCTCAAAAATCTCTTATTTAAATTGAAGAGTCCATTTCAGTGCAAGAATGCTCATCAGAATGTTGTTTGTTGCTACACTTTTTTTTTTTTGTTCTTTTTTCTTTTCATTATTGAAGCAGTCAGAACCATACATAGTCAAGACAGAGGTGATGCATTTATTTATTCAATGTCCACTCCAAAATAATTTCTAGTATTCTGTTTGTTTCTTTGTTTACCACTTCATAGTTAACTGATGTTGTAAAAGAACTATGTAGTCAACATCTTTTCTAAGTTGCCGTCATTTTTAAATCACAGTAATTCATATACATCAGAAACAAGGGGATAAAGAGATCTGTGCTTCCTGAGAATTAACCTGTAGCTTTCATAGGATTATTTTTAACAATGTTAGCCTGATGCAGAGCTTAATGACAGTAGGAATATGTTGTTAAAGTTTTTTCCAAACTTTTTTTCTTTTTCAAATAACTGCTAGACTGAAAAATAAATTAAGGCTTCAAATTTTAATTTGCAGTGCAACTGAGATTTTTCCTTCAGCTAAACAATGAGGGAAATAACTTCTTATCTACAAAAAGTCATATCTGTGGTCCACAGCTGTGATAATATTAGTTTCCCCAGGAACTGGTTAGATAGTGTGAAAATATTTAAATATTTTGCCATGTATAATGTAACCTAAAAAGAAAAAAAATAAGATTCTGAAATAGAAAACAGAAGTAAGATCCAATCTAATTTAAACACCTGCATGAAAACTGTAACTGCTGTTTGAAATTAGATTGCTTTTAAAAGTTTCCTTGATCCTCTGTATTTAATCAATAGAGACATTAAAAATAAATCATGAGGATCCTATTCACCTGGCATTCTTGCCTAAATTAATCAGAAGTTTGTTCTTTTGGAGGCTTACCAAGTTTTCTACCCCCTTCTGTTGACTATATAGGCAACTTAGAGTAGAATTTATTTCTCAGTTTTAAGTATTTGCTAACAACGTAAGTCATGGAACAGATCTTGTATTTGTAGGCCCTTTAGCACAGTGGAAATAGGTACGGTGTCCCAGAAAGTAAGGTTAATCTGAGAATGGCCTTTACCGTACTTAAATATAAATGTCCATGTTAAGATGCTTATAGTCATCCCTATTGTAATTATTTTAGATACTATCATTATTTTGTCATATAGAAAAAGACCAAAATATATTTTTTTCCCCCAGAGTGCCTTTATCAAATACAGAGATCCAAAGAAACAACTGCAGATTAGTTCTTAGGTGCGTATCATGGGGTGAAAGAGATCCTAGTACTAAGGATATGTGAAAATTAGTTCCTCTTCCCAAAGCTTAATGAATTAAAGATGGCTAGTGTGAACTAATTGCTTAGCTTTAGTTTTCATTTTATTTTTCTATGTGCTAGGAAAAGAAATGGACCTCTTCACATCAATTGGTGCCACAATGTAATTTGGCTTCCTATGTAAGATAGTTGTGATAAGCACCCACAGAGAAATTAGAACTGCATGAAGAGAATTCTACAGTTCCTTAGGGTATGTGGTACAGTAGGCAGACAAAATTTCAAGGCAGACCAGAATGTTTACTTCTACTTCTAAAAAAGTATCTCATAAAATTGTGTATTTAGTTACATTGCATATATTAGTTATATTATACTATATTGAATATATTTAGTTGTATAAGTGTTACCTAGCACTTTTTTCTAGTAACACTATGTTTGTTAAAGACTAGAATTTCTTTAGGAGTTTGAATTAAGTGTAAAAAAATTGATAACCATAATGTTTGCATTGTGTACCTGTTTCTTAGGACAATTAACAAGATTTAGATCCATAATGCTGATTCACTAAACGATACCTTGCTCAAATGGCACATAGTTATCATGTATGAAAGTGCCAGATTTTTCAGTCACGTTGCCACAGATTTGACAAATGTGTTTCTTTAAACACTTATACAAAAGAATGGCAATTTCCACAGTGCTTTTATTGCACAGCTCTACCCTTTTTCTCTCTGATTTGTACTTCATGACCTAGCATATGTGCTACTGGTCTTTTCAGAAAACAGTGGAAAATTAGTTGCAAGACTTATTGCATTCACAGATATATTTTCACTATGTCCTAGGCTATAGTTCCTGCACACAACAAATATCTATATTAATTGCATTCTCTTTTTAGTTGTTTCTCTTTAACATTAAAAATAAATATGGAGTAAGATTGTGTTCCTTGCAAAAAAAACTTATTATCTTTCACTAAGTATCGATACTTTGGGGTTTGCTTGTTTCATAGAAACAAACATACCTTTACATTACTGGTATAAAGACTGATTTCTGTTCCCCTCTGCTTCAACACTATATCACCCTTTACTGTATTTTAAAGTATGTACAGTAAATGTGTAACTAGCAGAAATTTACAGGAAAATTTACACATAAAAAGAAAGACAGACTTCCTGCCATGAATATTGGGAAAAAAATTAAAGAGATGTTATTTTTAATGTTTAGAGACACTGTTATTAAGTAATTCAAAATTTACTACCATAGCAACCAGCTTTCCCTTCCAGCTGAGATTTTAGATAAGAACTGGGTCTTTGTAATTTCCCTTGGAGCAGTCCAGCTTAAAGATCTTCATGGAAATACAGAGTATAAGTGATAGGGAGTTGCATTCATAAACCTATGGAGATTTTGGGAAAGCACAAAGGATCTGATTATGCTTAGCAGTGAACCAATTCAAGGATAAGATAATAATAAAAAAAAAAAAAATTAAAAATTATGAAGAACAAATGTCTGAACTCTATGAAGTCCTGAATGTAAAATAAATTATTATTTTAGCTAAGTTTTTCATGGATCATCATGAATACAATAGCAGTTAAGTGGGCCAAAATTTAAAGAAAAAAAAAAATGCTGGAGAAAATTTTAAACCCGGACATGACCAGTCTACTGGTAATGATGCTATACAGAGAAAAGCTGGTTTAGAGAAAAGCATGCACTGCAAAATTAAGAAAAATCTTGAGGAAGCTAAAGGCCCTCTGAAAGCTGAGTATACATTCAGCTTCCTGCTGAGATCCACTTCCTGCTGATGTCCCAAACCTTGGCTCTGAACATCCTTCAGTGCAAGTTGCACCGTGAAAGGACACACTTCATGCAAGCTTAAGCTTTGTTTCTTTTTACCAAATCTCTGGGAAAGTGAAAATCAGCCTTCACTATATTTGAACCTTCACCATCAACAGCTACAATGGATCTACACGTTGTCCTTAATGTGGCTTTAAGTAGGTACAGTAAAAGAAAATAAATTTCTATTCACTTATATCCAGATGAAATTGGGAGCCCAGCTCAAGTGCATCTACACAAATGCATGCAGTATGGGCAACAAACAGGAGATGGAAGTCATTGTACTGCAGGAAAACTACAATATAGTTGCCATCACAGAAACATGGTGGGATGACTCACACAACTGGAGTGCTGCAATCAATGGCTACCAACTCTTCAGAAGGGATAGACAAGGAAGGAGAGGTGGTGGGGTGGCCTTCTATGTTAGAGTCAGATTCAAATGCCTAGAAGTTAATAATGGGAATGACAGTGTAGAGTGTTTATGGGTCAGACTCAAGGGGAAGGTCAATAAGGCAGATATCATGGTGAGAGTTTATTACAGACGCCCAAACCAGGACATAGAAGTTGATGAAATATTCTATTAGCAACTGACAGAACTGTCACAATCACCCACCTTTGTTCTCGGGGGGACTTCAACTTCCCAGATATCTGCTGGAAATATAACATAGCAGAGAGGGAACAGTCCCAGAGGTTCCTAGAGTGTGTGGAAGACAACTTCCTAACGCAGCTGGTGAGCGAGCCAACCAGGGAAAGCACCCTACTGGACCTGCTGCTTGTTAACAGAGGTGGTCTTGTGGGGGATGTAAAGGTTGAAGGTCGTCTTGGGCAGAGTGATCACGAGATCATAAAGTTTTCAATTCTTGCGGAAGCAAGACAAGTAGCGAGCAGAACTGCAACCTTGTACTTCCAAAAGGCAGATTTTGGCCTGCTTAGGAACATGGTTGAGAGTGTCCCCTGGGAGACAGTCCTGAAGGGCAAAGGTGCCCAGGAAGGCTGGTCATACTTCAAGGAGGAACTCTAAAAAACGCAGGAGAAGGCCATCCCTAGGTCCCATAAAACGAGCAGTCGGGGAAGAAGACCGGTCTGGCTAAATAGAGGGCTTTGGCTGGACCTCAGGGAGAAGAGGGAATTCTACAATCTCTGGAAAAAGGGGTGGTTAGTCATGAGCAATATCAAGGTGTGGTGAAGATATGTAGGGGGAAAATTAGAAGGGCGAAAGCCCAAGCAGAACTTAACTTGGTCACCACAGTTAAAGATAACAAGAAGAGGTTTTTTCAGTATATCAATAAAAAAGGCCTAGGGAAAATGTAGGCCCACTGGTGAATGATGTGGGTACCTTGGTGGTGGAAGACACAGAGAAGGCAGAGCTACTGAATGCCTTCTTTGTTTCGGTCTTCACTGCCAAGGCTGCCCCTCATGAATCCCCGACCCTGGAGACAAGAGGGATGGTCTGGAGAGAGGAAGACTTTCCCTCTGTTGGGGAGGATTGGGTTAGAGACCACTTGGCCAAACTAGACATCCATTAGTCTATGGGCCCTGATGGGATGCACCCACGAGTGCTGACAGAACTGGCAGATGTTATCGCTGAGCCACTCTCCATCGTTTATGAGAGGTCATGGAAAACAGAAGAAGTGCCTGAGGACTGGAGAAAGGCAAATATCACTCCAGTCTACAAAAAGGGCAAGAAGGAAGACCCAGGGAACTACAGGCTAATCAGTCTCACCTCTGTCCCAGGGAAAATAATGGAGTGACTTGTTCTGGATGTCATCTCCAAACATATTGAAGACAAAGAAGTTATTGGAAGTGGTCAACATGGATTTGCCAAGGGTAAATCATGCTTGACCAATCTGATAGCCTTCTATGATGTTATAACTAGATGGCTGGATGAGGGGAGAGCAGCAGCAGTCATCTACCTTGACTTCAGCAAGGCTTTTGACTCTGTCTCCCACAACATCCTCATTAGAAAATTAAGGAAGTGTGGGCTAGATGAGGGGGCAGTGAGGTGGATTGAGTCCTGGCTGTGAGACAGAACTCAGAGGGTTGTCATTAACGGAGCAGGGTCAAGTTGGAGGCCTGTAACCAGTGGTGTCCCCCAGGGGTCAATACTCGTCCCTGTCCTGTTCAACATATTCATCAATGACCTGGACGAGGGGACCTCAGCAAGTGTATCCTCAGCAAGTTTGCTGATAATAGCAAACTGGGAAGGCTGGCTGACACTCCAGAGGGCTGTGCTGCCATCCAGTGTGACCTGGACAGGCTGGAGAGCTGGGCAGAGGTTCAACAAGGGCAAATGTAAGGTCCTGCACCTGGGGAGGAAGAACCCCAGTCATCAATATAGGTTAGGGGTGGATCTCCTGGGAAGTATTTCTGAGGAAAAGGATCTGGGTGTCCTGGTGGATGGCAGGATCTCCATGAGCCAGCAATGTGCTCTTGTTGCCAAGAGGGCCAATGGAATCCAGGGCTGCATAGGGAGAAGTGTGGCCAGCAGGTCAAGGGAGGTCATTCTCCCCCTCTCCTCTGCACTGGTGAGGCCACAACTGGAATACTGCATCCAGTTCTGGGCTCCCCAGTTCAAGAGGGACAGGGAACTACTGGAGAGAGTTCAACATAGGGCAACCAAGATAATTAAGGGATTGGAGCACCTCCCTTATGAGGAAAGGCTCAAAGAGCTGGGGCTCTTCAGCCTCCAGAAGAGAAGACTGAGGGGAGACCTCATCTATGTTTACAAGTTCCTAAAGGGTGGGTTGAAGGATGATGGAGCTGGACTCTTTTCAGTGGTTTCCAGCGATAGGACAAGGGGCAACAGACATAAGCCGGAACACAGGAAGTTCCATTCAAATATGAGGAAGAACTTCTTTACGGTGAGGGTGCCAGAGAACTGGAACAGGCTGCCCAGGGAGATCATGGAGGCCGCTTCTCTGGAGATTTTCAAGGCCCACTTTGATGCAGTAATGTGCTCTAGGCAATCCTGCTTGGCAGGGGAGTTGGACTAGATGATCTCTAGAGGTCCCTTCCAACTCTGACAAATCCATGAATCCGTGAATCCATGAAATGAGATATGATGGATTATGAGATATGATGGATCAAAATATTAAGCATGTGCATCATAGTTTTAATATAAACTTCTTCAAATGTTTTTGAAGTCAGTGGGAGTCTTATCACTGACATTAACGGTTTTGTAAACTGTCCCTAGATTATTATTTTCATATTGCTACTTAATGGGATATTCAAATGACATATGAAAGCTTTCTATGGTTTATCCACATATTATTAGAATGATGTCATACAGGAAATTAAATTGAATTAATTAAAGCTGTAGTAGTATTGTCAAGCATTCGAGTTCTCCACAACAGCCACAATAATCTGATGGAAATTGTCATAAATAGGCAACTAATTCTGGGGATGTTGCTGGCAATTTTCAGGAAACTAAACAAACCTACAAATATTGCCACCAGTTTGATCTGTTACATCTTGCATATGTTAGTATAAATGGCATGATATCCCAAGACTTTTTCTCCATATTTTCAGGAGTCAACATAATAAAGACAAAGAGAATATGTCAGTTCACTGCTTACTCACTCTGAAAAGGTGCTACAACAAAACAAACCCACAAAACATAGATTCTCATCAATATTGTTATTTGTTGATTCCAAACAATAAATAGTTAAACACTTACATGTTTGCACAAGGTCAATTTATGCAAATCTGCTTCATTGGTTAAAGGGTGACTTCCCAAACTCTTGTCCTAATTTGCAGATTGGTTAATAGATTAATGCAGTTCAAACTTTTATTTATAGCTCCACAATTACCTTTACTTCAGCATTTAGTGTCATGTGCACATTGTCATGCGCTTTCTGGACTCAGAATACCATATAGCCTGAGGCCCTTCTCCCAAATATGACACAGATATGACAAATATTCATCATGATCAAGGTGAAGTGCCACTGATTTACCTGAATCTTCCAATTCTTATGTTTATAGCTGTTATCCCTGAGCTCTGATTTATCAGCAGTCATATAGTAGATGTGCAAAACCTACTGAATTCCTCAACTTTCCCAGAAAATAGTTCTGTCACTGTGTAGAATGCAAGGTTACTCCTTCCATATGTACATCTTTGGAGCCTTCTAATCAACATTTTTCTTGCTATCTCTCTCTATGAGAACAGAGTAATTCTGAGGAAAATCTGCATTTCTTCCCTTCTAACATTCATTAGAAGGTTGGAAAGAAAATAAAAGGTTCAAATGAATGCATGAGCAGTCATAGTTTAGTGAAAAACTTATCTCTAATACTTTTTATGTATTAAATACTTTATGTTTTCTTCAGGATCAAGATGAACGGCAGATGTCAGAAAACTAGCTTTGGAGAAAATAATTAAGAATGGATATTTTTTTCTCAGATTCTGTCTAGTTTTTATATTCTGCTTTAATGAACAGACTCACATATCCTATAACGCATCTCAACACATACAACATTTTCATGAAGTCTTCACCAACAGCATCAGAAAGGCTACAATGTTGCCAGAACTCAACTTTGCAAATCTCTCACAGTGTTCTGAATTAACATATCCTGACCTCATAAATGTTATAACAGAATGTTTCATAATTAAATGCTTGCTTTATATACATTTTAATCTAACAGGTTAGTGCATGACAAGGTTTATTGCTTTATTAGACCATTAGCAAAAAAAACCCAAAACAACCAAAAACCCCAAACCCTCCCCAAATCCCCAACAACATGTGTACTATCCTATGCTCTTTTTTCCTCTTTTGCAAACAACACTTTGAATTACCTAGGCTTCTTGGGAGCTTAATTACTTTCTGCTTACATAAGTACAACCAGACCTTAATATGGAAAAGAATTTTCATCTTATGATTGTTATGTTTATATTTATAGTAGACTACTGTAGGACAGTGCACAAAATGATGTCTCCCCTCCCAGATGTCAATCTGAAGCTTTCTAATTTCCCTCTTATCTAGATCACTGGAGAGTCCCCAGGACTCCATATGTTACTTGATAACTGCCAACATAATATCAAAGATCGTAACAAATGACCTAAACAAACTCTACAAAATGCTTCGCTGAACGTCTGAAAGTCAGCTAATGGCAAAATGTAAGTCTGTATGCATTGCCTTTGGAGGTTGGAGCTGTTAATTGAATATCTGGCTGTATAACTGCAGCTGGATTCTCTTACTCCACTTCAAAATTTACAAATTTTCTTTTAATACCAGAGATGAGCTGACATTCACCCTAAATAACTAGCCTACATGAGCAGTAAAATACATGAAGCCTGCTCTCCCAGAACATTTTCTGCTGTCAAGTAAGGTATAAAACTACCATGCTTTCTTTTAGTATTTTTGGTGTTAAATATGTGGAGCTCATTATGTAATCTCTGTTCATTTGGGTGGTCTTTACTCTAGTGGGCCAACAAATTGCATGGAAAAAGAAAATCATTGGTCTTAACATCTCTGCATCTCTCCCAAATTATGTAAAATTGATTTATAGGAATTTCCATTTCTCTATGAAATCCACTTAAAATCAGTGGTAAATATAAGATATCTAAAAAAAAAAAAAAAAAGTAACATGACTTACACATGGTATTAGCATATACTCCATTATACCCATACATCCAGATCCTGCCGGTAACGAAAAAGTTAACATATGATATCTTTTTATCACTGCAGATTGAAAGCAATAATAGACAGTCTTAGCAGTGAAGGTCTGTAATCCATATCATTTTTTGACTGAAGCTGTAGAGAGATATTGAAGGAATATGAAATGATTCTATCTCAATATTACCATTGCTTATTCAGATGTGGTACAAAATAGCAGTTGGCACCAGTTCCAGTTCTCATAATTGAAATACCCACAGACAGGAAGGAGGATAAACTAATCTTCTAACTAATCTTCTTTCTTTTTTTTTTTCCTTTCTTTCTTTAGCTCTGGTGAATGTCAACAGATATTTTGGTTCCACTGCAAAATCTTTAAAACTTTAAATTATTTTCTTTTGAAGATTTTTGTATTTTATGTCTTCTCATTGTAGAAATAAAAGAACAAATGAAAACCCCAAAACAACCTGAGTACACAGAATAGTTATGAGTACATGGCAGACCACAGAATTAATTGAAAATATTGTCCTGAAGTATTCCTAGAAACAAGTTCCTATTTATAACCACTGTAAGTTCAGTTACAAATAGCCATGTTATTTCACTCCTGGTTTTTCATGTTTCTTTGAATTTTGGTTTTATTTTTTCTGTCACTGGTTTCATGGTCACACTTTTTTAAGGACTTTTGCATGTGTTCAGACAATAAATTAATAATATGCTAAAAATTTACAGCTAAACATTTTTTAAAACAATAAATCATTTCAGCTCTTTTATGTATAAATATATGATGGGGCATTATTATTTATTTTATGAGGAAAGGAAGAAGGGAGGAAGTGGCAAAAGATGAGAGAGTTTGTGTCCTCTACCTTGTTTAAAAAATAAAATAAAAGTTTCATTCATTCAAATGAAATATTATCAAATGAACAAAACGATGAAATTATAAATATTGAACATTAAAGCATGAGCTACATTGATATGTGAAATGTCAGTTGCAGTCATCTGGGAAATTTTATAAAACATACAAAGAAAATCTGCTATCATGTTTAAGTTTTCATGAGCTAGTAACAGAGAGCTTATGTTTTCTGAGACGTATCACATAAATGTAATATGTTGTTTGTGTCAGTCCTTACTTGAAAGTGTCTAGTGGAAAACAAAATAGTTTCTAGTAGTTTGCTTCGTACCTCCCAAACCTTATAAGATTTAGTGAATTCTGGTGGAGCAAAAAAATACAAACTCTTTTCTCTGGAATGATGCAGAGAACAAGCTGAACCTCAGCATGTAGGGAGTATCACTTCAGAGAGCATGGCAGAAAGCACGAACCCAAGGACAGGAAAAAAGATGGGCCTGAAGGAGTAAACAGGAAATTACATGTAAAGTTCCATCTCAGTGAAAAGCAACTAATTTCAAAAATGTAAGTTATGTAAGTCTATCTCATATAATGCTAACTGTATGCATATGTGTGTGTATACTATGTATATTCATCCTGAGATTTAGGTGGTGACATTTTGAAAAATTACAAAAAAAAAAAAGAACTGAGAAACTCAGAGTGTTTTCAAATTGCTAGGCTTAATTTCCCAGTAAGATCTCTTTACTTGTTCTACATGCAGACAGATATGTACCTTTTTTTTTCTCTTTTCTCTTTAGTTGGATAAAGAAATTAAAGTAACCTTTTTTTCTTTTTTCCTATCCCCTTACACTGTACTATTATCAAGGAAGAACTGTAGTTTAAATACTTTGTTCTGCAGTGAAATTTCTAGCAGAAAAAAAAAGGAATAAATAATCCTGCATTTCATATTATCTGAATAGTGAAGAACATTGATTTTTTTTCTGGTGTTTAACTCAGACACCAACAATTCTATGTTCCTTTTTTTAAGGCGGTCATACCATCTGAAAATTTTTCATTCTTCTGCTTTATCATCTTTTACTTTTACAGTTATTTAACTGTTATGAAGGTTGATGGAATAACCATTCTTCCATTATGAAATGGAGGAAAAGTCAAATTGGATTAAAGTAATACCTGTTCACACCTGTACCCGCCTCCAGATAGCAGGTCTTACTGAATTTTTAAGAAGGAGCAAGATAGACACACAACCATAACAGTTTTTGGAATAATTTTGTTGCCCAAAAGGTTTTTATTTCTTTACCTTTAACGTTTCAGGCTGGTTTATGCTTTGTGCATGACTGATTGAATGTAATATATTCATTCATTTCTTCTGTTTGTGCAAATTTACTGTTGTACTTTTAAAAAATTATTATTATTTAGATGGATTGTCATTTCTGGATTATAAAGGAGTGATCAGCCCTCTCTTGAATTTTACCCTCCTGAACAGTGCTTTATCCTCATCTATGGTAACTTTCCCTGCTTCTCAAACAACGAAAAAAGAATTACTTCTCATACTCCAAGATATAAGCCACATATACTTCTTAAGGACAGTATCTGTCAGGAAAAAAATATCACAGCTGACATGCTATTAAACAGATACAGTTTCTTGTTTCCTGATGAAGTCAAGAAGTATTTTCTCATATGAGAACTGTTAATCATTAAATAATGTACATAATCATGACAAGATGGTACAAAATGTTTATGGTACTGTGCATTAATTTTTGGATAGCTCTGCAGTTCTCTGTCTTTTTTGAAGGAGTGGAGGAAGAGAAACGATGGTTAAAAAAAAAAAAGGTTAGGACACAATTGCCCAGAAATGATAGAAAACAGCCAAGAGGCTTTTACATCACCAATATTTCCTTCCAGTCCCTGCAGGAGCAAAACATGAAAAAGCGAAAATATGTTTCCAGTTTATGCTGACAATCAACTGCATTAGGATCCTGGTGTTATTATAACAAAGTGTAGGAAGATTGACTTACACAGAGAAGCAGCGTGATTTAACTCTTTCCAAGCTGAGCTTTAAGCTACGTTACTGTATGTAACCAAACCTCTTTTCTGTCTTGCCTACCTTCATTGCAGATATTCAACCAAGTTTGGGATCATTCTTTTCTTACTACTCTCCAAATCAATTTCACGAAAAAGGTGGTGATAAAATTTGCAATGTAGGTATTGTTTTTACTTCTTCAACTAACATTTAAAAATATATGGTATGTATGCCAAATAAATAAAAATAATTCTTAGGGCATCACTTTTAATATATTATTTAAACTTAGTTTTTGTTTCATATATGGAAATATAGTCATACTGTAATAAAGGAAGGAAGGAAAAAAAAATCAACAAAACCACACACACACACAGAAAAGACACAGACATGGCCGGTCACACAAACTGTCACAGACAAGGCACTGCCTTCAGCAGGACCCACATAGAGGACTCACAACAGACACAAGCCCAGCCAGCCACATCCCCTTCTCTTCTTCAGTCAGTTGGGGCAGAAGGTCACTAGTGCAGCACACATTGACACCCTCCATGTTCACAAACACATGTGCATTCATTCACGGATCCCCTGAACACCGGCATAGCTCCTCTGCCCGACGGGCAATCCCTGACTGGATGCCAGTCCCTCTTACCTACTCTGATCCCCCCCCAACTTGCCATCTTATCCAGCTTGAAAATTGCCAGTGAATACACACACACCCCCCCCTGTGTTGGGGAGATACAGACACTCACACCTCCCCATCAGCTAGCACCAGGCGCATGGGATGTGACTCATGGTCCTGCTCCAGCTGCTCGGCTGAGCCCCTCACTTGCCTAACGCATCCCTGTCCCCCCAGTAGCTCGTTTTGGGACACACATTGTTCCTGTGCCAGTGGTTGGAAGTTAAAGACCCCCACTGGCTCCAGTAGCTGTCTCTGAGACCCACTGGCTCCAGTAGCTGGCACTTGAGGCTGGGGGTGCCCACACCTGCAGTCTGATGCCAGTAGCTGTCACCAGATTTCTCTCACACATATACAGGTTTCACCAGCAGCTGGCACTGAGTCCTTGCAGCACACATACGTGCAGGGAGATAGTTAAGAAAAAAATTGATAGGAAGTTATAAGAAAACGGGACAGACTGCACAGTGATCAGACAAGCATACTGAATGACTGCATTTTACTCACAACCACCCTATTTTATACCCCTTTGTCTCTACCCCCACACTTTGTTTCTCCCTGCTCCCTTCTTCCCCTCCACACTCCTTCATCAGTTTTCACGCTCCAGTCAAATCAACATCATAGACCCCAGGCTGGCATCCTTATGGTGTGCAAAATCCATGCTGGCCCTCTCTGAAGTGATTCTTGCAGTTTGTTGATAGCCTATCAATTCATGTAACTGACAGGATTTCATTGTTTCTTCTGCTGTTTGTCAGCCTGTGTCTCTGTATGCTTTGTTTATTGCCTCCCACTTTTTCACATCATTCCATTTTTACATGGTTCTCAATCAAATGATCTTACTAACAGCATGCTCACGCCCCACACACCCTCTTAAACTGATGTATCTGACCAAGTTTGCTTCTTGATATTGTCTCTGTTACCAGGTTTTTGTCTCTGAATGTTTTCCTTTCCCCTTTTCCTTGTTATCCCATTGTGACAAGTCCTTGATCTGATAACCTTAAGAGAGCAGATGTTCTTTCCTTACATGTATTCTTACAAAAAACACTTTTAAAATTATATTTTATATTGCTTTACACTTATGCCCTATCTCATGTTTTATGTAATATGGCTCACTGGGAGTGATGGATTTGTCAGGTAAAGATATCATTTCACTGACTGCCTTGAAAAGATATGTACTATATAACTACAAGCAAAACTTTTTGTTAGTCAGCTTCGGTCTGATGCCACTAGTACAGCTTTCAGCAGACTTCATGCACTGGGAAAACTGTCTGCAATTTTATCTTTTGCATATCATCATTCCCATTATATTTCATGTGCAGATGAAAATGTAATTTCTTTAATATTTCCAAGGCTTCCTCATCATTTTTCTTATTTCAGATCACAAGAATAATTAATACATACTACTGAACCTGCTATGCAAGCCTACAAGGTAAATGATCAAGCACATCCAAGACCCCAAGGCAATGTTCACTGGAGTATGATTTGGACTAAAAGTCTGAGCAGCTCAGGAATTAGAATTGACTTCTCTTCTGTCCAGGTATCAGAGTCCTCAACTAACATTTATGCAATCCCAATGTATTTATGAAGAGGAGGTCCATGACCCTAAGCATTATCTGTTTTATTTTAAACATGAATACACATCAATACCATGAATTATTCAGGATACACTGAATTTAAAATGTGTGACTTAGGTCAGACTCCAAGATCATTATGTTTAAAATTCAGACAGAAGCAGTGCTTGAGGGGATTGTAAGAGCAAGGGATAACCTCTGGATTAATGAATGTATTACTAGGGATTTTATCATCATCCTTTTTTGTACATTCTGATCACAGGAGTATGATAAGTACTGAAGTTAAACAGGCTCAAATCCAAGCCTTCTCATACCTTAAGAAAAATTCAGACATTACATCTTCTGTAGTCCATCTGAATACTGTTCAGAAAGATGGTCAGTCCTCCTGTCTTCCTTTGAATTTAACATAATTAACAGTGACATGTAGATCAATATGGTTTAAGCTCCCTCATTCCCCCACAGATTCTAGTTAGAAGGACACTTAGAGATTTATAACTAGGAAGCAAAATGGCTCAAGGATTGTATTTGTTAAAATTTTAAATGACCACTGTCAAACTCAATAGTCTTAATACCATTTAAAAACTCTAGTGAATCTGGCAACTAGCTAAATTTATTTATAGTAACTTAATCCATACTTGATAATTTTTCCTTTTTTTTTTTTTTTTAATCTCTTCTATATAAAAGTATTAATCATCCTGTGTTTTCAAAATATAATAGGAGAGCATACTGGAATGATAAACTTATTAAAATATTATCGAATAGTATCCTTGCTTTACACCAACACTAAAAATCTTAACTGTCATTCAAACATAAGCTTTCTTTCCATCACAAACTTGGAAAGCAAATAAAACAGAAATTATATTGTGCATTCAGTGCTGATATATATTTAGATAGCTGTCTAATAAATCAAGGTCTCCTCTGGAACAATGTTTTCTAAATTCTGGCAGACTTTTTTTGTCATGATTGCTGCATCTCTGTTATTGTGAAAATACTTTTTAGATCCCAATGGATTTTCTAGTCACAGTCTGAACAAAATCTGATGGACAGTTGGGCTGCTTAAGAAACTCTGAGACTAGTCTCCCTAGCAAAGGAGAGAGAAGACCTAAACTAACACAACGAAAACTGCTTCTGTCTCCTACTGTGAACCACTAAGGGTGCTCAACAGTGATTTCTGTCCTTCTTATAAAGACAGGACATGAAAACATGATTCACTTCTATCCCTACAGGCTTTCAGGAGAAAGGAAAACAAACCTAAATCCCCGCTGTGAAGAATCAGGGACCCAGAACTTGATTTATGCCTCAGTAAACATACTTGATATGGTCAAGATTATATTAAGAGACTTCAGAAGGAAACTTTGCAGAACAAGATCCTTTGAAGAAACTTGGGGTGGGGACATATCTCTTATGGGGTAAGCTTAGGAAGTGTGGGTTCGATGAATGGACAATGAGGTGGATTGAAAACTGGCTGAAAGACAGAGCTCAGAGGGTCATGATTGGGGCACAGAATCTAGTTGAAGGTCCGTAACAAGTGGTGTTCCCCAGGGGTCAGTACTGGGTCCAGTCCTCTTCAATATATTTATCAATAACCTGGATGAAGGGATGCAATGTACCCTCAGCAAGTTTGCTGATGATACAAAACTGGGAGGGGTGGCTGACACACCCAAAGGCTGTGCTGCCATCCAGCGAGACTTGGACAGGCTGGAGAGATGGGCAAAGAGGAACCTGACGAACTTCAATAAAGGCAAGTGTAGGGTGCTGCACCTGGGGAGAAATAACCCCATGCACCAGTATAGGTTGGGGGCTGACCTGCTGGAGAGCAGCTCTGAGGAGAAAGACCCGGGAGTCCTGGTGGACAATAGGATGCCTATGAGCCAGCAATGTGCCCTTGTGGCCAAGAAGGCCAATGGCATCCTGGGGTGCATCAAGAAGAGGGTGGCCAGCAGGTCAAGGGAGGTTATTCTGCCCCTCTACTCTGCCCTGGTGAGGCCCCATCTGGAGTACTGTGTCCGGTTCTGGGCTCCCCAGTTCAAGAAGGACAGGCGACTACTGGAGAGGGTACAGCAGAGGGCTACAAAGAGGATTTGGGGCCTCGAGAATTTCTCTTATGAGGAAAGGTTGAGAGACTTAGGTCTTTTTAGTCCGGAGAAGGCTTAGGGAGGATCTGATCAATGCCTATAAATATTTACAGGGTGGGTATCAAGAGGAAGGGGCCAGTCCTTTTTCAGTACGTGCCCAGGGATTAAGACAAGAGGTAGTGAGCACTAACTTGAACATAAGAAGTTCCATCTAAACATGAGGAGGAACTTCTTCACTTTGAGGGTGGCAGAGCACTGTAACAGGCTCCAGAGAGAGGTGGTGGAGTCTCTGTCTCTGGAGACATTCAAAACCCACCTGGACACATTCCTGTGCAACCTATCTAGGTGGACGTGCTTTGGCAGGGTTTGGACTAGATGATCTCCAGAGGTCCCTTCCAGCCTCATATAATTCTGTGATTCTGTAGTATCCAGATTATGTGCTATTAGTAACATGCATGTCTTTTAAGCATGGATTTTAAAGCACTCAGTATGGGGAGAAATTCTGGGAGGACCAGAACCTTACTTTCTATTAATCCAGAGTAACAATATTGTCAGAAAAGTTATTTCCCCTTCAGAGGTAGATCAGAGTGTTTAATTTTCCAAGAGAAAGATTATTCTTTCAAGCCAGGAAAAGACGCACTCTGTGCATCTTAATATTTTGTCATGAAGCAGAATTCGTGTTTGAAGGTCATACAATAATTTTCACTTGAATTGAATTTTGATACCCAACAAAACTTTATCACTTTCAGTGATCTTATTAGACAATTATAATCTCACTATGAGCATTCTCTTAGATTCCTGAATAAGAAATTTATCTCATTTTTCTTCATCTTAATAGATTTATAATATAATACTTTCAAGGTATTTCATGTTTCTTTTAACTGAAATCTCTCATTAAATGTTTTATTACACTCTTCTCTTTTTTGTCTGATTTTTCTTCTAAAGGATATAGAAAGGGATGATAGCACTGTCTTTAAAATTATATTATATTACTGTTTAAAAAATGTTATGTTAAAAATTGTCTTTTTGTTACACTTTCACTTAAGCTAAAAAGTAGGTAAAGTGATTCTTTTATAAGCTACACAAATGACTCAAATGTGAATACGTATTAAGGACATATTGTGCATATTTTTGTGGCTGCTGTACTTAATTAAAATGACTCTAGTCAGTATGATCTTATCATTTGTATGTTGTTGATGAATAATAGGCTCAGTGGTACATAAAATATATCTCAAATTAACAAGACATGTTGAATCACCTCTTACATTTTTGGAAACTCATCCAAAGATATCAGATCACTCCTTACTTACAAATAAAACACTGTTTTTTAAGGGCAGTTCAATTGATTTGTGTGAGAATTTGTTAATGGGGCCTGATTTTTATAGATCTCACATACATCTAAATGTGGCAACCACTTGAAACTGTAAGAGTTCAAACGCAGCATTTAGAAAAGTGTTCATCATTTTTTCCCTTAGTCAGACACTCATATCACAATAGAAAGCAGAAATGAGAAAATATAGTTTTCTTTGAGCTTCTGGAACTTCACATAACACTTTGTGGTTGCTGTTGCTTGATATAATACTCTCAGTACTCACAAACTGTTTGAATTTTGTGAATTTGATTTCCTCATACTCTGACAAAATCCTTCCCATCTTTTAAATATTAACTGTGTGTTTATTTTTATTAAAATTCAGATTTTTACAAAAGTATAATGCTCAGAAATAATCAAAAAACCAAAAATAAATAAACATTTCTATATTTTTGTAACTCTTATTTAGGCAGACAAGTAGAACCTGTGACTAGGGAGCAGGTGAAGCTCCTGCTGTCCCAAGGCAAGAACAACTGAAAATGCTTAGAAAAGAGAAAAAAAAAAAAAAAAAAGTATCTGGCAATGTGATATTCCTTGTCCTCTCTCTTAATTTATAAGTTTATTCACAGTCAACAAAAAGTAGTTTTCTAGAAAGCATAAATGAAGAAAAGCAGTTATTCTTTAATTATAGTTCTGACCAGGGATGATGTCAGAAAAAAGTCTTAACCAGCCTTTTAAGAAAGAAAGATGGGCTTCGGGAAACTGAGAGGTTTTTTCAATTAGGCTTATAAATCTGAGAAATTAGATAAAAATATTATGTAATGATAGAAGAGGAGCTTGATGTCTCAGGATAACTCTCACAAGACTTTGACCTTTGATTCAGCCAATGCATGCTTTTCTTAAAAACTAGCCTTTTTTCCAGACATTAAATATTAATTCTTATCTCTATTTATCCAAAAGTAAGGAGATAATAATGAGAAACAGATAAACGGTAGATAGGAAAACAACCCTAACCTCCACAAAAACACCAAAACAAAACAACAACAAAGCTATAGGATTTCATTATCATACTATTAACCTGTTCTACATTCTAATATTAAGTAATTTGGTAAGGATTATATAAATATGTGGTTGGATAAATGCCATATAACATTGATACAGTGTGTAATCCAGTTTGTGGCTACTGGCTAATGACAAAAACCTCAAAGTACTGGTTTACTAACAGAAGTTAAAATAATAACACACTCAGTTAAGTTACAGATGGTAGGAGCAGAGATGCCCTTTTACCCAGTATAATTCATTTTAGTCATTAATAGTTAGTAGGAACATTTTTAGGTTAAAGTATACATTAAAGTATATGTAAAACTAGCAAGGTTCATATTAAACATGCCCCATGATACCTTGTACTTTCTGACAGCAGACTGAATTTCCCAGCAGTTTTATATCCTCCTGTGCTAACCATCCATGCAGAAAGTACAGCTGTTGGTGGTCAGCTTAGAAATTCAAATGTTATACTTGAAAAATCAGGACAGCATGACTTCTTCATCAGGGCATCTTACAATGGCTATTTAATGAAAGCAACAGTGACCCACTACAAAAAGGCGTAATTCATGTATTTTATGCTGTTGGCAGTGAAGTGCTTTCTTGAATAAGCATCAGCACAAACACAAGCTTAAGGTTTTCCATGAATGCGACAACCTCTAAACTGAATTTATTTTACTTGTAAGCAAGTACTTTTGAAATTAATCAGTTGAGTCGCGTATTACCTTAGCTTTTGATTTTAAAATTACTAGAAGCTACTATTAGGGCACTGACCAAAACAAGTCAGCATGGAAAAAGAACAAGATTGTAACAAAAACATTCCAATAACTTTATGAGAAATTGCAGATCCATAGTTGGAGAGTTACTGTGAACTCAGTGGTGACAAATTCTTCCACAATCATCAAAGACCTTTAACAGATAAAAAGCCCTCAGCTTGAAAATATTCGCAATAAACATTTGATTACTTCTCGGAAAAAAATAAGCCCAAAGCACACTTCACTTGTTACAGTCTGTAACACTGAGGGAATTCAATAGTTTAAGTACTCCTCAACTCTTGTTCTGGCAAACTGTTTAAAATATAAAAAAAAAGAGAGAGAGAGAAAAATCTGTGCCTGTGAGTATATATCAAGCTTTGTTGAACATCTTTCAGTGTGAGCCATATCTGAAAGAACAATTTATTACAATGACACCTATAAGATTGTAGTAAAAAAAAACAACATGGTTTACAAATTTATCTTCTCCAGATTATGCTAACAACCAAAGATGAAGTACAGAAAAATCACTGTAAACGTCCCAGAGCAAACCTCCCCATTCTTGCTCTTCTGAGAATCCCATCAAACTGCAGAATATTGATACCTTTTATATGTTTTTCTTCATTACGGTGCTGTGTTTTTTATTACTTTTTGTTGGTTTTAGGTCTGTCATGCAAGACGACACCACTTCACCAGGAAAACTGAAGTTTCAGTCATCCCTGTTAAGCAGTCCATAAATACTTCATTATTACATTAGAATATTCATATGTAGCTTAGACAACCACCTGCCTTAGACATCTGCTTAGCAATTATTTGCCATTAAGAAATGAGGGAAAAACAAAAAACACTAAAGCAGCATACTACATATTGTATGTTTCAAGAAATTGTATCACAGCACATCAGATGAAGGGCATGGCTCTTGATTACAAATCCCATTTTTTTTCTTAAATTCTGCATAATGAGTCATAACAATGACAACTTTGTATTATTTAAGTACCTAGTACAATATACATGAAACATTGCAATGCACTTGACAAAACATATAAAAAGTCATCTTTAAAGTTATTTTGATGTCTTTAAATGACAGTAAATATTTTACTGGAATATCCTTCTGAACTGTCTGTAAGAACTTTATGTCAGGATGAGAATGACACTCCTCACTCATAAACTGATTACAAAATGCTTCATTTAAAGAAAATTAAAACATAAAAAATGAAAACAAAAAGTATCACATACCTACTTTTCATGGGTGTTTACTCAAAAAAAAGTAAAATCTGAGAGACTTAGTAATAAATGAAAATGGCTGTAGAACAAAATTAATTTGGCTTCATCATATGTCAAATCTACCAACAATTCATATTAGTGTTTTACTCCAAAGTTCCTTTATTAAAAGAAAATGTGGACTCAAATACATTGATTTACCTCTTTGACCTGTAGTGGGGTTTTTGTTGGTTTTTTTTTGTTTGTTTTTTTTTTTTTTCTTGTTTTCTTTTTCCCCTGAAACATCTAAGGCTTGAATTTGAATCTAAGAAGTGAAACATACTTTCCACTGTCATACTAAAAGTACAAAGGCAGCTTTCAGCATGAAAACTCCAGAGCATATCTTTCAAGAATGGGGTAATAAGCCAACTTCTAAATGTTATAAAGACTTCTGTCCATGCCTGCTCTTTTTAGTGCTTTTCTCACATAACTAATTGCACACTTAGTACTACATTCATGCCCCCTGACTGAGTAGTAAAAAGCAAAAAGCTTTCATTAATCAGTCATCAATTGTTAGTCTCCTTCAGGTAAATAGTAAATCTTATCCCCATGTATAAATGCCTGACGGGAGGAAATTAAGAAGATGGAGGTAGCCTCTTCTCAGTGGTGCCCAGTGATATGATAAGAGGCAATGTCTACAACTGAAATAAAGGAAGTTCCAATTCAATACAAGAAAAGAATTTTTATTATTATTTTTTTTAACTGTGTGTTAGCCAAACACTGGCACAGGTTGCCTGTAGAGGTTGTGGAGTCTCCATACCTGGAGATATTCAAAAGCTGACTGGACATGGCCCTGGGCAACCTGCTGTATCATAGAATCATAGAGTGGTTGGGGTTGGAAGGGGCCTTAAAGATCACTGAGTTCCAACCCCTCCCTGCCACGGGCAGGGACACCTTCAACTAGACCAGGGTGCTCAAAACCCCATCCAGCCTGGCCTTAAACACTTTGAGGGATGGGACACCCACAACTTCCCTGGGAAACCTCTTTCAGTGCCTCACAACCCTCACACTAAAGAATTTCTTCCTAATAGCTAATCTAAATTTCCCCTCTTTCAGGATAAAAGCTTTACCCCTTGTCCTATCGCTACACTCCCTCATAAAATTTCCCTCCCCATCTCTCCTGTAGGCCCCATTTAGGTACTGAAGGTCTGCTATAAGGTCTCCCCAGAGCCTTCTCCAGGCTGAACAACCCCAACTCTCTCAGCCTGTCTTCACAAGAGACATGCTCCAGCTCTTTGATCATCCCTGTGTAGTTGGCCCTGTTTTGACTTATTCTATTTGTTTTCATAAACCTGTTTGTTTTAATAAGCCGGTTTTGGCTTATTCTATTGCCTTTCTTGTAATTAGAATTTTTATTACTTGATCAAATTCAATCCTTATTTTACTGCATAGTAACATCTAGGTTAGTATGTTTATTATTTAGGAGAAAAATATTACATTATAGACATTATCTTAAGACTAGCCAGAACATGGCTTTTTTTGACACCACAAATTTTGTACGTACAAATAAATACAGGCAGTTTTATGCCAACTATTATATCTAAGCATAATTCATGCGATTTAGTCATTTATACAACTGAATGCACCTGTAAGCCAGGTACTTGATATCTAAACCAGATTAACTGCATCTATAAATAATTTTACACATAATTATGATTAACTGTAGAACCAGAGGTAAAAAAAAATAAAACTTTATGTTATATTATATAGCTTCTAGAGACATATACGGAAACAGAATAACAGACACAAATAAGGACGTCATTGTCTTAACCACCTTATTTTAATATCTGAAAATGAAGCACATGAACTATGTATGATACATAACAAAGATTAAAATTTTCCTCATTGAAAAAGAAATTCAGGATATTTACTTATGGAAAATAAATTACTTTGTATAGAAGACATGCTGTGGAATGACTGAATTACATTATTTTTATAAAACTAAAATAGATAAAACATGTAATTATTTTAGTACATTATATTAAATATTATAGCATAATAATAACCTAGTTTAGAATTACTATTAGAATTACTATGTCCTTAGGTTAAAGGTCTTGGACCTCACTTTGTGCTTGAACTTTGCTTAAGCCACCCAAATTTCACAAATCTAACTCTCTGAACTCTCTGAAATAATCCCTTTATTCAATGAAGAGATATGGGTTTATCTTGAAGATGTTTCATGACAGGAACTTAATTTTGTGCCCCCTGAGTAGTACTTTTGAGCATTTTATTTCTCTCTAGTAACTTTATGTGAACTAAAATGAACTCTATATGAACTATTCTCTCCAAGCTAATCTTGGAGTATAATTTCATTACTTCCTTCCTTAGGTCATGAATGTCTTCCTGGAGGACAATTTCAGGTGCTTTGGTTAGATGTCTGAAGTCTGGCAAGCTGAATCCAGGATCTTTTCACATATAAAGTTGCAGATTTGTATTATCTGTCAGTTTGTCATCCTAATTCCGAAAGTAAAGTGATAATGCATCATGTGATTTAGTTCTTCAGATCCCTGGCTCACTCTTTAACTGTGAAAAAAGTGGGAGACTTAGCCTGATTATTTATGTACACTACAGCAATTTAACCATTTTCATGATTCTATGATTCTATATGAGATGTTACCAACAATACTTGGATTACATAAAAAAAAGATGTAGAAAATCTGTCACACGTAAGTTAATAAGCAGAGTGAATTTAATTACCATGGAAATGTGCTGAAATATTTATAGAATATTTGTTAATTAATATTCAGTGATGCTTCACAAGTGATTATGTACTCGTAATTAAAGTCTATCTGAGTTCTGTACATCCAAATTAAAAATATTAGTTCCACTTTTAAAAGAATTTAATCTTTATATATCCACTGTTTACAACAGTTTAAGAAAACAAATAGATTTAGGAAACAAATAACCACATCCTTTATTTGTTGAAGCTGCTATGCAATTTTACATGAGCTAATATCTGATTCATAATTTTTGACCTACTTATAACTCTTGTAGTTAAAGGAATATCACATAGCAAGGAGTAGAAGTCATGCAAGGTATTTCAAAGTAAACCATAATATAATACCCATGATTTGTTTGATTTCAAGTGCAATGAACAGATTCAGCCTTGATCTGCGAGTAGAATTCAGTGAGCGATGCTGAAGCTTAGTCACAGTGCAGTATAAAATCCTCAAGTAATAACTGGATTACCAGTGCTGCTTTTCTCTTTTTCCACCAAGTGGAAAAAGATAGAAACCTACTAAGTCTATGTGTGCAACATACATTAAATTATATTTTATTGCAGTAAAGCTAAAGTAATAGATATATTACATATCTCATGTATTTATGATATAAAATAACCCTACTATTTGTTAAATACCATAACATGACTCCACATGGCTTTAAACTGGGTCTTAAAGTGTTTCCTACTTACTTTGGAAGTCTCAACGAAGAGTCAGTACATCTTAGAGTAAGAATTGCACTGAGATGACAAAATAGTCTTCCTAGATTTGTAGCCTGCAATGGAGGTAAAGGAGGTAAAGGAAAAGGACTGTACTCCCAAAACTACAAATATGCATCTTGATGGCAGAGTCTTTTCTAATGCTGACAATGTGCCAATTCTCTCCCATTTGAGAAACAAGTAAAACTTGATTGAAAGTGGCATATGTTACCTGATATGTAACTGATGTCTTGAAATATGGAAATGTGTAAGTGTTTCTGATAACTATAGATTACTACACATATAAAAGGACTATTCTACTCTCTGCAAGAAATATTTCAAGAAAACAAAAGTATACAAATTTTGTTGAAGCAAACTTTTGACACTTCACCGTCTCTAGTAAATGATAATGCTAACGGAAAATACAAGAAATAACTTTGTATAAAAGTTAATGGAAAGCAAAACAATATTTCATTCTAGATAATTCACTGGATTACTCTCCTGCATAATAAAATCAAGGAAATGTACTATAAATAAATCAAAAATGAGCATAAATGAGTATAATACAAGTTTCTATTATCTTGTTTATCTGATGAGATTTCAGAACAAAATGCAATATTTAATTTATAATCTTGCATTCATGGAACTGTGAAGCGGAAGGTTCAAATTATGGCACTTTGCATTTCTAAAGATCTTTTAAAAGAGGTCACCTTTTGAAAATTACTTCTATTAACTACCTGATTGTTATTGTTATATTATTGTAAAATTATTAACCTGGGTATAGCAGAGACAGGCTCTCAAGTTTTGAATGATGCTTGTATTTCTTTATCCCTGTGCTGTAAATTTTAATTATGGCATGTAAGAGTTAGTGATCTGATTTTGATTTTGCTGAGTTTTCTAATCTAATCTAATCTAATCTAATCTAATCTAATCTAATCCAATCCATTTACCAAGAAGTAAATTATAAAAAAGAATTGAAAAATTGATTAAGGCAGTGTATTGTGTTCAGGTGACAACTTTTTGGTAGCAGAGGGCTGTAGCAAAGACACCAGAAGCTGTTGGACAGAGCCATTTCCAGCCATCTCCATAACAGACCCACTGCTGGCCAAGAGTGAGTTAATGAGCAATGCTGGCTGGTACCTCTGAGATAACATATTGCAGAAAGGGTAAAAAAAACCCAACCCAACCCAAACCAAACCAAAACAAACCACTCTGCAGGAGTTGTGACAGAGGAGTGAGAGGAGCGAGAAAATGTGAGAAACATTCTGCAGACACCAAGGTCAATGAAGAAGGAGGGGGAGGAGGTACTCCAGGTGCTGGAGCAGAGATTAGCCTGTAGCCCATGAAGCAGACCATGGTGAAGCAGGTTGTGCCCCTGCAGCCCATGGAGGACCCCTGTGGAGCAGATATCCACAATGCAGCCAGTGGAGGACGGCACACTGGAGTAGGTGGATGTGCCCTGAAGGACTCTGAAGACCATGGAGAATCTACAGTGGAGCAGGCTCCTGGAGCAGGCTCCTGGAGCAAGCTCCTGGCAGGACCTCTGATCCTGAGGAGAGAAGCCCATACTGAAGCATGGTTTCTGGCAACAACTGTGAACTTTTGGGGGACCCACACTGGAGCATACCACTCCTGAAGGACTGTACCCATGGAGAGAACCCATGCTGGAGCAGTTTGTAAATAAATGGCAAGTTTCATTTCCAAAATATTTTTAAAGATCTCAACTAGTGAAGCAGGAGATTAACGTTGAGAAGAATCCCATCCAAAAGGCTGGAGGCTCCCTTGAGTTGGGGAACAGGGAGAGTGGGTACCTCAGGGCTGGCCATGCCTTCCCTAACAGTTGCTGTCCTGCAGGGCTATAATCATAGAAGTACTCTTTATGGAAAATTAATGGGTTTTTTTATAAGTAAAGACTTTATGAATAGAGAATATGGGTACCAACTCATGAACTTATGTTGCCCTAACGTATTTTGGAGAACATAGCCATTATAAAATACCTTTTTTATATTGTCTAAAACTGCATAACAATTTGTTTTTGTTTTTGTTTTTTTTTTGTTTTGTTTTGTTTTTGTAATGAACCCTTTTAATACAGCAAAGGCAAAATTTGTTGTACCTTTCCTTTGTTGCAAGAGATTGTGCTCAGGTTTTGATGTGGCATAAACCGTAGAAAATTGCCATCCCCCTGCTATTTTTTGAATTATTCAGGAGAATGTTTTTGCAGCATGCTTTAGCAATAATAGTTTACAGCCTTTTTAAGACTAGGAATATGCTAAGGCATATAATAAGCAATCTTTCTAAGACTAAGCTTCTGTCTAACTGACCCAGCAGTTAACACACACTGAGTGGGAAGCAAAGGAGCATTATCTGTGACAGAACAAGATACCCATGGAAGAAAGAACAAAGTGGACAGGATACTTCCACCTATATCCAGAAGACATTCTAGTGACAACCATACCTTTTAGGATATCTCTATTCCTACTCAGTGGTGACGTAAGTAGTTTCCTGGGCACCAATCTGTTGGAGCAAAATTGCAGAATATTTAGAAGGGAAGGAAATA
This sequence comes from Calidris pugnax, assembly GCF_001431845.1. Taxonomy (NCBI): domain Eukaryota; kingdom Metazoa; phylum Chordata; class Aves; order Charadriiformes; family Scolopacidae; genus Calidris; species Calidris pugnax. The sequence goes on along the minus strand of NW_015090999.1, from coordinate 3,889,579 downwards.
AATATTGAAGTTGTGGATCCTTAAAATTTTTGAAAAGTACTTTACCAAAGAAAAAAAGTAACCCTAAAAATATCTTTAAAAGTTACATAAAGAAATCATGTACTAAAGTTTATTTCAAAGACACTGAAAAAGAAAAAAGTGTCAAATTTATGTTTGTTTGTATAGTGATATCTTGTTCCCTATGTGCACAAGTGTTTGTACTGCTGTACAGAAAATGTAAATAAAAGAACAAATCCAAAACAAAAACTTAAAAAGTTTCTCCTATCTGTCCTACTCATGACAAATATTTTCACCGAACATTTGCTACCTCTAACTCAAGCAAGCAATTTGCGTTTTACTCCCTCTAAGTATATGGGAGTAGACTTAACATGAAGGCAAATATGGAGTGCTCTGTTCCTGTATACCATATTTATTCTATGATAAATCCCAGACAATAACCTTGGTATGATAATCCATTAGTTCCTAATTCTTTCAAGGAAAATTTTTTCTTACAAATAATTTCTGGATTTTAAGAGCCTAACAAAAAACTGTCATGCATAGTTAGATTCTCTGGCTTTCTAAACCTTTAGTTAGCCTGACACAATCCTTTTCTCCAGATTCATACTTAGAAAATCAATACCTGGAGTCTGCTATATAAAATACCATAGAATCATATGGGGTTGGAAGTGACCTCTGGACATCACCGAGTCCGATACCCCCACTGAAGCAGATCCACCTAGAACAGGTTGCACAGGAAGTTGCAATTGTGAATGTCTCCAGAGAGACTCCACCACCACTCTGGGCAGCCTGTTCTAGTGCTCTACCACTCTCAAAGTGAAGAAGTTCCTCCTCATATTTAGATAGAACTTCTTATACTCAAGTTTGTGCCCATTTCCTCTTGTCCTGTCACTGGGCATCACTGAGAAAAGACCAGCCCCATACTCTTGAAACCCTCTCTTTAAGTATTTATAAGCATTGATTAGATCTCCCCTAAGCCTTCTCTTCTCCAGACTAAAAAGATCTAAGTTTCTCAACCTTTCCTCATAAGAGAAATTCTCGAGGCCCCAAATCATCTTTGTAGCCCTCTGCTGTACTCTCTCCAGCAGTCACCTGTCCTTCTTGAACTGGGGAGCCCAGAACTGGACACAGTACTCCAGATGGGGCCTCACCAGGGCAGAGTAGAGGGGCAGAATAACCTCCCTTGACCTGCTGGCCACCCTCTTCTTGATGCACCCCAGGATGCCATTGGCCTTCTTGGCCACAAGGGCACATTGCTGGCTCATAGGCATCCCGTTGTCCACCAGGACTCCCGGGTCTTTCTCCTCAGAGCTGCTCTCCAGCAGGTCAGTCCCCAACCTATACTGGTGCATGGGGTTATTTCTCCCCAGGTGCAGCACCCTACACTTGCCTTTATTGAAGTTCGTCAGGTTCCTCTTTGCCCATCTCTCCAGCCTGTCCAGGTCTCTCTGTATGGCAGCACAGCCTTTGGGTGTGTCAGCCACCCCTCCCAGTTTTGTATCATCAACAATATGTATATATATATCATCATATGTATATGTAATGTACACACCGCATGATAATCATATTCTAAGGAGTTAGAATTCTTTAATATTCTGCAAAAATGTAATGAAATGAAGCAAAACAATTTTTTGTAATACATCTACTCTCTGAACGTTTATTTCCATCCTAGGTTGCCTAAGAACCGAAGATGATCAAACAAGAAAATAGCCTGCCATAGAAATATTTTTTGTAATTAAAAAGTTATTAATTAAGGCATATTTATTTCAAACAAGTATGTTTTTCAATAAGGTATGTAAAAAATTTTGAAGTGCTTGCATAAGGATAAATATGACTACTTTATGTATTATTGTCAAATGCAGCCATTAAGAAATAAAAATGGAAGTGTCAGGTAAACAGACACGAGAGACGTATGATATATAAAAGGCCTCAGAGTTTCAAAGATTTTTTTAGCATTGCCTTGACCTCAATACAGCTTCTTGCTGGTATTTTTCAAATTGATTTTGTTTCTATTCACTTGTTTTCCTTCACAGAAAATTATCGTTATGAAGGTAACATTGATTTCTACTGTCTTACTGACCTGTGGCTTACTGGCCAACAGGATACCTTATCTGTGTATTGTTTAGCAAGCAGTTGAGGAAAACAACAACCCAACCAACCAAACACCACCACCATCCCCTCCACTTTCACCCCACCCTGCCACTGGACCATCAAACATTTTCCACCAAGTAATTAGAAGCCAAGATAGCGAAGACAACTCCTTCCTCAGAAGTGCCAAAATTCTCCTCCACAATGTATGAGATGTATAGTTTTGACCTTTTCTTGAAGGACATCCAATTTCCAGGTGCAATCTAAGACCCATAATTTTTTGCATTACTGCACTAAATTTGCAAGTACAGCTAGTTCACTCTGGATCAAATGCTTTTTCAAAACAATAGATGCCAGCATCTGATGTCAGTGTTGCTAAGTGCCTGATTACACTAACACCACCATGTGCTGCCAGATCATTTGTCTGAGCTGGCTGTAATAGAACAGCGAGAAGAAATTTAGTATTCAGAACAGTGCTGAATCCAACTCAGGCATTTTAAATAAAGTTAATGTTACAGTTAGCTTTGTTTCCTTTTGTTTTGGTTTATCATAGCTAGGTGATACATATGAATATAGGACCACTGGATTAAATTAAAAATTAGAAAATATGATAGCTAATTATAATCTCAATGTGAACCACCTATGTTATATAATAAATCTGTCTTTAAAGGGTCAGTTTATTAATGACTGAAGCCAGATGACTTACAGTGAAGAAAGGTAAAGTTCTCAAAGGATGAAATTAAAAGTATTCATGTTCCCTGTTCCATGCATTAATCCACAGAAAAAAATTCTATATCTTTTCTAATCTTTTCAAAAAACCCATTTTCCTATTCCTAGAAATAATTGTGAATTTTCTATTTAAGTGGTCTTATATTGGAAATGATATTGTTTGAAATCCTAGCATTGTAGAAAATAGACAGTATATTTTTAAAGAGATGGAATTTTTTGGCATAGACAAGATTTTTAACCTGCGCTCAGGGCAGACAATAACCCTAAATATAGGGCACTCTGTTTTCAAATTAGGAAGCCACTGTTCAGATTTGTTCTGCATGACTTAAACAAAGGATTTGAATGTATTCGCTTGTCCACCTGTCCTTCCATGTAGAGTATTGGATTCTAAGGTCTTATTCTGTCCTCCTGGGACTGTTCTCAGTGACATAGCTTTGTGATAAACTACTAATTGTTGAGATGAAATTTGAGTTATCAGCTCAAAATTCTCTGATGAAATCCTTAATCTCTGGCATAACCCATGATCATAGAATCACAGAGTTATAGAATGGTTGGAGTTGGAAGGGACCTTAAAGATCATCGAGTTCCAATGCCCCTGCCATGGGCAAGGACACCTCCCACTACATCAGGTTGCTCATAGCCCCATCCAGCCTGGCCTTAAACACTTCCAGGGATGGGGCATCCACAACTTCTCTGGACAACCTGTTTCAGTGCCTCACCACCCTCACAGTAAATAATTTCTTTCTCGTATGTTTTCTTTGTTTTGTTTTGTTTCACTTTTATTTTGTCAGGCAGATGTTTTTCAACTCTCTTAGCTAAATGAACATTTTATTACTTATCCAACCACCAAGAAAAGTTTCTGAGAGGAACATTCCAGTGCTTTCAGCTTTATCCTGAACATGGAAACATGTTCAAATTGATTCCTAGCCACAATTTGCAAGAAAAGGAGCTTCAACAATTAACACCTGCATGTCACATGACTAATATACGAAATCTAGCCCTGTGGGTCCTTTGGGTGCTAGCTGTAATGCAGCTACTACAAGTACTGGGTAGAATAGAAGAAATAACAGAGATTTTTGTACTGGCATCATGAAAACATGAAAGCATGACTCAGTCCTCTATAGGCAACTAAATAGCATCCATCCCATGTAACTTCAGAGACCTGCAGACAGAACCAGTCTTTTGTAATAGTCAGTGGGGAAACCAGACACTTTTGTCAGACGTATTTTATAAGTTTACCTTGAGATAGGAGGATTCATGAACTAAACACGACTATACTTTTCCACTGGTTTTAAAAGAAATCTAGGCAACTAGCTCGAAAAATTCCCCATGTATACCTGTATCTGCTCAGCTAAATACAATTTCCAGAAACTGAAAGATCATGTGGTTCAAGGAAGACATTGTAGTAACTTTGGAGACATTACAGTAACTTGTCTTGTTCTCACAAAAATACATTGGTTTTCATTGCAGGGAATGGTCTGTGTTGAAATACCATTCTTAAGCACAAGTTAGTACATAACATTTTATACTACATATTCTGTGACACAATTCAAGGCCAGAGAGCTGTTGAAGGCAGTCACTGGTCTGGCAGTTATATGTATACTTCCGATATCTTAACTGCTGGGACTTTTTCATTCATCCCATCCCAGTCTGCTACATCTCATTGAATTTGAGCTGCTTAATTATGTGCTGTGATGTCTATTGTCCTAATAGGATGAAATTCACTCAAGTCATAAACCAGATAAGGTTCTACCCATTACATTGTCAGTTTACCTAATAATTTTGTAGTATGAGCCATATGGTCAAGTAAAATTATCTCCTAAGACAAACCCAGTAATAATATTTAGGTAAAAAATTTCAAAAGAGGAAGAAGAACCTTTGAGTAGCTTGTGAAGGATTGCAAAAGGTGACTTGATACACCAGAAGCCATTTAGATTAGTGAGAAACCGTACCAGGGGCACTATGATTGCTTCTGTGTCTCACATGGCAAAGCAGCTGACTGATGGCTAACGCTATTAACAAGAGCAACAGCAGTGCACAGCCACATCAATGACTACCTGAGGATACTGATCGGATGTTAATACTTCAAGTAGATATTTCTCCTCTGACCCTGATGCAACAGTTACAGCCATCACCCACACTTGACCTTGAATTCTCTGCCCTTGTTACTCTCTGACATTTCTGTCTGTGTCTGCATTCAGTCTGCCTGCTACACCACCTTTTCTTGTTCCCTGTGGATTAAACAATCCTTTTTGTCCCTTGTAAATAAAGTTCTCTCAAAATATTTCTAGATTCAGAATCTAATCATTATTACATGGATCTGTAAGATACATTGGCAGAAATCTTCTATAACAGTAGTTCTCCTAAGTTTCTCACTCATTTTCAAGGAACTTAGCCTGACACTTCCTTAAGGGCATACTGCATTGAATTCAGCTTTAGGGTAGATCTGCCAAACTCAATCTAATTAAGAAACTGTTTAGTGAATATTACCCTTTTTCTTATTTTGCTTGAGTTCTAAGCTTATTGGTAATTTTTTATTTTTCCCTTTAGTTGAAATAAAGCACTACAAATCGAGTTTTTAAAAATAGGTCCTCTATTTTTTAAATATTGATGTTCAGGACTTCAAGGAATTCTCTTAGATTGCAGAAGACTATGACATATCTTTTAGAATTCTTGACTGCTAAAAAATTTTGCAGTGGAACTGGGTGTTTCTCGAGGGAGTTAGAAACTATTTCATTTGGGTCTTTACAGAATTCAGAAGTTCAACATGAATTAATGAGCAACACCCAGGAAAGAAACAGTTAAATCAGCAATAGTTAGCACTGAGGTACTCCTGAATGTTCTGAATTTCAAGAAAGTGAATGTGCTGACAACACCATCTATTTCCCCACAGTTTGATCCTTTAATCTTTGTGTCATTTTGACTGATACTACTTCTGATACATTGCACAATTCCCTTGTAATGAGATGAAATATGTATGCAGAAGGATTGTTTATTTTGCTTTTTGTTTCTTCTGCTCTTATTTCTGCACATAGCAAATGTATTAACCTGAGAGATGTGACATAAAGTAAAACTGCCACTTTAGATAAAAAGTTGGAATTACCACATCAGTATGAGTTAATTGCTATTCCCTTAATTTACCATACCAAATAAAGAGATGCTGCTGGTTTATTTTATTGATACGACTCTTCTTATTTTATTCTACAGCACCAACATTTGCCTGTCATGAACAAATTATTGTTCTTATCACTGCAACATTTACACATATTTCTTAAATGCTAAAATTTTCCAGTGTCAAATGCTATGAGATTGTCACAATTTTTCATCTTAATTCATTCTCCTATGCTTCTAAAGAAGATGCAATGGGAACACAAAGGAAGAGATTTTTTAAAAATATATTTAATGATAGTTCTATTTGAGTTTTTATGGATTTTTTCCCCTCTTACAAACCTGAAAAAAGTGTCAAACTGTTGAATAAAATAACTGTCAAATATAAAATAAAAAATTAAAATAATAAGAAATTAAAATAAACATATTTTAGAGTGAAAGTAATTTGATTCATTCTGATCTCTGCCTTTTTTACCAGGTGACTCAGATCTTTACCTGCAGTAAAACTTCTAAATCATGGATTGTTTTGCACATTTCTCAGTTAGCTGTGTTAAAAATCTTTTCTTTGATTTGGATGCCTTTTTTTTGCTTTCCATAGAAAATTTTTTCTTGAGCCAAGGTGATAGTACGTATAATGAGTTATAGACACAAACCTTAAAATTCTGTTCAGGTTTCAGCAATGATAAAACTTTCATAATGGTTTGCAAGTTCAGTGTCAGAAATCAGAAAAGCAAATGCCAAAACAATGTAAGTGAATCAAAATTTAAGGTGGGAGTGCATTGTCTGTGGTTCTATTAGTTTTACTGAAAACCTCTACTAACATAGATGTGAGTCACTTATGCTTCTTTGCAGGTCAGTCCCCTGAAGATTTCAAAAAAAGTTAGAAGTTTATGGTACTTCTGCAAATCCCTGCATCTATCTGTGTTTTAATATTCTTACAAGAACAACTTTACAGACATTTTTTACTCTTATTCTGAAGCTTTCTTTGATTACACTAGCATTTAAATTGGAAGCCTTTTAAGGAAAGATGTTTAGAAGTATCATAAACGCTAGTCTTCTGATAAAAATAGATTTCAAGAGAATTTTGGAATGATACGCTATGCACATAACACATATGTAGGAGTAAAGCCAGGGTGTGATTGGCTCAGAAAATTGGAAAAATTTCACCACTTGACTTTCCAGTTAAATTGGCATCTGCATGTCTTGCCAATTGACAGATCCCTTTGTACACTATGCACAGTTACTTTCATTTCTGTGTTATGGCAGCTGGTGTTCATGTCTGAGATAAAAGTATGTCAGTTTGCCTTTTCTGCTCCTGTTGTCAGTATCAACATTCGACGTTCTATGCCAGATGCAAAAATTCTTTCAGTTTTATGACTGCTTGCTGTATAACAGTAATTCTGTGAAGAAAATTTTTATTGCTTCAGAACAATATTTTGATGGATTTATGTCTCCAAATGGTGTTTTGCAGCAATCTCTATCCTTATTTTGAAACATTTCAACTGGCAAAATTGTTTATGATCTTTTAAATCTTACATGTGTATTTTTCTATTGTTACAACATTAATAAAATGCAAATAAATGTTTGTGAATCTGCACCACTATAAATATTTTTCATTCTGTAGTGTGTGTTTCATATATGTATATGCAGTGAATTCCACTTAGCTGAACATGAGAACACTTTCACACTGTTGCAATACTGCTATCTTTATATTTGCTGAAATTTAGGCTATTAGCTTACCTTTTATGCTGAGTTGGGCAGTATGGTTTGCACTGTTCTGCATTAAAGTTTGTTGTGGGAATACGTTTCCTTGAAATCTCAGTTGGGTCCATATGCCATTTTACTAGGGCTTTTTGTGACTTTTGTGATCCTTTGTTTTTCCTTCCTCTAAAAGACAATATCTGGCACCCCATTGTCCATTCTACTAAAAATTATCTCAATTTTAAATTTTAATATAAAATTTTATTACTTTGAAACATTTTGACTATATAGAAAACTCTTAAAAACATGTCTATACTAAGAATGATTCTAAAGATGTTTTTGTAGGTATTTCTTTATTCCTTCAGTCAAAAAACAGTCATACTTTGTGATCTCTTTTTTTTATATATGTAGTTTCATAATGGAGTCATAGTAGTCACTTCACAGACCACAAAAAAGGAGGCCTGTAGTCAAAGTACAAGCATTAGGAAATATGAGAGTTCGGATCTGTCACCATTTCTATCAGACTTTTGTGATTTGGTTATGATCCATTACTCCATAGGCATTTCTGAAGTAGTTCATGTGACACAAGTTCTTTCTTCCTCCTGCTGTTTTTCAGACTTAGAAATGTTTAATTTCCTGGAAAATGAAGTTATAAATGGCACTAGCGATTTCTTCCATTTTTCAGCAAACCTTTCTGTACAGCCTAATTTCTGGCCTCTCCTGAGAAAATAGAGGGCAGCTGCCTAAGAAGCAAGTGCCAAAAAGTCCTTACAACATCCAGGAAGTTGCTGTTACTGCCAGTGAAAACTGATGGAAAACTAGCAAACAGCACTTATGCCACCACTCTGCTTCTTTCTATTTTCTCTCCTCCTTTCATTCTCCAATTCATCTCCTAATGATAGCAGCAATAGCAGCAAGTTCTCATGTGGTGTGGCAGCACAGGAGTAGATGTTCAGCACTTGTTACAGCATCAAGCTGGACATTCAAAACCTCTCTGTAGACCCAAAACTGGTGAGTTTGTAACTCTCAAAGGACTTGTGCTGCAAAGCTTCCAACTATCTGTGTGATTTAGGTTATAGGTTGGTATCACAAGGCAAATAGAAGAAGTAGATTTATGAAAAAGGAGACTCCAAATAATCTGGAAACATATCCTTTACTGACAACAAATTAAATTTGTCAGAGGCAAAGCAGCACTGATCCCTTGGTAGCAATTGATGAAAGAGAGACATGAGAGAATATCCAGTTGTCCAAAAAGGGCAGAGAGGAAATAATTTAATCCCTGATACTGGTCAGCATATCTTCTAATATGGCAGAAGGAAATAATCTTTGAAGAAGCAAGTATACAGAGTACAGTTTGAAAGATAACAGTTTTGATGAGTTACCGTGTCCTTGCTTTATTTTGTTTTGGTTTTCCGCAGTGAAATTTCAAAGAAAAACTGAAACATGAGGACATGCACAGTTCCCCTCAGAAGCTCTTTGTCATTAATATCTTGTGCTAATATTCTTTGGATGGATGAATACATTTAGAACTTAAGAAAATGTGTGCTCTTGCTAAAGTAAATTAAGATTTCATCTTTCATGTTGCTATGAAACTAATTTCTAAAGATAGATATGTCTCCTTGTAACAGTACAGTGTTGGTTTTTTTCTTTGTATATACTTAAACTATATTAATTTCAGAATTCATTCTACTTCAATGTTTGATTTACTACAGTGGATCCAGTTCTTGAGTTACTAAAAATACTTTGATATTATAATTTAAGTACATATATGATTTTTATTCTTCATTTAATCTTATATTTTCTAGAAAAAAATATAGGAATGAAATATAAAAGTAGATGAGCTTTAGGAAAAAAAAAGTTTTACTTTTAATAAATCTGAAGGTGCTATTACAAAATACAAATTTATTCACATAGAATAGTATGTTCCCTTTTGTCTATATTCACAACACAATCCTTTCAAAAGATAATAGAAAATAATAAATACAATAAAGGAGAGAACAGTTGATGTTAAAGCTAGTTTAGAAAACTGTTAGTTGACTAGAAATTCAGTATTTTTTTTAATTTGGAAGCAGAGAACCAAATGTAACCAGAGATACTCAAGAAGCAGAAAACTTTTCAAATTTATTCTCTGACAACCGTGTAATTAACATCCACAAATTTTTCAAATGTCTAACATAAAAAGTGTGTATCCATCCTAATTTCAAAGGCTCTCTCTTTAATCCCTCACTAAAGAATCTCATACTAGGTTTATGATAGCAATATTGCTTTATAGGTCAAAGTAACTTAGTCAAACCTGGAGTAACTTTTACCTTTGAAATAATTTCTTTTGAAAACACATTTAATTATAAAATGCTTTCTACATTTTTCTGTGAAACCATGTTTCTGAAAAGTTTCTCACCTGTCTTTTCAGGAAGCTCTAAGATAAAAGGAATCATTAAAGTTTGTAAAGTTTTGGAAGAAGATTTAAATATAAAGGAATGGGACAGACAGATGAAGGGAGTATTTTTGTATATATTTGTGAATATTGTGAACTGTTATATCTGTTAACAATGAAACTTCTTCAATCCAGCAATATAATTTCTGAAAAAAATAAAAGAGTGAGAATCAACAATGGAGAGAAAAATCTGCTAAATTTAGTGTCCATGGATTGACGTGTGAAAGGTCTCTCATACTTAGCTTGTATAAATATATATATAAAAAATTGTAACCTTAAGTGCTGGGAAATACATCAATCAGCTAATGAAAGCAAGAGAACTAGTGTAGTCACACCCAAGCAAAGAACCCCGTTCTATTTAAATTCATAAATTTTCATGTTTGAGTCACATTCACATGTAAACAATTTTATCAATAAAGAAGAAAGGGTAAATAATATTACCAGAAAAATTTACTAAGCTTACACTGAGGTTGGTAGTCATTAAAAAAAATTAGGAAATACAGTTAGATTATTTTTTTTCTCATTTAAATATTGTGGTTTCAACAATGTCACATCTAAGGTGCTCATGTTTCAGACCTTGTAGATGTTTGGAAATCTTCTGAACATTTTTAATGGGATAACATTAAAAGGAATTTCACCTGTAATGTTCTTTTATATATATAGCCATAGAATCTAGAATGGTTAAAGTTGGAAAGGACCCAAACGGTCATAGAATTCCAACCCCCATGTCATGGCCAGGGACACCTCCCACTAGACTACGTTGCTCAAAGCATTATCTAACCTGGCCTTGAACACTCCCAGGGATGGGGCATTCACAACTTCTCTGGGCAACCTGTTCCAGTGTCTCACCACCCTCACAGTAAAGAAATTCTTCCTAATAGCTAATCTAAATATCCCATCTTTCAGTTTAAAACTATTATCCCTCATCCTATCACTGCACTCCCTACCCCTGATAAAGAGTCCCCCCTATCTTTCCCATAGGCCCCCTTTAGGTACTGGAAGACTGATATAAAGTCTCTTCAGAGCCTTCTCTTCTCCAGGCTGAACAATCCCAATTCCCTCAGCCTGTCTTCATAGGAGAGGTGCTCCAGGGACCTGTTCTTCTTTGTGGCCCTCCTCTGGACTGTCTCAAAAAGATCCACACTCTTTGTATGTTGGGAGCTCTATAGGTGGATGCAGTAGTCCCGGTGGGGTCTCTACCAGAGTAGAGTAGAGCAGCAGAATCACCTCCTTTGACCTGCTGGCCACACTTCTTTTGTTGCAGCCCGGGATGTGTTTGGCTTTCTGGGTTGCAAGCGCACATTGCCAACTCATGTTGGGCTTTTCATAAACCATCACCCTCAACTCCTCCTCACGGCTGCTCTCAATCCATTCTCCACCCTCCCTGTATTCACGCTTGGGATTGTCATGACCCAGGTGCTATGACCCAGCCATTTTTGCCTGACTTCCTCTTTGTTAGGATGCATTGCTCCTGAGTTTGGAAGAGGTGATCCTTCAATATTAAGCAGATTTCTTGGGCCCCTCTTCCCTCCAGGTCTTTATCCCGCGGTATTCTACCAAGCAGAGTCCTCCAGAGGACAAAATCTGCTTTCCTGAAGTCAAGGGCAGCAAATTTACTCTGCACCCTCCTCGCCACCCTAAGGACCTTTAACTCCCCCATCTCATGGTCATTGCAGTTAAGGCTGCCCTTGACCTTCACATTCCCCACCAGCCCCTCCTTTCTGTTGAGAGCAAGTTCCAGAATGGCACCTGTCTTCATTGGCTCCTCAGTCACCTGGAGAAGGAAGTTATCATCAAAGCATTCCAGGAACTCCTGGACTGTTATTGCCCTGCTGTGTTGTCCCTCCAACAGATATCGGGGTGCTTGAAGTCCCCCTTGAGGACAAGGGTTTGTGAATGTGAGGCTGTTCCTATCTCTCTATAGACGTCCTCATCCACTTGGTGTTGCTGGTCAGGTGGCCTGTAGTAGATCCCCACTATAACATCACACTGACCTTGGTGCCTGGGAAGAGTATGGAGCAGATTATCTTGGGTGCCAGCACATAGCATATACAGGACAACCAGGCAATCTGGCACAGTCAATGTAGGTTTATGAAAGGCATGTCCTATTTGACTAACCTGATCTCCTTCGATGACAAGGTGATCTGCTCAGTGGATGAGGGAAAGTCTGAAGATGTGGTCAACCTTAATCCTAGTAAAGATTCTGACACCATTTCCCACTGCATTCTCCTGCAGAAACTGGATGCTTGTGGCTTGGGTGGACATATGCTTGGGTTAAAAACTGGCTAGATGGCTGGGCCCAAAGGGTGGTGAATCCAGTTGGTGGCTAGTTACAAGTGGTGTTCCCCGGGGATCAGGACTGGGGCTGGTTCTCTTTTGTCTCAAGTCAGAGGTGATAGGACAAGAGGAAATGGCCTCAAGTTGGGCCAAGAGAGATTTAGATTGGATGTTAGGAAAAATTTCTTCACTGAAAAGTTAATCAAGCATTAAAACAAGCTGCCCAGGGAATTGGTTGAGTCACCATCCTTGGAGGTATTTAGAAGATTTGTAGATGTATAGCTGAGGGACATGATTTAGTGATAAATAGGCAGTGCTAGGTTAATGGTTGGACTGATGACGTTAAAGGACTCTTCTAACCAAAATGATTCTATGATTCTATGATTTTGTGTTTCTATTCTATGATCACCTGTCCCTGTCCTCCCTTTAACTTGGACCCATAAACTCCCAGTTGGCTCCTCATCCATCCCCAGGTGGAGCTCCATGCATTCCAGCTGGCCACTGACATAGAGGGCAACACCACCTCTTCATGTCCCCTGCCTGTCTTTCCTGAAGAACCTGTATCCTTCCATTCCAACACTCCAGTCATAGGATCCATCCCACCATGCCTCCTTGATGCCAATTAGATCGTAGACCTACAGATGCACACACATCTCTAATTCCTCTTGTTTATTGCCCATGTTACATGTGTTTACATAGAGGAATCTAAGTAGAGCCCCAGTGAAGGTAACTTATTGGCTGGGGTGGCTGATATTCCTTTGTGCTGCAGCTCAGGTGCTCTCCTGTTGACCTATGATCCTTCTCCAGGCTCTGGAAATCTATTACTGGCATCATACTGGTAGGAGTGGGATTCGTTAGAGTTAATTGTTTTTCAGGGTGACAAAGTTTTCAGAGAAAGAAAGATACTGCATGTTGAAAAAAAACAGATAGTCACATTTCTTTAAAACATTTTTCATTGTATTTCATTTTTTATTTGTTTGGATCTCCTTCAGATGTTTGTGACAGCTAAAGAGGGCCTCTCACTCTAAGGGTTTTAGAAATATCACTGCTAGTGGGACAGCTGTAAGCTGTAACTAAAAATGTTCTGCATGAGTCTGAGTACAAGAGGAGCTTGTGTTGAAAATACTTTGAATGAGAATTATACTCCAGTTAAAGTAAACCTGGCAATAAATATCTCATTGTAATGCAACTCCCCACCACCACTGTATTGGCTCATGATTATTAGGTGCTTAGCTCTCTATACTTTCTAGTCAGCCTAGCAATCAACAGTAATGCACAGATTATAATCACATTCTTGAACTGTCTGATCATTTATTTATTCATACATTTGTTAAAGATGCAACTGGACACTTTATATTAGTGATACAAATATTCCTTCCTATACAAAAATACATTTATTAAACAAGTAAACTATACTTTTATAGTGGAAAGGGTTTAAAATTTTCTCTGGTTATATTAACAAAGATGTGTAGCTGATTTCTGTGGGAAGTAGTGCTATTTCCATGGAAGATATCAAAGAAGGAGTTACGAGTGTTGATAATATAAGGTGCTACATATACTTTATAAATGTGAAGCTTCATAAAGTAATTTGGATTTCCAAGTGCTGTTCAGAGAGCATACTGTGCAAGGTTAAGCAAGTGTATGTGTGTTGAGCTGTATAGAAGATCAGAAAATTGCCTTGTTAATACTGTATAAGGCTTGAGATAACAATCACATCTTACAAATAAGTGCAATGTTTTATGACAGATGATGTTGTTGTTCAAGACCAGTCGGCAATTAGGACCCTGCATCCATTCACTTATTCCCCTCCATCCACCCAGGAGGATAGAGAGAAGAGGGATAAAAAAGAAAAAAAAACCACAACCTCATGGGCTGAGATAAAGACAGTTTAAAAGAACAGTAATGGAAGAGATAATAATAATAACAACAAAAAATCAACAATAATGGTAAAAGAATGTACAAAATAAGTTATGCAATACAATTGCTTTCACCACCTGATGATCAATTGCCCAGCTCATCCTGAGCAGTGATCACGGATTTCTGCCCTCCAGCCAACACTCATTTGTATACTGAGCATGATGACTGTAGTATGGAATATTCCTTTGGCTGACTTGTCCTGTCTATGTTCCCTCTCAGCTTCTAGGGGAATCTGAAAAAGTCCTTGACTTAATACAAACATTACTTAGCAACAACTAAAACAATGTGTTATCAACGTAATTCTCATATTAAATCTAAAACACAGGAGCTACTATGAAGAAACTTAACTCTATCCCAGTTGAAACCAGGACAGAGGTATAATAAGTTGATTGGAAGAAGGATCGGCCTTAGATACCTGACTTCAGGTATTTGCAATGTTGATGTCTAGACTTGACTGTGTCAAAGTTCCCCATTTTGACAATGGAGAATGAGTCAATACAACTAATGAGGCACAGAGAATTATTCATCTGCCCAAACATAGATATTGTTGCATCTAAATTACAACCATGCCCCATATGTAGGGTTCCAAACACACCTGATGGAGGTGGACACCATATAGGTGGATCCAAGATTTTTTATTGTTAGTTTGTAAGTCTAGTTACAGCAGTCATCAATAAGCTACAATTCTGGCTGCAATAGTCGACTTAATTATTTTTTTGTCATTAATCAATCAATTCCATATTATATCCAAGTTCTACTATATATTTTATATTTAGACATGTTAGATGCTAGTTCTACATATGGTACACATTTCCTTTTTATTTCCTCTGTTGTGTTTATGTCCATTTTTATATTACTCCTAAGGTTTCATCCTTTAAGTGAGCAATAACTGAATACTTGATTTGTGCCTGGAACAACTGATATCATCTTGTGTTACCATCCTTCTTATATGCTTTTGCATCCGTATTGTGGGGATCTCCGTTACAGTCCCTTGACTTTCTTCAACATGCTTTAGGATATTAAACCACAAGAAAACAATGGTTTTTATTTAGGTAAGGTTAAGAGGATTTACATATTAGAGGTTAATGATTAATGTCAATACATATCTCACAAATGAAAATTATTTACCTGCAGATTAGAGGATAGTGTGTTCAGATAAAAAAAAAAAAAAAAAGAAAACCTCGAGCGTTAAGTCATAAATCCCAGGGATTTCAGAGTTAAAGCCAGAACATGCTCTAACCTACTCCCGTCAAGGTACCTGATTATTGCAACACAAATGTTAGGAGAGGAGAGGAGAGGAGAGGAGAGGAGAGGAGAGGAGAGGAGAGGAAGAAAAAAGTGGAAAAAATTTCTTACAAACCAGTGAGGAAAGACACTGAAACTCCTAGCAGTTTACAGACCAATTCCATGTGTGCTAGTGAAAGGTTTATATATCCCAACTTTCTCATAGCAGCACTCATGCAGAGAATACCACTTTTGGGATTTCTGTCAATCTCTACTGTCTTGTCCCCCAGTCCTGTTTAGAAAATTATCCACTTGTCAAACACATTTTACCTAGTTCACCTGAGCTAACAAAATTATTTCTACCTGAAGTAGAAATATAAGGCAATGCTCACACCATAATCAAATTGGCAAGAAGATCCTTTACAAGATATATGTTTGAGTATCTGTCAGTGGCTTCAATACACTGACATGAAAGTGGGAATGTAAATGATCATTCCTGAGCATCGACTTTTTTAGTAAATCTCTGATATGAAATGAACATTATGGATTTTCTCTCAAACCAAATTATGCATTTTCCTCACATAAAATGTTGTTATTCACTTTTACTAATAAACTAACCAGTTGACCTTGGAATTCTAATGTTCTGATTATGTTTCATATAGAATGCTAGATACATATAATATATATTTTCCAAAGACTAAATATTTTTTTAATTACACTAATCTCTTGAAAAAAAAAAAAAATCTTCAATTTAAAAAATAAATTAATATTACCATGCTCTGAACTGTAATTTCTTATTAGATTTTTTTTTGAGAGAAAGTAAATGACATTGAAACATAACAAACTACTGCAGCTGAAAATAAAACTGATTAAAGAAAAGTTCATTAGATTATGAGAAATTCAGATGATGTTAAAATATTGAGTTCTATTTTTCTGCTTGTATCTCTTTTCTCTAGCAATTCACAGTACCTTAGCAGAGAGAAGAGAATCAAATATGATATGAATTGATTTTTGTAAGTACTTCTCAATGAGAAAGTGAAAAAATGACTGCCACAGACATAGAAATAGCTATAAAAATAATATCACGTGATTCCTGCTGACACTGAGGAAAATGGGTAAAGACAAAAGAAAACAGTATATCTGGCTTGACCATGATTCTTGTGGTTATTTTGTTTGTTAGAATGTTACTTTTTTTTTTTTTAGATTAATTCTACTCATGTAAGAAGCTATGCTTTGTGGTGATATTTTTCTGATCCATGGAGAAGTCCATGTGAAGTCTGATTTAGGATCCTGCTGACTAAGCCAATTTGTCATGGATGAGTGACTTAGATCGCTTGAGGAATTACTGTCAAAGGTATTAGCAAAACTGGTTTTAACATGATATTGTAAAAGTGCAACTTAAAGTTGGATGGCAAGGTTCACTGTATTAATCACTGCATGGAAAAAACATACAATGGAAAATTGAGTTATACTTGAGTTGTAACAATTCACAGAGAGACCAGAGACAAAAAGTGTAAGGAAGACCTTCCCATTGAGTCTTGCTGTTCATAATGGACGCCCTTGCTTTCTAAACTACTTCTCAGAGAGGCGTCTAGGTGCTGCTGGATCCAGACTTAACTCCAGATGCGGTCAATGGTTTATGTCTAAAGGATTATATGTGCAAAGATTATGTAATGTTTCATTAACATCAATTCCTCATCCAGCTGAAGTTACCAACACAAAATCAAAGTTATCATACTACAGGATTGGATCATGCATGACATCTGTTGCTAACTAAAGATCTGCTGGTGGTAAAAGATTTGTCTTCCTTGAGGAACAATCTTGAGAAGCATCCCAGCTCAAGGGGAGATCACTGTCATGCAGCCATGCTGCCTAGCAGGGAGAGCTCAAACAAGGCTCACTTAGGCTGTCATATTTATGGGATGAAGTAGTTGGCTTGTATTCAAATTACATGCGATGGAAAAGGTACACATGAGACTCTTGAATCCACAACTTTCTTTGTTCCTTGAAAAATGAGTCTTGGAAAAGCCACCCACTATTCATGTATTAATCACATGATTGGTGTTCCAAGCTCATATGCACAGATACTCACTGTGTCACTGTGCTCCTCTGGGCGTTTTCAGACAACAGATTGAAACTACAGGAGTTCAAGGCCCACCTATGGCTCAGGCTTCTCTGGAGCCTGCACCAAACCATCACTGCTCTGGACAAGTGCACCCGTCACAACCTCACAGGCAAAGGTGTTGAGACAACTGGCTGATGTCTCTGCAAGGTCACCCTCTACTGTATTTGAAAGGTGAGGAGATTGGGAGAGGAATGTAACAACAGAAAAAAAGCAAACATTTCTTCTTGCTACCATCAGTTACTCCAGTCTTCCACTTACAGTAATCCCCAGAATGAATAAACTCTCCCATCCAAAGTGAAAGTCTTCAGATGTGCATTGAACCAAGAGATCTTCAGAATTAGCTAACTAGTTCAAGTCTCCTTGCAAAGGTTTAGTATAGATTTGCCCACATTACTGGTGCATCAAGAACACATTTCATTCCTTAGCTCGGCTTGTTTTGCACAGAAATGGAATAGATGGAAAAGAGGAAATAGAACTTATTAATCTAGTTTTTCCTTCTCATGCTCACTCAATTACAGTTATCATTTTTTAACCCACTCATACTCTGTTGCAGCTGGCTGAAAACAAATATTGCATACTTTATATGTCTACTAGAAAAAAAAAAAAAAGTAAAGCAGATGTAAACGTTGAAAAGACATTTGGGGGCTTATTTCATGCCACAACCAAAATTTTTATTTCATGATCGCTTGGCTTCCTCTCCTTCCCTGAATGTCCTCTTTTCAATCATCTGTCTGAGAACAGCTGGTATGTACACACTATGATCTTCTGAACAAAACTTGAATACGGTAAATACATAAGTACTTGCACGTGCTTAACTCTTATTTCCTTGAAAAGTAGAAAGTTTCTGTTGTCTTTTATGTCTCCTGAAATTCCACATGCTTTCTGAGTTTGCACAGTACATGATGATATTCCATAAAAAGATGCAGTTTTATTTAAAAGAGAATGGTGAGTGTAACACATCAGAACTAAGTCTTAATGAAAATACAAAAAATGATTCACTGCACAATGGAAAAAAAAAAAAGAGAAAAACAACAACAAGAAAAAATTCCACACATTTTATTGAATTTTATTTTCTTGTATATTAATTTGACAGATACAAAATTTTTACTTCTTTTGAAAAATATATTTCAATATACATTTCCAGAAAATCCCTATGAGTCAAAATTTCCTTACAAATAACTGCAAGCAACACTGAGGATTGTGATAATATTTATAATAACATGGTAATTTAGTTTCAAGTCAGTGAAGCTTACTGATATGACAGCCTGTATAAACAAAACTGGAGTGCAAAAATCACACAGATTCTTCAGGCATATGTCATAAGTGTTTTTTCCACCCAAACAAAGACCATACAGTGTTTGAGTTTAGATCTACTTATCAGACACACTATTCCTGAAAAAACAACAGCTTGCCACAAATTTGACTATCTTATTACTATCATTCTTGTTTCCCTAAGGATCATACACACTCAAGACATTTTAAAAAAGTCATTTGTAATAGTTTAAGCAATTAGCTTTTTTTGTATCCTCATTTATCTAGAAAGTAAATTTGTCTTAATATTTTGCTGCTACAATTTATGTAATTGATACATATGCATGGATCATGTGAATCTTTTAAATATAAGATAAATGCTCTAAACATATGAATAAAATTAAAGCCACAAACAAGAATTATACAGTCACACTGAGGAGACTTTCCTGAGATTTCCTGAGTACTCTGTTTTTGTTCATGTTCTTCATGACCTGTAAAACAATGAGAAAAATGGGTTATCTGAGAAACAGGCAGTCTAAGAGGGTACTTGGAATTGAATTTGGAAGGTTTTGCATCCTGATAAGTATCATGACTTCTATTTTTGAGCAAGCCAATGCACCCTTTGTTTTCAATCTTTGATAGGGGACAAAAAAAAAAAAAGAAAAAAAGAAAAAAAGAAAAAAAAAAAAAAAGAAAAAAAGAACAAACAAAGGCAAAAAGTTGGGTTTTTTTACATTTGCTGTATACTTCCAAAAGTTCTTTTAATAGCTAGCAATTACCTAAAGGGAGATTAAATATTTCTGTCTTGCAAATCAATGTAACAAAAAAAAACTCATGAAGCTTGTAGGAGGCTTTGAGTTGCATAAAATATATTAAATTTTAACTTTATTTATCAATATTTGATTCTGAACAATATTACAGACACTCAGAGATTTAATGGAGTAAGATTACTTTCTCAAAGTTTTTTTAAGGTCAATTGTTCAAGTGAAAGGGGTGTTATGTTTATTTGAGCTTTCTTGATTAGAAAGACTTGGAATTAATCTTACTCCCATTTCTCTGAGCACCAGAAGAATACAAATTGTTCTGGAGTAGGTTACAGGTCAGTATTTCTTCACAATGTTCCAAAAATCACAGAGGTGTTCACTTAAAAAGTTGTGTGAAATCTTGATTTGTGTGTAATATTGTTGTAGGCAAAACATTCCTCTCTTGGGGAACTATTTCTTAATTTAACTTACTACCAATTCTCACAAGCTTCTGATCACTGATTTGGGTACTGAGAAAAAAAAGAGAAAATAAACAATTAAACAATTGTATAAAACACTTTTCATTCCACTTTTTCAGACTCACATTAAGTCAAACACCTGTCCTCTCCCTTCTTAGTCACAGCTTTGCTTTTTTTCACCCTGAATTACAATCACTAGGTCCCAGTTCATTCAGTGAGGTGTTGACTGGCATAGAAGGCTGGGATTGAGTGTGAATTGACTTCTGCCAGTTGCTTCATTCTGTTGATCTTTGCACCTGCAAGTTTTCCTCTTCTGCTCCCTGCTGTGGTCCCTCAGGGGATTCTCTGCCCTGATGTGGGTTGCCCATGACCATGGTTCTTCAGGGGAGTTCCAGTCTAGCACAGTCATCCACAAACTTAGTCCCTTCAGCGACTTATGTGTCCCTTCTGGCTTCAGATGTCTCCTCCTTGAATGTCTCTCTAGCAGCACCTCTAGAAGTGTGCAGTGTGTCTCCAGCTCCTACCAGTTTCCAATTATTTCTCAGATATGTCTGAGTAGGGGTGCTGTGTGCTGCTCTGATGGTTTGAAGTTTTGGTGCATAAAGGGCTACTCACAACCATTTCAGAGCTCTCTGGAATGGGATCTTGCAGTCATTTGGCAGTACGGTATCCTCCCACACAGGTCACCCCTGTAGCCCCCTGCTGCTACTTAAACCCTGCAATTTATGCTAACCACAAAGATATAGTTGATTGAAAATGGTATCTCTGATGATTGCAAATTAGTTTAATAACATGTCTGATTAATACTACATATTAAGCCATAAAACTGCAAGCAGGAAGTTCTAAGGTCAACATTGCAATGTCTAAATATCCTGTTATTTAATGGTTATTTAGCTTGATGTTTGGTTTCTATATTACTTATCTACATGCTCAGAAAAATGTACTTCTATGAATGAGATGCTCAAGGGCAAAATGAGAAGAGTCTAAACCGGCCAGAGGTAAATTCATGGACCAAGTGGTGTATGACATAAACTACAA
This sequence comes from Calidris pugnax, assembly GCF_001431845.1. Taxonomy (NCBI): domain Eukaryota; kingdom Metazoa; phylum Chordata; class Aves; order Charadriiformes; family Scolopacidae; genus Calidris; species Calidris pugnax. Next base: position 3,868,468 of record NW_015090999.1, on the reverse strand, counting down.
CCATATGTAATACACTGTTACCTATATCTGAATAGGTGACAGATTTTTAAGTTAGACCAATCATTACTTATGAAAAAGCTACTGATTTTCCCATTCTAAAGTACGATAAGCATCAACTGCAGATTTGCATCTACAAATGAGGTCCACTGCCCTGGTTGCACATGAGAGGCTGGGAGCTGTGTCCAACAAAACATTTAAGCTAGCTGAGCTTGAGACATAGCAACACTAGAAGGATTTGTAGAGTGACAGTAGTGGGAGATTCCCTGCTGCAGGAGATGTAGGCCCGTATCTGCTGACCTGACCTACTGTCTAGGAAGTTTACTGCTTGCCAGAGACTTAAACCCAGGACATCGTGGTGAGGCTACTAGAACTCATCTGGCCCATGGACTGCTATGCTCTGCTATTCTTCCATGGGGGTACCAACAGTAATACCAGGGAATACCTGAAGCATATCAAGTGACGTGGCTCCAGGGACAAGGATCAAGGATGGTTTCCCGCCCCCCCAATGCCGCAGGTGAAGGAAGGGCTTGAGGAGGAGTAGACATATCCTGAGGGTCAATAACTGTTTGCACAGTTATTGCACTGGTGTCAACAAAAGAGATTTGATTTTTACAGTCATGGGAAAACCTTTGATGACCAAGGACTGTCAGGAAGAGGCAGGATCCACTTGCTCAAGTATGGTAAAAGCATTACCAGCAGGCTGGTAAGGAGGACTTTTCACTAGGAAAAAATGGGTGGATGATGATGATACAAAATCAACTGAGGAAGTGGTGGACCAAGTTGGCAAGCAGAGGGTGTGGGGGGGACATGAACAAGAGAGATCTTCTGTTCAACAAAAGAGGGCTGAAGGGGCACATATGCATCTCAAGCATATGTGCCCAAATCAGTAAATATCTGTAGGACAGCATAACAAGGGAAGCTCTCATACTTTCTCTGGGAAATGAGCATGCCATGGTATCTCCCTGAAGTGTACCCACACTAACACATTCAGATTGGGGCAGAGGGGGAAGAGAATTAGAGGTCTGCAGGTCAGCATGCAGCTGCAAGTTTATGATCTCACTGGGATCACAGAGACATGATGGGATCACTCAAACAATCAGAATGCTTCAGTGAACAGACACAGGTTCTTTCGGAAGTACATCCTGGGACAGTGAAGAAAGGGAGCTGTCTTTTATGTGAGAAAACAATGAAAGTTCATGGAGCTCTTTCTAGACAAAAATAAGGAGCCAGCTCAAAGGTTATGAGTCAGGATTATTGGAAAGATCAACATGGGTCATGCTGTGGTGGGTGTCTGTTACAGATTGCATGATCAGGATGAAGAAATAGTTAAGTCAACCAGAAAAAGCATCAGGTTCACAGATCCTAGTCCCTGTGAAGGACTTGAACAACTGTCATATCTTCTGGAAGGGCAACATAGCCAGGGCATAAGTAACCCAGTGGGTTTCTGGAGTGCCTTGATGACAACTTCCGAACACAGATGTTTGAGGAGTCAATGAGAATTGGCTACTAAAATTTTATGATTCTATGATAATACTTTCTAGACCAGTCACAATCTAGCTAGAGTAAGAGTACACAAACTCTGAAGGCTCTAATCAGGAGATGACATGACACCTTAGGACAGAAAATACCTATCTTGTTGAAGTTGTTTCACTTTGTATAAAATAATTGAATTCTGGAAGCAATTTTTTCAGGGAAATATTGAATGTCAGATCTCTAACTAGCTGAATGTGTTAGGTGAATATAGAGTCATTGTTTCTCTGGAATATGAATATTTAATCACCTCATGAATTACATACAATTTTAAAGGACTTGTTGAGGAATTCACATTCTAGAATATCCATTAGGCTGGTGACTGACTTAGGAGTACATAAACCATCACAGAAATTCTGGGTATAATCTCTGGTCTAGGAGTATGGGTAAAACTAAGAAGGGCTCATCTTGACTGTTGTTTGAGAGCCACCTAGAAATATCCTGAGGATGTCCACTCTTTGTGGGCAAGTCTATGCAACGGAAGAAAAACATCTTCATTCAGGAATCCAGTAAGATTGACCTGAGACAGATTCAGTGCTGCAAAAAATTTGAATGATTTCTCCATAAATGAATTTGGGACACTAGAACATCAGGCCAGTCCCTCCAACTTAAAGATGGAACCAGCTATACTTAAATCATTTGTGCAAATGTGGAGAAATGTACACCTTTTAGGGAAAGTTAAAATCTTTATCCATAACAGATATCTAAACCAGCTCAAACAAATCACACCCTAAAAGTGACTATTTATCTGAATTAAGTATACAGGATACAGACTTTTATGATGGAAAAGCTGGCTCAAATTGTAGAGTTCTCTTTGTATATTTTGGGGGTTTAGTTTTGTTATATTTTCTCTGCAGTGGTGGACTACTGACTGTCTTCAACGAAACTGTGAAAAATCTGCTGACTGGGTTACTTCTGGGAAATATACTGTTAGTCAGATACTTGTTTTTCTTCTCTGGAGTTTGCTTGTACAGTACAATACAATGAGTGTTTCAAGTTCTGAATATTATTATAGCTGAATTTGTAGTTAGAGTTTACTGCTCAATAAAGTCATGAACAATTCACATAAAGATGCCTAAGACACATTTGTTGAAACACTTTCTCTACTTATGTTCAGCAAGTCCTGTATTATTGGGAAATGTGCACAGAAGTATTGTGAACTGACAATCTAAAAAGAATGCTTGTTGAAAATATTTTCTATTTCTTAATCAGATTTATGCTATGTTTACTCTGAAGTCACATGGTAACATGCAAATATTGAATCTAGCTTTCACTGACCAGCTTAGGTACCTGTAACACTCTCAGATATGAAACAGGCAATTCACAGAAGTACCTCTTTGTTTTATGAGCAGTGGAAGTATTATTTTACAACTCCAGTATCTGGCCTCATGATTTTTCTTTTCCTTCTTCCCTCTGTCTAGATGTTACAGTTGTTTGGCACTTCTTTTTCTGTACTAACTTCTGTTTTCTAACTTGCCAATATACCAACCTTTTTTGTACCCTAAGAAACCTTCACTATTTAGCTGCTTTTAAGATTAAATTCTTCAGTAAGAGCTATGAACACTGACTACCTCTCTGGTGTCATGGTTCATCTATGTCAGAGAACTAGGAAAGCCACAGTGAGACCACAGCATAAAATCACAGAATCGTGGCACCATGTTTGGGTCGGAAGAAATCTTTAAAGTTCACGTAATGCCAGTAGGCAGAGACAAACAGGCAGGGCAACAAACAGGGTGAGCTGGAAGCCATTGTGCAGCACGGCAGGTATGATGTAATCGCCATCACAGAAACATGGTGGGATGATGGTCATAGCTGGAATGCTGCGAGGGATGGCTGTAAGCTCTTCAGGAGGGATAGGCAAGGAAGGAGAGGTGGGGGTGTGGCTCTGTATGTTAGGGAGTGTTTTGATTGTATGGAAATAGATTGCAGCAATGATACAGTTGAGTGTTTATGGGTAAAGATGAAGGGCAAGGCTAGCAAGGGAGATCTGGTGCTGGGAGTCTGTTATAGACCACCCAACCAGGATGAGGAGGCAAACGAGGTATTCTATAAGCAGATGGCTGAAGTCTCTCAATCACCAGCCCTTGTTCTGCTTGGGGACTTCAACCTACCAGACATCTGCTGGGAATACAACACAGCAGAGAGCAGGCAGGCTAGGAGGTTCCTTGAGTGTATGGAAGATAACTTCCTGACACAACCGGTAGGTGAGCCAACCAGGGGAGGTGCCTCACTAGACCTACTGCTCACAAATAGAGAGGGACTAGTGGGAGATGTGGTGGTCGGAGGCCGTCTTGGGCTTAGCAGACATGAAATGGTCAAGTTTTCAATTATTAGAGAGGGAAGGAAGGGGGCTAGCAAAACTTCCACCTTGGACTTCCGGCAGGCAGACTTTAGCCTTTTCAGATCACTGGTTGGAAAAGTCCCATGGGAGGAAGCCCTGAAGGGCAAAGATGTTCAGGAAGGCATCACTCAAAACGTTCTTAACTTTGAACAAACTGCATATTTCTGATGGTTTTAAAACTACTGGGCTTTTTTTTCCCATTGAAAGTGAAAATACCTTGTCATATTTAGACATTAATAAAACATTGTTCTGATCATTTTATTTAGGTAGACATTAATTAAAATGAGCTATATAACCAGGACTCAAATCTTTTACTTATGTACATTGATCACTAACTAAAACCTGTCAGGCCGACTCATCTGAGCCGACATCATCTGCCTAAACCCTAGGTACTTTATAGCCATGGAGGTTCCTTTAATGGTTTTCATGTGGTAGAGTCAACCCCATGAAAATTATTTCAAGACATAATGCAACTCACATGCTGGATGTGTATCTACCTTGACAAGTTGTCTTAGTCTTTAACTACATGAAGGATTTAAGCTTATTTAGACTAAAAGTTAAAAAAATAAAAAATTAAATATGGTCGAAAGCTATCTATAGAACTTGCAGCAAAATCTTAAAAATGCTTGGTTGGAGGGATTATTCTTCTTCACTTCTACCAAACTAATGACGATGAAATGTGGACTGAGTTGCAATTTTCTAAGTGCTCTGATGCCATGGTCTGTGATTTAAAGTACGATCGTTTACTTAGAAAAAGGCTTTGATGCATGGACTAACCCCAAACATCCTTGAAAAAGTCCCATTTTTGTTAGCAACTCTCTAGAGGAGGAATTTAACTCGTTTATTTGAAGGAAAATTACTTCCTATAGATTGCAGACTATTTTCAACTGTAATTGCCTTGAGAAGATAGGATAATGTCTTCAGAGATGAAAATCTAATTTTGTAAATGCTTCTGCAATAGTATTTTAGGAAGTTAGTTGTTCTGAATAGTTTTTTGTTTTGGTTTGGTTTTGGTTGTTTTTCTTTTCAGTTATACTCAGATATCTCTTTGCCTATTTAATAAATTAAAAATACCTATAGGAAGTTCAACTACCAAATAGTGAACTATATAAAAAATTAAATTAATCTTTCTCTGGATTCTTGTAATGAATGTCAAAATGCATCTGAACAAAATGTACTCTGCTTTTGCCAGAAATGAACTCATTTATTAAATTGAGTTCAAATATACACTGTATAGCTGAAGTTTAATATTGACTTCTTAATTTCTGTGTTATCTCTCTCAGTATTATGACATTTAATTGGCTTTTTCCTTCTTCATCTTAACAGCAAAAATAAGAGTCTATAAACTTATAAAAAATGATGTCTAAATTTAAACTGCAGATTTTAAATGCAAAATACTTCTTGAGGGTCATAGAGACCAATGGGGTGGAATTACTGACTAATCTCAGACCTGGATCTGGCAACGGAAATACGTATATTAAAAACAAGATCAGAGCATCTCTTGGTTTAAAGAATGTATTATATGTTCAATACACTAATTTCTTCCAATATGCTAACTAAACGTAGAATTAACTCAGTTTAGTGTCTTTTTGGTTTCATGCATGAAAGATTAGCTGACAGACACATTCAAAAATGGCTAATGTACATAAATAAAGGGCTTGTAGAAAGCCCTTTAGGTAACATTGCCAACGAAATCCAGAGTAGTATTTTTAGTTAGAAGAACTGGCAAAGTAACACACCTTTAGGTTGATTTGACATCATAGCTGGATGGTGAAAGAGGAGCTGAAAAAGTAGCATCCTGCAAATGGCATTTCTCTAGTATGTGTTATTTAAAGTCATTTTCTAGTTAGTATTATAAGCTATTAAAATACTGTCTGTAACACAAGAAAAAAAGATAGGGGGTTAGGGAGAAGAAGGGGAGATAAATTAACCTGTGCGTGCAAAGGTGATACCCAGAAAAAATTGAACTTAGATAATGACTTCCATACTGTCTCTCTGTATCTATAGCAAATCAGGATCTGAATATTAATTCAAAAGTAATTTCCAGTTAAATTCAAACAAATCGTCATGTTCTTTAGTAAACCTATACACTATGTGTCATCTAAAGATATGCAGAAGTTTCTGCAGATATTGAAAATGAAGGTGTGAAAAATATCTGAACATTGAGAGGCATTTTGTTTTGCTCTATTTTCTCATAGAGAAAGTTGTAGAAGACAAGTGATGCTGAAAATCATTGAAATAAAACTCAAATATAACCGATATAAAAATGTGAAAACATTGTTGAATCCTGAACAACAATAGGCAAGATAGTACAAAGAAGACAGGAATAGCAGATATAGAAAAATATATATGCCAAGGTACCACAAATGGTATTTCTTGACACGAAAAAGAGGGGGAAGACACTGTACTTTCACTGCTAAGTTAAAAAAAAAAAAAAAAAAAAAAAAAAAAAAAAAAAAAAAAAAAAAAAAAAAAAAAAAAAAACCCCAAACCTAAAAAAAACCCCACAAGCACAGTTATTAGATCATTCACCATGAACACTGTTTAGTATTCTTTTGTTCCCTGGCTCTGTTTAAGAAAATTCCAAACTGATACAAGGGATGCTATCCATAAACACAACAGGTCCAAGGCAATCAGTGCTAGTTAGTGGGTTTTGTACTTTTTTTGTTATCAGTTTAGACCTAGACACTGAAAGACACCAAAGGATAAAGCAAGTCTACTGAGGAGGCAACAGATTTAAATAAAAAACCAACCAACCAACCAAATAAATGAATAGATAAGAAATGATTTCTGAAGGATGTGGCCCAAAATGTCTGGCACACAAAGCCAAAAAATGGAAGGGTAAAGAACATAACCTTTTTTTTTCTCTCTGCTTGTTCTTCCCCTCTTATTTCCATGCCACCAAGGAATGAAATCAGTAAGATCCTAACTCTTATACTTTGTATCAGAACAAAAGTAACATGAGAGGAAAAAATTAATATGACACAATGAAAAATAATTCTCTTTGCCTGGAAAGGAATCAATTCTGCTCTTTGGCAAGTGTAGATGGAAAGACTGTCAGATACAGATATTTTCTTGTAATAAAGATTAAATAAAGTATCAGATAGAATGCTGAAATTCCTTTATGCTGTGACAAATGAGGGCTGTATTTCACAAGTGATGTTTAGGTGTCATCTACTTTAAATTCCAATAACAGTCAATGAGCAATGCCTTTAAGTTGAGATACATATATATATTGATTATTTGTAGTGGTTATTGGTTTCTAACCAGTTAAGCAAGGTTAAAACTTGAATAGGAAGCAGAAAAAAATAAAATTAATTATTACATTATAAAATATAACAGAATAGAATTCTGCTCCAATTGAGTATGTAAACTAGAAGGAAGACATTATTACTTTATTTTAACAATGATGATGTGGGAGTAAAATTTACAGGGGATAGAATGAAAAAAGGAAAGTCAAAGCTGAACTGATCTTGAACATTCAACTGAGTTTGGAAAAAGCATCAGGGAAAATGACAATTTATAAAACAACTGTAGATTGACAAAACATGACAAAATTGCACCAAATAAAACATATTTGAACTATTTGTTTATACTCTTTTACAGTCAGAAGAGAAAAACTTACATTTCTAAAGTGAAATTTACTCTTAGAAAACTACCTGTATAGATTACAGAACCATGATACTGAAATTCCTAATTCTCTCCACTAATTAAAAAAGGGATCTTGAGTATATAGTGTAATTTATAGTGTAGATTTTCATAAAATTAGGCTATTCTTTCAGATTTTTCTCATAATGAAAAATGTCGTGACTCTTAATCACAGTAATGAATCACGTATTTAGATTTTTTAGTTTGTTTTAGAAAACTATATATACCAGCACTTGTATCTTTTCACCCACAATCACAAAAAGGGAGCAAAAATTGGTAGTCCAACAAGACAGAATATTATTCTATAATTTTAAGTGGCAATTTGCTTTTCCTAAACCTTCTCCTTGATATTTAGCTTTGTCAGACTTCACAATACATGTTCTGAAATTTGTACCAGCAAATTCTGGTAGGTGGGTGTGTGGCTGGATGTTTCAACTTGTGATAAAGTTGATCAAAAACCACCTGTTCGTGCACTGTCTTTAATTCTGTTATTGTTGGTATTCAGAAGCATTGCAAAACTTAAATAAGATGAATGAGAGTCTTTCATACAAATGCTGAGTTTCAATAGCTCATTTGACAGAAGAATGATATATCTGATTTTAAATTACCCTTTTGATTATTCTACTGAAAGATTTGAAAAGTATAAATTGGAGTTCATGAACCACAAATAAAATGCATATTTATTTTTAGATAAAAAGATAGTTGAAAACATTCCTAAGTGCCAACTTGATTTACAATTAGTTATGTCATTTCTCTTTTCTGTGAAATAAAAGTTCTAATTACATTTCAGTTTCAGAAAGTAATTCCCACATACTTTTAGTTTGTTCAGCTTATAAACTTTTTTTTTAAGTTTGGTTTGGTTTGGTTCTTTTTATTTTTTTTTCATTATGATGCCATAGAATATAACTGAATGAATATTTTCACTCATTTGTATTGTCACTGAATTCATGAATTATATATTTTGTGATTTATTTCCCTATTCTTACACTAGTTTGATAGCAAAAATTTGGCAATTTTAATTTTATGCAAGTCTTTACAACATTATTCATCAGTTAAGTTTTCAGTTATAAACTATGCAGTAGAATGAGGTAGATTAAGTTCAACAACAACATCATACATGTGACATGCAATCTTTCTGACTCATTCTCACATAGGTGTGTTTCTCTAATAAATCATTCACTCATTAATATTAATTTTACTGTATGAGATAAGGTTAGAAATGCATATATTTTTAAATATCAGTGCTGAACACAGACTATATAATTCTGTCAGCAAGCTAAATGCTTAGTAAAAATTTATCAAAGTCCTCAAGACAACATTCTAAGTATTTTATGTACTAGATTCTTGTTAAATTCAATTTCTTCATAGAATCATAGAACTCTAGAATATCTCAAGGTGGAAGGGATCCATAAGGATAATTGAGTCTTAACTCCCTGCTTCTTGCAGAACTACCTACAACTAAAACACACAACTCAGAGTGTTGTCCAGATGCTCATTGAACTCTGACAGGCTTGATGCTGTGACCACTTCACTGGGGAACTTGTCCCAGTGACTGACAACACTCTCAGTGGAGAACCTTTACCTAATGTCCAGTCTGAAGATGCTCTGACACAGCTTCATACTATTCCCTAGTGCCTCTGGTCACCAGAGAGAGATCAGCACCTCCCCCTCCTCTGCCCTCTTGAGGAAGTTTAGACAGCCATGAACCCACTGTTGATTCATATTCAACTTTCCACCAGCTCAAACCCCCAGATTTCTTTCCATAGGGCTGTACTCCAGCCTCTTGTCTTCCAGTTTGTATGTGTAACCAGGATTATTCCATCCCAGGTGGAGAATCCAGCAATTATGTTAAATTTCATATGGTTGATGGTTGCCCAGATCTCTAGTCTATCCATATCTCTCCATATCCAATCCCTCTCTGTCCTCGAGGGATTCCACAGGTCGTCCCAATTTACTACCGTTGGCAAACAATGTACATTTGAGCCCTAAAATTCAGCCCTGGGCAACCCCACTGGCAATTGTCCACCAGCTTGATGTAACCCTATTTACTATAACTCTTTGAGTCTGACCTGTCTGCCAGTTGCTCACCCAACATATTATGGACTTATCTAGCTGTGTACTGGACATTTTGTGCAGAAGGATACTGTGGGAGACAGTATCAAAAGCTCTGTTGCATTAAAAAGCCCCCACATCTACTGGCTTCCCTTGGTTATCTACATGGGTGACCTTGCCATAAAAGAAAATTAAGTCAATTAAGCGGATCTTTCCTCTCTTGTGCTGGCTATGACCAATGACTGCGTTGTGTCTGAAGTGTTTTTCAGTATCTCCCAGAATAACCTCAATAATTTTACCAGACAAAGAAGTGAGACTGACAGTCTTGTAATTACCAGGGAAGGATACTGTGGGAGACAGTATCAAAAGCTCTGTTGCATTAAAAAGCCCCCACATCTACTGGCTTCCCTTGGTTATCTACATGGGTGACCTTGCCATAAAAGAAAATTAAGTCAATTAAGCGGATCTTTCCTCTCTTGTGCTGGCTATGACCAATGACTGCGTTGTGTCTGAAGTGTTTTTCAGTATCTCCCAGAATAACCTCAATAATTTTAAAAAACAAAGAAGTGAGACTGACAGTCTTGTAATTACCAGGGCCTTCCTTCTTACCTTTCATTAAGATTGGGACAAGATTTTCCAGCTTCCAGTCAACTAGGACCTCTCCAGACTCCTAAGATCATTTTAAAATAATGGAGAGAGGTCCCACAATGTCATTGGCCAGCCCTTTCAGTACCCTGGCACGAGTCCCATAGGGCCCCATAGACTGGGCATCCAACTGGAGCAGCAAGTTTCAAACAAGTTCAGAGTCAGCTGGGAGTTTATCATCCCCCCAGTCAGTCTTTCAGAACAAGGCTCCAGGTGTTCCAAGGCCCATCATCAGTGTTGAAGACAGAGGCAAAGGTGGCATTATATCTATCTCTTTTGTTTATATCCCTATTTGGGAGGTAGCAAACCTTGTCAGGCAATGGACCAATGTTATCTCTGATTCTCCTTTCGCTGCTAACATATTTTAAAAAATAAGTCCTTTTTCTTGTCCTCTACCAGCTTGAACTCTAATCAAGCTTTGGTCACACAAATTTTCTCACTACAGTGATAAACAGTGTCTCTGTAGTCCACCTGTGTCACCTGTCTACACTTTCCTTTTCCACCTAAGTTCTAGAAGATGTCTGCTCAGCTAAGCTGGCCTTCTCCCCTACTTGCTTGACTTCTAACACTTTGAAATTGCCTGCTCCTGAGCTCGTAAGAGACTGCTCCTAAAAAGCGACCAGCATTCGTGGACCCCAATACCTTCAAAAGCAGATTCCCAGGGGACTTTACCAACTAGCTCCTCCAGTAGTCCAAAGTCTGCTCTCCCCATATCCAAAATCAAAGTCTTGTTGACAGGTTTTCTCCTACCACCAATGACTTGAAGCTCAGCTACTTTGTGGTCACTGTGACCAAGACAGCCACCAATCATCACTTTGTGAGTCCCTCTCTGCTTACAAACAATAAATCTAGGAGGCCACCCTTCCTGGTCAGCTCTCTTAGGAACTGCACCAAGAAGTTTTCTTCAATGTGCTCAGGAATTTCCTGGACATGTTTGCATCTGCTGTATGATATTCCCAGTTGATGTCTGGGAACATAAAATCACCTGTAAGGACAAGGGCAGCTGATCAAGAGATATCCCTTAATTCCTTATAGAATAATTCATTGACGTCATTGTCCTGGATGGGTGGTCAATGGTGAAACGGCTCAAAAGGAAGCAGTCTTCGAGAAATAAGGAGTTAAAATGTAAGATGGGTTCCTTCTTTGAATCCCCTATCTCCTAACAAGGTCGACATTACTGTTTTGCTGCTTCAAGACATCATTGTGCTGGTCTCAGGACTACTCCCTACATTCGTGCCTCCTCTCTTGTCATAGCTCTGAGTAGTTGCAGGCCCCGTTTGTGGTCAGTCAGGCTACATTTGCTGGATCTTACCAAATCACGAAGGTAATAAATTGTCTGAAAGAACAGAACGAGTTGATAGGAAGGAACACCAGAACATGAAGTAGTGGCTTCAGCAATTTTAGGATGAACCAAGGTCACTCCGACCTTGCCAAGTACACCAAGAAGCTACCCAAATTAGGAAGAGTTCAGAAGTTTAATCCGAGGAAGACTCACAAGACGATCCCCCACCCCTATGAAGGCACCGGAACTCCCACCAGACGACTCCCCAAAATGGAAGACTCCGCCTATATATGAATATGCATGTAAAGATATGAATATGCATGTAAAGATGATGTAACCTACACTCAAACTTGTATAAAAAAGCTGCACTGATTGCTAACCGACGGAACTCTTTGTCCAGGGCGGCCTGGAGAGTTCCCCAACGCGTTGTTAATAAATACCTCCTGCTTATGGACTTGAAAACTTAGTCTCTGAGCAGTTTCTATTTTATGAGCAGTTTCTATTTTCTGAGACTGCAGTTTCTATTTCGCCTTTTGGGGCAAATTCGGCATCAATGGTAGCCCCCCACAACCACAATTCATCCTTACCCAGATGGTTGTTGTGGCAGCAACCATTTTGCTGCCAAATTCCTCACTAGTTACAGACTTTTACTGAACAATCTGGCCTTGGATGACGATAATGAGTATCCAGATATATGATTTCAGCTCTTCAGAAAATGAAATAGCTCTGAATTTGAGAGCATAAAGGAACTATTGAAAATATGATCAAAGAAAAACAATATATCGCATTTTCAGTTTAATTGCTTAGTTTATCCCATTTTTTTACTGAAGATTTGTTATTAAAAACCTAGATGGTTAGCTCTAACCATATGATGTTGGGAACTGTAATCCTATATAGTGAGAATGACAAAAGTTAATGTTTATTTTCACTACTCACCTCATTTAATGCTAAGGTTACTTTCAGTAACAACATAAACTTCAGGAATTTGTTCTCTCTGGGAATCCCAGTTGCAAAGTTCTTTAGAGAGGCCCAAGTGCTATCTTTAGGATTTCAAGCATGGGGGAAAAGGACAATCAGTCTCTAAATCAGTCTGCTTGTAAAACAAAAAAACACCAAACAACAAAACCCAAAATGAAAAACAAACCAATAAAACAAAAAATCTCATAAACAAACAAAAAAGAAGAAATCAGTTGGACTTTCCTAACTATCCTCCAAACTAGCATCAAATGATACTCAGATAGTGAACCTTCAAGTGGCTCTTCTGAAGCATCTGGAGTATCTATCAAATGAGAAGAGGCTGAGAGCTGGGATTCTTCAGCCTGGAGAAGAAAAGGTTCAGGGGAGATCTTATCAATGTATATAAATGCTTGATGGCAGGGAATAAAAACAAAGAAGTTAGACTGTTGTCTGTAGTGCCTGGTGACAGGGCTACAGTTAATGGACACAAAATGAAACACATGAAATTCCACCTGAACACAAGAAAACACTTTCTTACTGTGAGGGTGATCAAACACCAGAACAGGTCACCCACAGAGGTTATGAAGTCTCTATCCTTGGAAGTACTCAGTACCCAACCGGACACAGTCTTAGGCAACCTGCTCTAGCTGATCATGCTTTAGCAACTGAGGGTCTGGAAGAGGATGCACATGAACAAGTTGACCTGTAGAAGTCCTTTCCAAACACAACCATTCCACGGTTCTGTGAAGTGCAGGCATAAGCACAGATACAGCATGTTTTCCAATTGTATTTCCTCCCTCAGAAAATGGCTTGTGCATTGCAGGATACGCAGGGGATTACCCCAATGCCAGAAAGAGTCTGTAAGAGTGACAGTCAAATGGTGGCCAGGAAAACAAGAACATTATGCTTGTGTCCAATCCAGAGACTGTTCTTGCAGAAAAATAATCAATGTGATTTTTCAAAGTTTGCTTTGCAGTAATAGAATGGGGCCAGGGGGGAAATAGAAGAATCCTTAGTCTCTTTACTGTCTGACAGAGAAAACTCTTTTTTTCCTTGTTCTAGCAGCCTTTCATCCAGCCTCCTGAACCAGCCTGATTTGCTTTTTCTGCTTTTGTTGTCGTTATTCTTTTCCTATTAGTTTCCCCCTTTATTTAGTACCTGTCTTTCATCTATAAACACTATTTTCTCACAATGCTTCCATCTTTATGTCTTTCATTCAATTTTTTGTTCTACTAAATGTCTTTGTAAGCCCTATAGTATCTTGGCCTCTCCGTGTGACTATACCTTTTGGTATTTAATGCTGTTAAGGGCTGGGATAAAATGTAAGTCACCCACTACCTTTACTGAGAGGTACTGTGCAGGTGAGACTTTCTGCAGCGAGACAATGAGAAAAGAGGGAAACCTAAGCTGTCTTTTTGAATTCCTTCAATGCCAGGAGGTGGAATTAAAAAGAAACCCAACTGTCTTCCTGCAGTCTCTTGCGAATGACATTGGCACTGACATGAATGAGAATAATAGAAGGGACAAATAAGTGACTGTCACTGCTGTGTAACTTTAACTTCAGATGACTGACAGAAGATATGATAAAACTCCGTTGTTTTTTTTTTTTTAATGCTTCTTCCACTTACCTTTTTGCTACTCGTCATACCATCTATCCCAGTGTTTCACTTCCTCACCTCCTCATGTAAGTTACCTAATATTCATGCAGCCTTGACTTAAATTTCTGTAAGAAAAAGAGTTTGGGATTTCAGAGATGTTGGTATGATCTTGGACTTACTTAGATTTTCCTGAACTGACCTTCAGCTGGTGGTAATTAACCATAGAAACATAGAGTGGTATAGAGTTGGAAGGGACCTTAAAGATCATCTTGTTCCAACCCCCTGCCATGGTCATGCCAACTAGACTAGGTTGCTCAAAGCCCCATCCAACTTGGCCTTGAATACATCCAAGGATGGGGAACCCACAGGTTTACACAGGTTGTCTCTGTAAATTTCAGTATTTGTTCATAAGTTTAAGAAACAATATAGTAGTTTAATGTTAGGTTCCATCTCATTAAAATCTATGACCCTAACTAGCCAAGAGGAAAGTGAGTTGAGGTCCATATTATGGTTTTTAACATGTTTTCTTTTGGTGGGTTTGTTTTGGTTTGTGTTGTTTTAACTTATATATATGTATAGTAAATCTCCATGTGCTGCAATTTCTGCAAAGGTTGTTTCCACTCAAAAATCCCTTAGTAATTATATTAATGCTATTAATCCAGTTATCTTTTTTGAAAATGTGTTTATGTAAATATTAGGGCACCATCAAAAGTAAAACAGTGCCAGATGGACCAGTGTAGTACTGGAAATGACAGTATGACTCAGAATAAAACCTAACTCTACTGTAATCAAAGTGAATGAAGCAAGTATTTCTTCACTAAAACATTGTTTATGTCTCTACAAATGCTAAGATTTTATGACTGATGCTGCGGTTGTAGCATTTCCTAGCTTCACTATCTATAGCATGGATATATTTATAAATTTTAATGCAGAATACCATTAGAAAATGCCCAAATAGTAATGATATTTTTGTTCAGGTAGTTTTTTTCACCACCATAACAATTTCATACCACTTGAGGATGCTGGGATTCTCAGAACTAGGTGTATTATCTTTATTATCTATAATTAAGCACATTTTAACACCTCTGCAAATATAATAGTTTAGGCAGAAATCCATGTATTGTATCTAATACAAAAGAGAGAGCAGTTGTTACAATTCTATATTAGCCGTAGAAAGGAAAAAAATTATGTTGGAGGAAGTTATAGCATTGTAAGGTGTACTAATTCAGAGCTCTGTTATAAAGTAAAATAAATTTACAGGCAAAAGCTGTATCAAGTTAGATGGCAAATTTGTCTGAATAAAGATCAGAGTTATCCCTAAAGGAGAACTTTTGTACACACACCCCCTACCCCCGAGATCTAAATATTACAAGAATTCCTGTCAAACATTTTCCTATCTTTGTTTTCATTACATCTGATGTGTTCTTTCTCTCTTGTCATTGATGATTTCCTTGCACATTTTCTAATATTTGACGCAAGCCTGTCTGTAAGATTCACTCACCACTGAATGTGTCCCCTTGAGGACTTTTGAGTCTACGTGAAATTTCTATTCAGAGGATCATATTTTTCTTTTGAAGAGTTACTGAATCTTGTGAGATGTAGTGAAAAGAAGTTTTACTTGGTACATCTTTTTCAAGACATGCTTACTGGAAGTGATTCCCTATGAAATCAGAAATGTTACAGAAATAATGAAATAATCATAGCAAGCACTGAGAAAACCAGATCAAACAAACCCCTTTTTTTTCAGGACATCCACTGCTTCAGAGAAAAATTGTTGCCAACTAATGAAACCTTAAATTCCTTATGAATTGATTTCCATATTTATAAGAGGAAAATGGAATTCTAGATATCTATGAGACAATCACTGCTCACATGTTAAGATTCAAGAAGGACAGGGAACTGCTGGAGAGGGTACAGCAAAGGGCCACAAAGATGATTAGGGGCCTGGAGCATCTCTCCTATGAGGAGAGGCTGAGGGGCTTGGGTCTTTTTAGTCTTGAGAAGAGAAGGCTTAGAGGAGATCTAATTAATGCATACAAATACTTAAAGGGAGGGTGTCAGGAGGACAGGGCTGGTCTTTTCTCAGTGGTGCCAAGAGACAGGACAAGAGGAAATGGGCACAAACTTGACTATAAGAAGTTCCACCTAAACACAAGGAGGAACTTCTTCACTGTGAGATTGGTGGAGCATGGAAGAGGCTGCCCAGAGAGGTGGTGGAGTTTCCTTCTCTGGAGACATTCAAAACCCGCCTGGACAAGTTCTTGTGCAACGTGCTCTAGGTAGACCTGCTCTGGCAGGGGGGTTGGACTAAATGATCTCCACAGGTCCCTTCCAATTCCATATGATTCTATGATTCTATGATTTCTACTACTTGTAATGAAAATATATTAGTTGCAAATTACCTACCTCTTATTCTGTGCTTTTATTTGTAGATCCCAGAATCATAGAATCATGGAATCATTTAGGTTGAAAAAGACCCATGAGATCATTGAGTCCAACCATCTATCCTAATCTACAAAGTTCTCCCCTACACCATATCCCCAAACACCACATCTAAATGACTCAAACACATCCAAGGTCAGTGACTCAACCACCTCCCTGGGCAGCCTATTCCAATGCCTGACTACTCTTTCTGTGAAAAACTCTTTCCTAATATTCAGTTTAAACCTACCCTGTTGGAGCTTGAAGCCATTCCCTCTTGTTCTATCACTAATCACCTGGGGAAGAGACCAGCACCAACCTCTCTACAGTGTCCTTTCAAGTAGCTGTAGAGAGTGATGAGGTCACCCCTCAGCCTCCTCTTCCTCAAGCTAAACAGTCCCAGCTCCTTCAATCGCTCCTCATATGATTTGTTCTCCAAGCCCTTCAACAACTTTGTTGCCCTTCTCTGCACTTGCTCCAGCACCTCGATATGTCTCTTGTATTGAAGTGCCCAAAACTGGACACAATACTCCAGTTGTGGCCTCACCAGTACTGAGTACAGGGGGACAATCACCTCCCTACTTCTGCTGGCCACACTATTTCTAATACAAGCCAGAATGCCATTGGCTTTCTTGGCCACCTGGGCACACTGCCGGCTCATATTCAGCCGCTTGTCAACTAGAACTCCCAAGTCGTTTTCCATCAGGCAGCTTTCCAGCCACACCTCCCCAGGCCTGTTACTAATGCATGGGGTTGTTGTGGTCCAAGTGCGGGACTTGGCACTTGGCCTTGTTGAAGCTCATACCACTAATGTTGGCCCATCAATCCAATCTAAGTCTCTCTGTAGAGCCTCCCTATCCTCATGCAGATCAACACTCCCGCTTAACTTGGTGTCATCTGCAAACTTACTGATGATACATTCTATGTCTTTATCAAGATCATCAATGTAGATGTTAAACAGAAATAGTCCCAACACAGCCCTGGGGAACACCACTTGTGACCCGCCGCCAGCTGGATTTAATTCCATTGAGCACCACTCTTTGGGACCTTCCAGCCAACCAGTGCTTGATCCAGCAGATCATAAGCTCACCCAGGCCATGGGCAGCTAGTTTTCCCACTAGAATTCTATGGGGAACAGTGTCGAATGCTTTTTGAAAGGCCCGGTAGATAATATCCACAGCCTTTCCCTCATCCAATAATCGGGTCATCTTGTCATAGAAGAAGATCAGGTTCGTCTGGCGAGACCTGCCTTTCGTAAACCCATGCTGACTAGGCGTGATCCCCTGGTTGCCCATTATATGGCTTGTGATGGCACTCAAGATGACCTGCTCCATAACTTTCCCTAGTACCAAGGTCAAGCTGACAGGTCTATAGTTTCCCGGATCCTCTTTTTTGCCTTTCTTGTAGATGGGTGTTACATTTGCCACCCTTCAGTCCATTGGGACACCCCCAGTTAGCCATGACTTCATGTAAATAATGGAAAGTGGTTGGGCGAGCACGTCTGCCAACTCTTTCAGCACTCTTGGGTGTAGCCCATCCTGTCCCATAGACTTGTGTGCATACAAGCGGCATAGCAGGTCACTGTTCTCTTCCTCTTTAATTGTGATGACCTCACTCTGCTTCTCCATCCTGTCTCCTAGCTCACGAGGTTGAGTGTCCAGGGAACCGTGAGTTCCACTGCTAAAGACTGAGCCAGAGTAGGCGTTGAGCACCTCAGCCTTTTCCTCGTCCTTGGTGACTATGATTCCCTCTGCATCCAATAAAGGAGGGAGATTTTCCCTAATCCTCCCTTTGTTGTTAATGAATTTATAGAAACATTTTTTTATTATCCTTAACAGCTGTAGTTAGGTTGAGCTCTAGCTGCACTTTGGCTCTCCTAATTTTCTCCATGCATAGCTTCACTACTTCTTTATAGTCTTCATGAGAGACCTGCCCTCTCTTCCGAAGGTTGTAGAATCTCCTTTTGTTTTTGAGATCCAGTAAAATGTCCCTATTTAGCCGGGCTGGTCTCCTTCCTCGCCTACTTGTTTTTTGGCACATGGCAACAGCCAAAGCACTCCCGTGCCTTTAAGACTTCTTTCTTGAAGTATGTCCAGCCTTCCTGGACTCCTATATCCTTCAGGGCAGCCTCACAAGGTCTTTCGTTTAAGAGTCTTCTGAAGAGGTCAATGTTTGCCCCCCGGAAGTCTAAGGTGGCAGTTTTAGTAACCCCACTCCTTGTTTCTCCAAGGACAGAGAACTCAATGATCTCATGGTCCCTGTGCCCTAGATGGCCTCCAACCTTTACTTCCCCTACAAGTTCTTCCCTGTTCACAAGGAGCAGGTGCAGGAAGGTACTTTCCCTGGTCAGCTCACTTACCAGCTGCACAAGGAAGTTATCCTCCACACACTTTAGGAACCTCCTGGATTGTTCCTTGTCTGTCATGTTGCATTCCCAGGAGATATCTGGGAAGTTGAAGTCCCCCATGAGAACAAGGGTGGGTGATTGCGAGAGCTCTGCCAGTTGCTGATAGAATATTTCATTGATTTATACATCCTGGTTTGGGGGTCTATAATAAACTCCCACCATAATATCTGCCTTGTTGGCCTTCCCCTTTGTTCTAACCCATAGACACTCTACACTGTCATTCCCATTATTAAGTTCTAGGCATTCAAATATTTCTCTAACATAGAGGGCTACCCCACCACCTCTCCTTCCTTGTCTATCCAGTCTGAAGAGTTGGTAGCCATCAATTGCAGTGCTCCAGTTGTGTAAGTCTTCCCACCATGTTTCTGTGATGGCAACTGTATCATAGTTTTTCTGCTGTAGAATGGCCTCCAGCTCCTCCTGTTTGTTGCCTATACTGCTTGCATTTGTGTAGATGCACTTAAGCTGGGCTAATTTTCCTGCCACTTTTATGGGGGGCCGAGCCCCAATACACCCCTGATATTAATGTAATTAAAATCGAGTTTATTTCATCACCCTGATTGCCTGATAATCCAAACAGACACATGGTAGAACTGTGAGAAAGTGTAGTTTAATGGGATGAAAACAATTGACATGTTAATAATGCTCAGAAGTATCATGAATTTGTAATGCTAGCACAGGAGTAGTGTGTGATTCTGAGTTCAGCAACTGCCCATCAGGAGCGGCATTCAGTATTCTGTCCTTTTAAGAAAATTTTATGAAGGCTACAGAACACAGACAGTAGCATAAAAGGAAAGAACATGGATTTTTTTAAACACTCAGGATGCAAATAAAACATAGTCTTACCAACAGTTAAATCTGTGGATGAAAGGATGAATTATTTGTAATTGATAAATGACAGATTTGCTCTGTTTTTATCATTTTAAAATAATTTCTCTATTCTGATAAGCATATTGAAAGCATATATTATTTTAAGTCTATTACTACTACATTAGTATCTTCATTTTCTTTAGCATTCATGGTATCAAAAGAGAGAAGATACTTCTGTCGTATAATTTTTAAGGAAATTCTGGCAGTGCCTGAAGTGGCCATTTGAGTTTCTGGACCAAATCCCCAGATTACTGATAGCAATAGGTTACTTTGTTCTCTGTTTTTACAAGTTAAAAGTTTAAATATATTTTTCTTTTCGCACTCTTCTAGATATTAATTCTTTAGAGGAATAACATCTGTGATACTGAACTTTCATGCATTTTTCTTTATCTTTTTCTCCATCACCAGTACAGTATTTGGTTTCCTCTAGTTATTTATGCTGTTAAAAAGTGAAATCTCAAAAGATTTGCATTTTACCATTTGCTTTTACTGACATCAGATTGAGATTTCATCATTCCTAACCCATAAGGTTTTATAGAAAAGAAGTTTACAGAGGCTTAAGGAAGTATTCAGTAACAACAACTGATATGCACATATAAGAGAAGAAGCAGATGATTGAACTACTAAAGCAGACACTATTGATAAATATGATGAGTCAGCTGAAGTAACATAAAATATCAGAGGGTGTAGGTAGTAAGACAAATAGCTGACAAGGCCTTTGATAACCATTTAGAAAGTTGTTTTGATGTGCTTGAACAGAGTGTTCTAGGGAAGGAGTTGGGGAAAAATGGAAGAGGAAGGCACTGAAAGTGTTTTTTACTACAGTTTGGATAGACAGATAATTTAGAAAAAGAGGTTTTGGTAGTTGCAAATGAGCACTGATACACAGCTTAATCCATTTAAGAGCTTTAATTTTCTGTCCCAGTATTGATCAACTATGGTAAAATAATTTGAGTTTTGACCTTAGATAAAAAGACTCGAGTTCTCCAGGGTGTGCTTAAATTTAGTAAAGAAAAAACAAGGTAGTGCCAAATTCCAGAGCAAAGTAAGTCAACAGCTCGTATTTAATTCTTGGCATAGCTCCTTCTTTCACTACTTTTTTCTATGATCTCTTTCTCCACCAACTTTTATTAAGCAGGGAAGTGTGGATAGTTGGCATTTAAATGTCAGATACAAACAGCAGAGATTTCTCCTAGACCACGCAGTCTTTTATAGAGGTGTTTTCTAGCATGGTCTGATAAAAACCTATCGCATCATGGGCAAGCATAAAAATTTTTTACCATTCACCTTTTTTCAAATTATGTGCCTGTTTAGTGAAGCAAATATTTTTTTCAGTTAATTTCTATGAACACCGTGCCTGCATAGGAAAACAGGCTATAAAGCTGAAAAGCTTGACTTTTTTTATTTCTGACCCATACACTTATCCATTTTCATTCCCTGCCTTGTCCTTTTCAGATTTTGCTACTGCTTATGAAAACTTTGTCATTAACCATTCCTATAGACAAAATATATTTTCTACTCCACAACCCATTTTCAAATATCATCTGTTATCACATTCGTCTGTTAAGAGAGTACTGACAAGAAATACACTGCCAAAATCTTTACTGAGACCCTCATTAGTTCTGTTTTTGGTATATCTGATGTTTGTTCTTTGTCCCTTTCAGTTCAAACCACTTTCAAGAGTGTGTGTAAAAGCTAATATCATCAAGCAAGATTTAAATCTGAAAAATATTTTTATTCATTACTGCCTCTTCCTGGGAATCAGTTGTTTTCTTCTGTTTTGTATTTTAGCTTCTGTTTGCAAAATTTCTGAGGTAAAGAAAAGCAAAAGATAGATCAATAATGAACATGTTTAAATATTCTCTCTATATAAAAAACCTAATTAGACCTTTTGGGTAACTTCCATGCAGTTTTTAAGGTTATGAGCTAAAATTCAGTGACAATTGAATTGAAGTTTCCTGAAGTAGTCACAGGGTGAGTCTACTAGATTGTGCTAATTGAATCACATTAGGCATACTGTTACTGCTATTAATAAGTGTGTTGAGCAATTTTTTTTGACAGGTTGTACCCAAGGCAAAGAAATGTCAGTGGAAGTTAAAAGAGAGCAAGAAGAGAAAATGTTTTTCCATTAGAATATCACTGAAACATTCTGCATCTCTTAATGGCAGAGTGAAGCAGCTGTGATACAACACTGAGAATGTGTACACTGTAAATATAAGTCATAATTGTAATGCATACATTGTATCATTAAAATATACTGTTTCATATAAATATGTTTAAAAATAACAATAATAATAATTTGTAGTGTAGGGGATAGTTCATTACAAAGGTTTATGTCCATAACTCTTTTATTATTCTCTTTGTGGGTCCAAAAAGGTAGGAAAAATCCTTAATAGATACTAGTAGGGAAAAAAAATTAAAAAAATAAAAGGAATAGCAGGAATAAAAGGAATAAAAATACATTTATATGTCAACAATTTGTGTATACGCAAATAAGGTATCTCTAAAGTCCTATTGGCAGCAGATGAAGACACAGAGATAGATTCAGTTAACCAAAAGGAGATGTATCCTGCCACCTCATGAATATTTAAATCATCAGCAAGGGTCTGTAAGCTATTACACTCAATTTCAGAGAGATCTTCATCTTCTGGATTGACAACTGAATTCCAGGTAAGACACCCCAGGATATTTCAAATAATATGACAAGCCTGCGTGTGAGCAGTTTAATCTTACCTTTAATTAAAACAGTCAGAGCAAGTCAGCTTATCAACCAAGAGGTTTAGTTTAGTTGTCGGCAAGACAGGTGTAAAGAGCCATTAGAGACACCCTCAGTGCCAGGGGAGTTTAGGGAGAGGTAGCCACAAGAACATCACTTAATGACGTAACATGGAAGATTTATTCAGTAAGTGGAATGTGTCCAGAGGGTGGAAAGCAACTTTAGTTCTATGGCACAGACATGGACACACACACACCCTGTACAGAACATGTGGTCACCACCTCATGCCACTTCAGGTAAGCCATGGGCTCAGGCTTGGGGGAAGAAGATTTTCACTCCTATTGATCAAGACCTAAATCCTGGCTTATGGCCTGGCTTTACAAGTAGCAGTTCCAGATTGGGTTTATCTTTTGGCACAGCATTGCACAGCCCTGGAGGTGTTTCTTCCACCCCGCAGAACTATTGTTTTCACTGTTGTTTGTTTCTAACTTAGATGGTCAGCATAAACTGCCAATGGTCTCATTGATCATGTCATTCTATGGTAACATCTCCATATCTGAAGCAAATCAGTAGTTGTTACCTGGGTCACTTTCATGTTACATGAATGCAAAGTTATTAAAATTTCATCTATGCTTGTTTGTTGCTTTCCTGGGAATACTTAAACCATTAAAGCAGAGCAGATGAAGTCCAGAGTTTTTGGGAATGCCTACCTCATACCAATTAGTTGTGCTTTTCTTGTTTTTCCAACTCTTATCATCTAATTAAGAGCCGGGTAGATGCAGTCAAGTTCTCACTGTGACTAAACTGAGGTTTTGGGGAGGCTTCATCTTGTAATATCTGGGGTACCTCATTTGACTTTTTCCTACTTCTCAAGAAGGACATGAATCTACTGTACATGCAATGTCAGATTTACTAGGCCCATGTCTCAAATGGCAATTCATGACTATCTGTAGGCAACTGAATCAAGTCTTATCCTTGTTTCTACTTCAAAGCAATTTCAAAGGAGGTTCCCAGAATGCTTCAATGATAACTTCCTTCTTTGAGTGATAGAAAAGCCAGTGAGGAGATATGTCGTGCTGGAGTTTGTTCCCACCAAAAAGGAGGGGCTAGTGAGGAATGTGAAGTTCAGAAGCAGCCTTGGCTGTAGTGACCATGAGATGGTGGAGTTCAAGATCCTTAGAGCAGTGAGGAGGGGGCACAGTAAACTCTCTACCCTGGAATTCAGCAGAGCAGACTTTGGTCTCTTGAAGGACTTGGTTGATAGAGTATTCTGGGATAAAACCCTGGAGGAAAGAGGGGTTCAAGAAAGCTAGCTAATATTCAAGGATCGCTTCCTCCAACCTCTGGAGTGATGCATCCCAACAAAAAGGAAATCAGAGAAAAATGCGAGGAGGTCTGCATGGATGAACAAGGAACTCCTGGACAAAGTCAAACTCAAAAAAGGAAGCCTACAGAAACCCCCACCTGGAGTATTGCCTCCAGTTCTGAGGCCTGCAATGTTAGAAGATGAATGACATTGTTCAGAACTGAATCTCATTTACCCACAGTTGCTACTTCCCATCTGTTCATCTCTGAGAAATAGAGTGCATTTCTTATGTATTTTGTGCTTTGTGGAACAGCTGGTGCAGGAGGCAAAGAAGTCATATCTATTAGGATGTTAATACCCATATGTTTGACATGCTGAATGTACTACATAAGGGAATTCACATTACCTAGACTTAGGGATGGGGTTAATTTCCAAACTATACATGCTATCTACCTGATTCTTCCTACACGTAAAGAAATTGTTGCAACATAAGTGCCTTGATAGGCAACCGTCTACTAAAATTTCTGCCTGAGGTTGCTGGTATGACTCAAGACATATGGGATGCCTATGTCTATGTAGAGTGGCAGCTGGATGTCAAGTGGATCATTAAAATGGAATCTAAAGTGCGTCACACCCTAAGGCATCAAAGTCACCATTATGGCTGGTAGACATTTTAGGCAACTCGGCTTGCTAAATACAGGTGTACACTGCCATTTGAGATTTCCTCTACTTGTCCTTCCACTGCTGATTCAGAAGTGCTCTGTCATAACTACAAGTCTCATGTAGATTTCTCAGATAACCTAGGGAGTTTCAAATTACACCAAACACCTATATTTGGCAAATTAATTGATCTCATAGTCAGTACAGTCAATGGAATGCTACTCATTTGTTTTAAAACAACTGTTTATTTTAGGGTAAGATTAGTCAATTGAGTGTATTGATTAGCCCATCTCAATGGGAGTTTATACAGCTAACTCACTTATAGCCACTTACACTTTCTACACCAAGAGTCTATACAGTTGTCTATACATAGTTTCTTGATGTGTTCTAGTGTCCCATCTAGTGTCACATCTAGGATGTGCTTTATATTGTCAGCTGTTGCTCCAAGGACGTAAAATTTTATCATAGATCCTGGGTCATATCTTTCGTCCCTATGCTGGCGCTCTACCTGTCTGAGGTTATTTGAGGTATCATTAGGTGGTTATGTGTGGATGACTGGAACAAGTTCCTTAAGCCCATGAAAGATAACTCCCACACAGGCTGTCTGCTACTTGTGGGTCTCAAAATATTCTTTCATGAAGAGTCCATTTTTACCTTTCTTGCTCTTTGAAAGTTTAAAATCTTTTCACTTAATTGTCCTCTTTTTTGGGGTCTGCTTAACTGTGAGGGAACAGCAAGAACAGGGCTGCTCCATAAGATGAGTTGGAACAAAGATTGTCCACAGGACAGGCAAGAACAATGACCTTACAGAGGTGCAGGCCCTGAGAAGCTCCTACGACCATGGGCAAAAGGTGTTTTCAGGAGAGGCTGGTCAGAGCAATTAAGGCCCATATGGGTGGACTATGGACTCAGAACTCCCTGACAGCAACAATGAATAATTAATGCTAACACTCAGAGCATAAAATGTTTATAAAACCAGAGGTGTTTCAAAGATGAAAATTCCAAAGAATAATGTAAATGAAGGAAATAATTGTTTTACATATTTGAATTTAAACTTCTAAATCTAAACAGTTTATCTGAGTACTATCTTTGAAAAAATTGGGTTTGCTACTCGGTTTGAAATTATTTTCTTAATCTAATTTATCTCCATATGACATTATTGTGACTTGCTAGTAATTACACAATCACTGTGGCCTTTGCCAACTGAATACCAGTGTAAGTTCCCCTTCTGTACTGACAGACAGACAAGACAGGATATCCCATAGTACAAAAAATGACACTACGAGTGTGTGTTTAGGTAACTACTTCAATAATTGAATGCATCTCCACCAAGTACAATAGGAAAAATATGATCGAAAAGAATAAAAATTGAAAAGATTCATGTCAGCATGAAAATCTCATGCTGACAACCATTTTTTCAGACATCTTAATTGAAAATGATGTTAATATGGAGCTAAAGTCAATCATCAAAATCTTATTAATCCTCACTAGTAGCACCTACATTCGATTTCATCTTCTAGAATATCATTGCATTTTCTGTAAAGGTTTCTTATTTTTTTATGAATTGTGCTGAGGACACTTCTTAGAACAGGAAAGATCATGGAATGGCATAGTAACAGTAACACCCCATGAGAAACTATTTTCATTGCTGATAAGTTAAGAATCTACAGATTTAATGGCAACGTTTTGTATTTTTCTGAGACAGAGAGAGAAAACCATGTAAGGGGAAAGTTAACCAAAAGGTTTTCATTATGAGAACAATCAAGCAGTAGAAGGGGTTGTCCAGAGAGCCTTTGCAGTCTCCATCCTTGAAAGTTGTCAAGACCCAGCTGGAAAAAAGAGAAATCTGGTCTGGTCTCTCAAGCTGATCACTCAAGCTTTTTTATGGAAGTCTGATATCCAGCCCGTTTCAAAGGTTTGGGGGTTGATTTTTGCTGTTGTGTTTCATTTTTTTTTCCCATAAAAATATGTTTCATAGCAGACAGCATATACTTAGTTTGTAGAAGTTTTATGTTTTCTAAATGCAATTTTTCTTCCATTCATACATGAAAAACAATATTAAGTCTCTATTAGTTTTACTTTATGCAGTATGGAAAAACTAGAAATTATCAATTCCTTTCTGCACTTCAGCTATGTTGCACATTTCATATGCAATAGCAAAGCTTTCCACAGTAATCACTTTTAATTTACAGTCTTCCAAATAGAAAAATAAAAACATTTGAAATAATATTTAATATCGAACACTGTTGAACTCAATTAAGTTTCTTGAGACTGATATAAACGCACCCCACAATGCATTTAACTTAAAGTACAGAAATGATCTTACCTGGTTGTGGTTCTGAACTATTTTTCTGGACTATTTATTTTATTACTTCTAAGAACATACTTAATAAGAATTATCTCAAGTTTAATTTTAAGGATATGTTGTAGAGTAATTTCCACAATACAATGGAATAAATGATTGAGGGTCTGACCATACTGCTGATAAACTAACAGTAAGCTAAGGCATGAAATTTAGATTAAACAAATAGACTGCATGCCCTTTATAGAACACCACCAGTAAAAAAAACCCCTTCTTATCAGAGCTATAGAGGGGAGAGGAATGAGATTACTGAAAATATACAACCTGAATTAACACTTTCACTACAATAACATTCTTTAGCCCATTTACTTTTTGCTTTCTATGAGAAGTAGGTATGCATCTGGTTGGGATGGAGTTAACTTTCTTCATGGCAACCTATATTGTACAGTGTTCTTGAATTTGTGGCTAAAACAGTGTTGATAACACACCAATGTTTTGGCTATTGCTGAAGATCTCTTGCTCAGTGTCAAGGTTTTCTCTTTTTCTCAGAGGGTAGGCTGGGGGTGGGCAAGAAGCTGTGAGGGGACAGAGCTGGGGACTGACCTGAATTCTCCAAAGACATATTCTGTAACATACAACATCATGGTCAACAATAAAACCTACATAAGAAGAAGAAGAAGAAGGGATATGGGGGTGCAGAGAGTTGTCTCCCAAAGTGGCCATTGCTCAGAGACTGGGTGGGCATCAACCTGTTCATGGGAGTTGGTGAGTGACTGCTTGTGTGTCACTTTTTCTTTTTTTTTTTCTATCTTTCCTTCATCCATTAACTATGTTTGTCTCAACCCATGAGTTTTCTCACTTGTGGTCTTCCTGTCATTTTCCACATCCTGCTGGACAGGCATCAGTGAGCAAGCGTCTGTGTAGGTGCTCGATTGTTGGCTTGTGTCTACCTACTACAATAAGGATAAAGTTTAATTTGACAATCAAAAATTATTAAAAGTTTCATTAACTATACCCCATTCTGGAAATTATTAAAAGTTTCATTAACTATACCCCATCAAACTATACCCCAACAAATAGTCCAGCAACATTTAGGCTTGTTGATAAATATATATCCCAAAAAACTGAGAAAGGAAAATGCTGTTTCAAATTTTGACACAAACTGCTATTTGATAATGAAAGAAGACTGGTACAGGATACTGACTGATGAGTCTTACTCTAAATCAGACTTTTGAGACACTGATAACTTGTACAAGAGTCAGAATGGACATGACAGCAGTGTGAGGTGCCTTCCTTATCATGTATGCACACCAATACTGTAAAAGGGACAATCTTGGCTGGTTAAGATAGACTTAATAACTAGAAAATGAAAGAGATAAATAAAATTAGGAGAATGAAGATGAGGAAGAAACAGATACATGCAAGAAAAAAATTAACAACTTGTTTGGGACTTCAGGTGCATTTAGTGAACAGCAAGTTGTGCCTATCCTCATCTTGCAGAACGATGATGAATAAAGGTATCTCTGATGTCATTGAGACTGGGGTTTCAGCCCTGTCTTTTCATCTAGTGTTTTACATTCCAGTAGAGACATTAGAAGTCTTTTTGTGTTTACTTAATAATTCAGTAATAAAACCTTTATAGTAAACTTGTGAGACTTTACATATTTTGTTGAATGTGAGTTGACCCACTGACATTTGAAGGACTGCTTGCATGTTTGTATGCTGTTTTAAAGGAAGTAAAATACTTCAGACCCTGCTTTACACATGCTGTGCTTCTACCTATTAATTTTGAGACTTTTTGAAACCAGACCACCTGTGTTTCTGCCTATACATTTTCTGATTCAAACTGTCTTGTTTCCATGGAGTCTCTGCTCTGCATCAGAAAAATAAATTATTATTTAAAAAGGAAGATGCTTGTCAAACTACACAACATAACTAACCATAAATTTAATATTGTTTGACCACAGAAAACTTTAAAGCTAAAGAGAGGCTTTTTTAATTGTTTATGATGTCTGTCTAAAAGCTGGACTTTGTCCTTAATGAAATAAGTTCATGCACATGGTTCTGTCCATACTGCATAACAGGGCAGCCCCTGCCGTAATACAACCATTCTCGGGTGAATTATATGTGGAATTACACTCAGCAATTCAGTATGTGTGATCTGCACTGACAGTATAGGTGTACCAACTATGAATCAGAGAGAGTGAAATACCTGTTGTTCAGGTATTTACACATGCAGAGCAACATGCATGACCCTGTTAAGAACAAGCAAAGGAATTATTCTTCTAACTGGCTGAGATATGATGGTGAACGTGGTGCTTTAGAGTGCCCAGGTTGTCTTCATATCTCTGGATAACATCAGAGAGCAACTGAAGATGGTAGTTCTGGACTCTGTAAGCCATATTTCAAACACTCAAGCAGCTCACTTTAATGGTCTTCTCTTTCCAAAATGTCTGAGAGTCAAAATTAATTTAAGTTACATGTGTGCAGATAATCACATATAGAGTGAAATACAACTAAAAGGCTGTAGCAAAGGAATAGCAATACTTCAACTTATAGAATGAACCGTGGTTCTCAGGGATATCTTAAAATGGTACAGTGCTAAAGGCTAGATTTACATTCGAATCATAAGAAAGATGAATTAGTGACAAGTTAACGGAAATCATAGTATATTCGTCATTTAGAGAAGCTGAGGAAATTAGTGAGAACAAAATACTAACTCATATCCAAAAGAGGTAAAATTTCAGGTCATTAGTTGTTTGGGTTGTGTTTATTTAATTAAAGGCTATGAAAATTGCTAACAACACTAGTAAATATTAGAACAGACATAACCTCAAAATGGTATTGGTCACAGTTAAAAATCAGCACAGTTTCAAGCTGCTTCTATTAAAAAAAAAGACCATCTCTCCAGGAGAAGAAATTTGATCTATTGTAACTTTCCCTTATTAGGTTAAATTTCCTGATTTATTTTGATACTTTCAGCAATTGTCTGTTATTATATACTTACATTTCAACAATTCTTCTCTATACAGCTCATCTATCACTACAGTTGTAGATAAAGATTCCTAAAAGCTTGTACAGCATATAATAAATAAGAAATATTTTAAAGAATCAGCAGAAGGCACTGTTATTTAGATGTTTATGGTGTCCCCAATATATTTCTGTCCTATAATATTTTAATGGAAGAAAACTAATAAACTTCTGAAATCTTAACAAAAAATACTTGTCTTGAACTAATTTAGTGTTACTTTCTGAAGACCAGTGAAACAAGTGAAAAGGAATATAAAGCAATTATTGACTGTCTCTACTAGGTATGATTAAGTTCCTGGCAAGATATAAGAAAATATCTTTTGCATGGCATTTAGGTACTTACAAAGTAACAACTAAATTAGAAGAATAGAGAGAAAAAACATGGAAAAGGAGATGATCATCTAAATCTCCAAGGAACAGAACCAGGATATTGAATACATTAATCTTAATATAGAGAAAAATTATTTAAGTCATATAGTACCATACACTTGTCTATTTATACTTGTCATTAAATGTAACAGTTATTGAAAGCTGTTACTTAGCCTATACTGTTCTAGTGGAAAATGAACTTCAGTAATTAGCGTACACTTCTTTGTAAAATATATATATTATTTTGTTGTATTTGGAGAGAAACACATTATGTAGTTGTTGATTAGTTTTCATGTTAACATTTACATGCAGCCACAAAAAGAATGAAGAGCAGGAGAGAGAAACAGAAAGACTACAACTGAGTAACCAGCATTTTAATGTTCTTTTCCAGTGATTAAGTATAAACTTGTGACTATAGTGCCAGAGCAAAAGGGTGAGTGCCTCAAAAGTCAAGCTGTAATTGAGTTTTTAGGGATCTTTCACCATGTAGAATTCAAAGCATACTATATGACACTTCAGAAAAGTTGAAATTTTGTCAACTGTTAGATTAGCTTGGTAATTAAGATTCAATTTGAGCTCTACATTAGGGAATCTCATGGAATTTATTAACTAAAATAAAACTGCTTCAAGGCAGAACAAAATTAGAATGTCTCAAATCACTTGTAAAGGTCGGGAGAGTAAATTGTGAAATATCATTACAATTAAGGGGTGCTGGTTACATGCTTCCTGGTGCATCCACCAATTCCATTTCCTCATAACTGACTTAGAATATTCATTTAATGGAAGATCCGAATATTTTATCAGACTTCCTCCAGGCACTTTAAAGACATGGAGCATTAGGGACACATCACTAGGATTCAAAGAAGCATTTATTTCTATGCTCGGAACTAAATTTTTGTCAGAAGACATCTTTTGCAAAATCTTAAAAGATATGGACTGTAGCTTGTTTTTTTATCAGTTCAATTTTTTCACTTAGAAGAGTGATTTCATTTTGGAACATTTAAGGGAGTGGAACACTTAAGGAATGAAGAAATGTCAAAGCAAGTATTTCAAAAATTATTTTTTATATTAAGCCAGTGCCTTTCAGTTTATTTATGGTTGATATCCATTGGACTAGTCATAGAAAAAATTATCTCCTATAGATCAAATAGAAAAAATCGTATTTAAACTCAATTTAGTAGTTAATGTCCACAGGCTACTAATATAACGAAACAGGTATAATTACTTTCAGAGGTAGGTAATCTACTTCCTGGTAGGACATACGGAGTATTACAAGTGCCAAAAAAATCTTTTCTCTTTGCTGTAACTATTTCACTGTAAAACATTCAAGGCTATATAGGATGGCATAAAATAACAAATAGTTGTCCTTGTGTTGCAGAAAGCATTATTAAAAAATATGAAATTTTAGAATCCCTGTTAGGACTTCCTTATTTCATCTTGAAAATGAAAGCTATGTATTGTCCTTTACAAGAAGTATATCATTAAAAAAAAAAACAAACCCAAATGTTCTCCTAGAGAACATTACTGTGTCCTGATCGTAGCATCTGAATGTTGAATTGATCTCAACGTCTTTGTGAAACTAAGTAGTACTACAGTCTTCATCTGTACAGATAAGAGGCTCAGAAACTGTGAAGAAAAACCTATCTGATATCCACTAATCTTAGTGCCAAATTTAATGCAAAGAAACTCCGATTTTTTTTCTGATCATGTAGAATTTCTATGTAGAAATTCACATATTCAAAGTATATCACTAATTAAAGTTAATGACACTTGTGAGCCATCACCATGTCTGCAAATTTGACTATTGGTGTTTTCTACTGGATATTTACTACATAAAGAACATGTAATTAGTGAGTATTTATGAAAATGTTGATTCCCAAGCCTCAGAAAAGAACTCAGTTTATGAAAATATTATTATATTAATTTCTTCGGGTTCAAATGTAGTATTCTTAAGAAGGAGGACATTCTTCCCTTTCCTATTATTTTTTTGCTTCATTTTCACCACAAAAATCTGTGAGAAAAGACACAGACATATTACAGAAAAGGAAATAACTCAGTATGCCACTGTGAAAAATTCCAGGAGCACTACTCAACCTATGTATCAATAATGTGGGAATCGTGAAAATGTCATGTGATCATGGTATTAAGTACTGAGGCTGAGAACATGTACTATGTTTCATGGCCTAGTATTTCAAATAGGATGGGGTTGAACCTGGTGCTATCATTGCTGTCAACTTATTAATTAATATTGTCACCAGTATCCTTTATATTGTGTTGAGGTTGAAAGAGACCTCTGGAGGTCACCCTCGTTCAACTCCCCGTATTCAAACAGGGCCACCTAGAGCAGGTTGCCCAAGAATGTACATAGGTAGCTTTTTAATATCTCCAAGGGGGAGATACCACAATCTCTCTTGGCAACGTCTTCCCATGCTCAGTGACCCTCACAGTAAAAAAAGTGTTTCCTGATGTTCAGAGGGAAAGTCCTGTGTTTCATTTTGTGCCCGTTGCCTCTTGTCCTGTCTCTGGGCACCACCGAAAGCATGGGTCCATATTCTTTGCATTTCCCTTCAGGTAATTATAGAAATTGATGAGATGCCCTGTGAGCCTTCTCTTCTAAAGGCTAAAGTCTCAGATCTCTCAACCTTTCCTCATATGTAAGGTACTCTTGGCCCATAATTGTCTTTGTGGCTCTTCTCTGGACTCTCTCCAAAATGACAGTATCTCTCTTGGGCTGAAGAGCTCAGACTTGGGCACAGTCCTCCAGGAGCAGCCTCCTCAGTGCTGAATACAGGAGAAGGATGACCTTCCTTGACCCACTGGCAATACTTTGCCTAAGGTAGAATGTTTCATTGTAACTGTGTAATGCATAAGATAAAACTACAAAAAATATTGTGATAACTTCAACGGGGACTTGTTTAATTTTAATGGATGAGCTTGTTATCTTTAATTGGTGACAAAAGGAGAAACAAGTATTATCACAAAAGTTTTTTCAGTCACATTTAACCAGTAAAGATAACTTACAGAAGGCTAATTCAGGATCACTTCTATTTCTCCTCTACCTCAGCAGAGCTAAGAATATAATGACAAAAACATATTGAGGTCCAAATTCAAATTACTATTATATTCTCACCAGAAACGATAGCCTTGAAAATTTTTAAATTCATTAATATTTCAGGATCACTGAAGTTTCAAAACTATCCAATTAATGAATTATCAGAACTGTAGTTCTATACAGTGAACTCCTCTGTTAAGAAGATTGATGAAGCAGGAGATGAAACCATTGGACCATTTCCCACAGAAATTTAAATTTCTTTATATTTTTCAAAATGCTTCATAATACTACTGTGTTTGAATGACCTTGTCCAGCATCCAAGCTCTGACATAGTCACTTGCTCACTCCTCTCTTCCCCAGCAGGGTCTGGAAGACAAAAGGAGCAAAACCAAGAAAACTTATGGCTTGAGGCAAAGACAGTTTAATATGTGAA
This sequence comes from Calidris pugnax, assembly GCF_001431845.1. NCBI lineage: Eukaryota > Metazoa > Chordata > Aves > Charadriiformes > Scolopacidae > Calidris > Calidris pugnax. The sequence continues at coordinate 3,834,849 of NW_015090999.1, read as the reverse complement.
GAAAAGAGAAAACAAAACAAAACAAAACAAAAACAAAAACAAAACAAACCAACCAACCAACCAAACAAACAAACAAAAGGGACACAAACGCAATCATTCACCATCTCCCACAAGAATACCAATACTCAGGTGGTCTCCAAGAAAAGGCCACCTTGAAAAACAAAAAAACACCTTTTTTTTTTTTTGATTTCTGATCATGATGTCATGTAGTTTGGAATATCTGGTTAGTTGGAGTCAACTGTCCCAGTTCTGGCCCTTCCCAAATTCTTGCCTACCCCCAGCGTACTCTCTGAGGGATCAGCAGAGTGGGAAAAAGAGAAAAACTTGACACTTTGCAAGTACTGTTAAGTAATAATCAAATCACTGGTGCAGAATACATAATTGAATTTAGATTTCACAACCAAAAGAGGAAGTCTCTTTGTTGCCATATACTAGAACAAAATACATTTAATTAAATGAATCTTGATTTTCCAATGTTTAATGTTGAAACTACAGGTATATCTACATACTTTATGATGTATGAGATCTTAGGGAATCTTTTTAAGTTATTTGAGTGTGTGGGTGCATAAGTTGTTAGTGCTTCTCACTACGATAGCAAATGTATCTGCCCAAACTCTTTCACTGGTATAAATTTTACTAAGGTTGTCCTGTCAATTACAATTAAAGTGTTCCGATCATGTCTAAAGTAACAAATTGCCCATACCTAGTCTTCTGTGACATAATGGAAACCAGGAAATTGTTCTGTCAATTGCAATTAGAGGGGTGAATACCATGGTGAAAGGTCACTCAGCCTTTGGCTAAATGGAATGAGCTCCAGGAACACATTTTTAACGTTATGTAATATTAATGTAACAAAACAATAAGCTTTCTGGTGTCACTCTATTGATATGAATAAAATAATTTTAGAGGCATTGCAGACCAAACATTTTAAATGAGACAGCTACTTAACTGGGACTAAATGCAATTTAACGTTTCTTTAATAACTGACTTTTTTTTTTTTTTTAGAATTGGAAAATATATCAATACAAAAAGGAATGTCACAGAGTTGGCAGAAATACTAAGATAAAGTACTAATAGTGATTGAAAAAGTACTCAGATCAAAAATACAGACAGTGAAAGGACTGTGCTTAACACAGCCAGAGAATTAGGTGTGGTCTGTAAGATACAGCTAAAATATTCAGATGATATGCAAAGACGAAAAATATAATAACTTAAGCTACTTAAAGATAGTGTGAAAGATGACAAAACAGAGAAAATTAAACAACAGCACAGAGCATGAATGTGTACCTTTCCATTTTCAGGGAGAAAGAATAGTAAACATGACTAGAATAGAACTGTGGACTGTCTGGTTTGGTTTGAGGGTTGTGGGGATCTTTTTCTTCTTTTTTTTTCTTTTTTTTTTCTTTTTTTCCCTTTTCTCTCATTTCCTATGCTGTTTTCCTTTAAAGGGATAGGGAGTAGAAGGAATGAGTACCTGGAAGAACAGGAGATTGCTCGTTTCTTTGAGAACTCAAGCTTCCTTACATAAAGCAGTTTCCAGCAAGTGCAAGATGTGGCAGGATAAAGGATCACAGAGAGGAGTAGGCAGCTGAAGCTGAAGTTACTAGTAGAGTTAGGGAACATGCAAAGACTCAAGGATGACTAAAAAAATTGTTTGTTGGGGATAAAAGTAGACTACAGCAATGATACAAACATTTAATTGAATAAAAACAAAACTGGGAGAAAGTTCTAACTTAGTAGGACATCTTTGGTAAATGGAGGGTAATTTATTTTTCTTTCCATACTGCCTAACCTAGTGAGTTTGAGATTTTTGTATTTAAAAGTAAAATTTTTCTGCTTATATTTTACTCGAATCTGCTTTGTCTCTGTACTAATTTATGATCCTGTCTGATAAATTTGTTATAAAAGTATACAAAGAAATAAAGTCTTAAAAAGACATATAAGAAGACATATGCAATGGTCAAACAACCTCAAAACTCCATCCAACTAGAGTCCTATCAGAGAAAGTGTGAAAGGTCTGGAGAGGATGGTGTAGAGTAGCATTAATAAAATAGACTACAACAAAATAAGACAGGAAAGCATGAATAAAGCACCTCCTTCATAGCTCAGTATATGTATCAGTAGAAGCACTGTGTTGAGAATTTACCCTGCTATTGAGATTTGACATTGCTTGCATCATCACTTCTATCCGTTTGTTTGGCCAATGGGTTTAGCAAATAAGAAAATCCCTGTTTCAACTGAATGTATATTTATATCTGTACAAATCAGCTAGGGAATTACAAATAACTCTGATGAAAATGTTTAAAAGACTTCAAATGATATCTGCCAATCTTCAAAACAACACTGACTGGACTGACATCTGTTAACAATGTACTTTGGCAATGGTTAATTATTACTCAGTATCAATTATTACCACTACCTGTACAAAACAATGTCTTAAATAAATTCATGCCAAATTAGTTGTGAACACTTTCAGACCTGGAACACAGTTTCTATTTCTTGACAAATATTATAATGTCCAGATGAAAGCTCATTTCCTCTCTTACATATCATTTTCTAGAATAAAAGCAAGAATTTGTGCTCCTATACTCAAATTTGTGACCCATGTTTCTTACACAAAGAGTATTCAAGACATGAAGTCTCATGATGTTTCTTATTTTAAAACCCCACAAAACAAGTTTCTCTATATGGAGGGTAAGACACTCATTACATCCTCCTATTTTCTGTCTTTGACTTGGTGCTTTTTTCCCCTTAGTCCTTTGAATTTTATTTTACAGGACCCTTTCCTTCAGATTCAATTTTAAGTAACATAAGTACTAAACTGGAATTTTTCAGTTCAGTTCTCAGAATCCAGTGCCAAATTTAAGATGGCAGCCTCAAAATTCGTTAAAATGCTCAATTACTAGTACTCAGATTAAAACAAAATAAACCCCTCTCCTATAAGGATTTCAGCCATACATTTTGTTGAATCTTTATTGCTAGTGCATTTTAAGGAAAAGGAAAATAAATAATCTTTTTACTTTTTATTAAAAATCATCATAAAAAATGATCACAACTAGAACAAGCCCCAGATGAAGCATCTTCATGATCACTATTTAGGTGAGCCCTTCATACATATTAAATAAATTATTTCTGTGATCTAAGGAATAGAAACTTTAAGTTCCTTCCAAATAGCATAAATAGTTTTTATATATGCACTGGAACATTTAGGATTCAGGTAGGTATTAGAGAATGGCAAAGACAGTGAAAAGTGCATTAAAAGGAAAGGCAAAGCTCATAACATTCATATTCATAATATTCAACTCACTGCATCACAGCCTTGCAAAACTAAACTGTTCTTTTAGATCTTTAATTCACTTATACTGTTTTCATTTCATGCAGACCTATATAAAATAAGCCAAGGTTTCCCCAAACATTTAGGGTTGTTTAGCCTGGAGTAAAGGAGGCTCAAGGGAGATCTTACCACTCTCTACAACTACCTGAAAGGAGGTTGTAGTAGGTGGATGTCTGTCTCTTCTTCCATCCCATCCGCATCATGCTCAGTATAAAAGATGAGGAATCAAATGGTCAACTCTCTTCCTTCAGTGGCCGACATCCGAGGAGGACCCTGTCTTTTCTTCTGCTTTTGATCCCGATTTGAACGTTCTTGACTCCAGGTCCGGAATCCAGCTCCAAGACGACGATCACGTCACCAGCAGGCTCAGGGAAAAGTCCCAGGCTGGACTTGGTGGTGGACAGGAGCTGGATTATATATAATCAGGTCTTATCACTGTGAGAGTGAACAGTTTCTGAACGATATGCCGTTCATTTCAGAGTTAGTTAGAAGAGGCCCAGCTAAAAAAGTAAAATTACTGAACAGAAAATTAGTTCTGTTTTACCTAAAACCAGGACAGTTCTATTTGAAACCTGTTCAACAAAGTTCCTTCAAGCTATTTTTTTTTTCAGTTTTGTGACCCATTTGTTAAAAAAGTAATGGAAGAACACCTTATCCATCAGGATAGGCCAAGTAACCTATGGCTTCTTCAACTTCATTCATTCACATTTTGTAGTAAGCCCTTATTAGTTAAATTTATTGTATGCTGGCTATTATTTCAGCCGTATTCATCTCTTCAATTCTTGTTAGAGTAATAAGGAGCTTGGAAAAATATTATTTCACGGTAGAGATCTTTGGTGGGTCAGACATTAATTAGAGAAGTAAAAAAATTAATATTGAAATACTCTGCGCCACTTTGACCCACCTTCATTGTACTGTACACTGAGGTTGTCTTTTGAGACATGTTTAGTACTATACTTGCCACGCGTTAGTGAACATTCAGTTGAAGAAAAGGTCTAGTGAGATATTAATACCTGTCTTTTTTTCTTCCTTTTTTTTTTTCATTTTTTCTTCTTACAAGGCAGTATATTAAAGGCCATACAGCAAAAAGACACTTACATAATTTTTTTTTACATTTGGGGCAATGCAGATATCTACACTGAGCAGGAACACAGAAAAGAAGGTCCTTAAAGATAAGGGCACAATATTTTCCCCATCTTATTATGCCTCTTCCTTTGCTTTTATCCATCTTTCTCAGTATAGGAACTTTCACTATAAGACAAAAACTAATTCTGGATATGAAACAGAAAATGGATTGTCAAATCCATTCAGCCCACCCTGGAGCAGGTTCCTCGCAGAATCTGTGACCCTGAGGAGAGAAGCTCATGCTGGAGCAGGGTTTCTGACAGGACTTGTGACCCCATGGGACTACACCTCATGGAAGGGACCCATGCTGGAACAGTTCATGAAGAACTGCAGCCTGTGGGAAGGCCCCACATTGGAGAATTTCCCATGGGTGGGACCCCAATCTGGATTAGGGAAAGAGAGAGAGGAGCAAAGAGTGGCAAAGACAACATGCAGAAATGACAGCAACCCTCGTACCCCTAGCCCGCTGTGCTGCTTGTGGAGAGGAGGTAGAGTAATCAGGAGCAAAGTTGAGCCGGAGGAGAAGAGAGGGGTGAGAGAAAGGTTTTTCAAGATTTGGTTTTATTTATCGTTATCCTGCTCTTGATTTCATAGAATCATATGGGGTTGGAAGGGACCTGTGGAGATCATTTAGTCCAACCCCCCTGCCAGAGCGGGTCTACCTAGAGCACGTTGCACAGGAATTTGTCCAGGCGGGTTTTGAATGTCTCCAGAGAAGGAAACTCCACCACCTCTCTGGGCAGCCTCTTCCAGTGCTCCACCAATCTCACAGTGAAGAAGTTCCTCCTTGTGTTTAGGTGGAACTTCTTATAGTCAAGTTTGTGCCCATTTCCTCTTGTCCTGTCACTGGGCACCACTGAGAAAAGACCAGCCCTGTCCTCCTGACACCCTCCCTTTAAGTGTTTGTATGCATTAATTAGATTCCCCCTAAGTCTTCTCTTCTCAAGACTAAAAAGACCCAAGCCCCTCAGCCTCTCCTCATAGGAGAGATGCTCCAGGCCCTTCATCATCTTTGTGGCCCTTTGCTGTACCCTCTCCAGTAGTTCCCTGTCCTTCTTGAACTGGGGAGCCCAGAACTGGACACAGTACTCCAGATGGGGCCTCACCAGGGCAGAGTAGAGGGGCAGGATGACTTCCCTTGACCTGCTGGCCACCTTCTTGATGCACCCCAGGATGCCATTGGCCTTCTTGGCCACAAGGGTACATTGCTGGCTCATGGTCATCCTATTGTCCACAAGAACTCCCAGGTCTTTTTCCTCAGAGCTGTTCTCTAGCAGGTCAACCCGCAACCTGTACTGGTGCAGGGGGTTATTTCTCCCCAGGTGCAGCACCCTACACTTGCTCTTGTTAATAAGCTAATTTCTCCAAGTCAAGTCCATTTTGCCTGTGATGGTACTTGCTGAGTGATTTCTCTGTCCTTATCTTGTCCCAGGACCTTTTGTTATATTTTCTCCCCCTTGTCCAGTTGAGGAAGGGGAGTGACAGGGTAGCTTGGTGGGCACCTGACATCTAGCCAGCATCAGCACACTGTATCATTCATGTCAGTTTTTCTTACAGGTTATAGTCAGAGGATAGTGAACAGGAAAGAAAAAATATAGTCTGCAAAGAAATAAGACACTTTGTAAGGAATGACAAGCATAACTTGTTTTATACCACTGTCTACTTAATGAAGACTTACCAATGAACTCCTTCATCATAGGCTTCCTTCTATCAATGTGAGGGAATTTGGATCTTTATCTAGTTTCCCAATTAGCCACTGAATTATAGGATTTTTTTAATTTCTCAGGTTAAACACATGATTAAACAACCCTGTGTTTGGGAGGGGTCATACAACTAATGTAATAAAACAGTCATAGTTTGCCTATATGCCTATCAAGCCAGAAGAGAAGGTTAAAAAAATATTTCAGACAAGGGGCAAGACCAGGAACCTTAGAAAAGCACTTGAGAACATCAGAGCCAAAAAAGTCTCAACCTGGAGAGGCCCATACATTTTTTCAAAAATGAATATTTTTGTTTATCTCCTCAAAATGAGAAGCTAGTTGGACATGTTGGGGAATTCTTATGGTACCCCTTGAAGTGAATTAAAAACACATTTGTGCTAAAATATTTAAAAATAAATTAATTAATTAACAATGCATTGTACAGTCCTACCACCAGAAGTGGTCCCACCAGGAAACTGAAAATATGCATTATGATTTGATTCCCTGTATACACTTGCACCAACACCAATCCAGGGAGCTTTGGCACCGGCACCTCCGTTTCGCCTTGGATCTATTCCCCAGCCCAGATCTGCTTCCCAAATGTAGTCTGAGTGCTCCCCATTCCAGGATTGCTACAAGACTGTTCTATGTCTGTTTCTTATCTCATTGCCAAGAGAAACTTACTCCCCTACAGGAAGTCATTCTGTCTCTGGCATTCTTGCTGCTACCCTGTTTAATCCCCTTGGCAGTTGAGCCTTCTTGCCCTCCATATCAGATCATTTGTTGGTCACAGATTACTATTAGGGAGTAGTTACCAGCTGAATTTCCCCTTCAGAAATTTGGAGAAGGACTATGCAAAAGGCTATTCAAGAAACAAAAGAAAAAAAACTTTGAAAGAATAGCAAATCAGACATCTGTTAAAATCATAACCACCTCAGAAGTGATACAGCTCTTTTTATTACAAGAATAAAATAACTTTTTATCTGCTATCTGAAGTGCTACTTCTTTTCAAGGTGGTACTTAAAAAAAAAAAAAGTGAAATTTGAATTAAAAATAATAAAAATATCTCTATTCGAGTGTAGTTATTCAAACTAATAGCTGCAAAATCATGTGGGAAAATGCTGTCATGAGCCTTGAAAAATAGCTAGGTTCTTTTTCATTTGATGTTTTTTGCAGTCATGAAAAGCAAAATAATGAGATTAATAAGTTAGTAAATAGCATTAAAACTGATTGAGTTAGGGATTGCTCTGAAAGTAGAGATAAATGGAACGTCAAGAATAAGTGTTTGCTTAGGTCTGCTTACAGTCTTTGTCATACAAAATACACTTGTTTATTTAGTATAGACGAAGTCTAAGACAGTGTAACTAAACTAACTCTTTCCATGTTGCCTCTGATTGCCTTTTTCATTAGCAACATGGTATCATTTATTATAAATGATTTTTTTTTCTGAACTAATGTGGAAATATAATCACTAAATCTAACATTTCAGAAAAGAATCTAGTCTCTTGAAATACTACAGATGAATTATGTTTAATTTACAGCCCAGGTACAAATCAGTATATTCCTCTATATTTCCCCAGACACACATTTAGTCATTCTTATTTCTGTTAATAACATTCCATAGAACAGATTTTCAATACCTACTAAATTCTTCTAAGGAAGTTGCTGCAAAATGAGTTATATTTGATTCTTCATTTAAGTTTGTAAATAGAAGGTTGGCTTCCTGAAAATCTAGCTTTTACTTTAATATATTTCAGGGGAAAAAAAAAAAAAAACCAAGAAAGAATAGTGTTCCACACCTTTGAGTTGCTGGTTTAAAAAAGGATATATTTATGTCTGCTTTTGAAAAGCCTCATACTGTGATGTCGGAAAAAGTACTGTGGACCTCTTGAAAACCAGCACACATCTGAGATTACTGTAGGTCAATAGCACCATTTGGATCCCATCACGATTAAGCTATAGACATTTTAAATACTGGCACTTTTTCATCAATAATATTTTAATGGTCGGACACTGCTGACGCGTTTTGATGCTAGAGGGTGAAAAAGTCTATTTTAAAATACTAGCCATGTCATGTTAAAAAGCCTTCTCCAGGACCTTATGCGTGTTCAGACAGTAGGGGACTTTATAAGAGATGTGTTGAATTAAGCCTGGTTAATTCAGATGAAAGAACTGCTCTCTTGAACAGGACGAACACAATTTGTGGTACCAGATTTTGCTCATATACTCCAGCCCTCCACTGATTTAAAGAGGATGTTAAAGCAATGTCACAGCATCAGGGAGAGGATTCCAACAGAGATAGCATTAAAATTAACTTTTTCTTATAGCAAAAGGTGTTACATAAGAGACTGAGGGGGAGGGGAGGATGAGGGTGAGGCTGTGTTTAGTTCCACAACATAAGCAATATCTCTGAAACTTATGCAGATAATAATAATGTTGTAGTGAAGAGTTATTTTTAACTAAGTTAAATACCTAATTTTGTGAGAACAAGGATACCTTCCTTTTGCCTCAGTAAAAAGTGAACAACTTCTCCTTTCCTATGTGAGCTTCCCTGAATGTGTGTCTTTAAATACTAAGCTCAAAGGAACTCCGTGGGAAGCTTCCATGGAAGACAAAGGACCTGGTGAATGCTGGGAGTTTTTCTAGAATGATCTCCTGGAAGCACAAAAAAAGTAGGTGGAGCAAGAGACCTCCTTGGCTTAACTATGAGCCTCCGAGTCTACTCAAAACCAAAAGAGAAGTGTACCAGAGAAGGAAAAACAAATACCCATTGAGAACTGCAAGGGCATTTCCAGGGTGTGCAGAGATGCAGTTAGAAAAGCAAAAGCTCAACTTGAATTGAAATTGGCCAGAGATGTCAAAAAGGACAGGAAGGGGTTCTTCAGGTTCATAAACAAAAAGCAGAAACGGAAGGAAAACATTGGCCCACTGTTAAACAGGAGAGGTGAATTAGCCACCAAACAACACAAAATGCAGAGGCTCTCAACACTTCCTTCACGTCTGTCTTACCAATGCTGTTGGGCCCCAGGTCTTGGGAACAAGAATCCAGGTTGGTGCAGACACACATGAATCGTCACTGAAGGAAGAGTTTGTATGCAAACTATTACAGACTTGAGTCCTACAAATAGATGGGTCCTGATGTTATCCACTCAAGGGTGTTAAGAATGCTGGCTGACGTTGTTGCAAGGCCATTCTCCATAATCTTTGACAAACTGTGGAGACTGGGGAATGTACCATAAGATTGGAAGACAGCTAATGTCACTCCCATCTACCAGAAGGACTTAAAGGAGAATCCAGGAAATTATAGGGCCATCAGTCCTATTTCAGTCACTGGGAAGATTATGGAATGAATCCTCCTGGAGGCTACCACAGGTCAAATGAAACACATGATCGGGAAAACCCAGCATGGATTCACCAAGGACAAATTGTTCTTGACAAACCTTATTGTCTTCTATGACAAAGGTAATCTATGACAAACCTATAAGGCATATAACCTGCTTGGTTCATGTGGGGCGAACAGTAGAAATTATCTACCTGGATTTTTTAAGGCTTTTGACATGATTCCCCACAATGTTCTCCTACAGAAAATGAAACATTACAGTCTAGACAAGTGGTCTGTGCAGTGGGTGAGGAACTGGCTGAGAGGTTACACTCCTTTTCAAACTGGCAAATTGTCACAAGTGGGGTTGCTCATGGATTGTTATTGGGCCCAATGCTGTTTAATATCTTCATAAATGATATGAATGATAGGATCATCAGTTTGCTGATGATACCAAACTGAGTGGGAAAGTGAACACTTTGGAAGGGAGAGCCACCCTGCAGGATAGACTGGAAGGGTGGGCTAACAAGAACCTTATGAATTTCAACAAGGACAAGTGTAAGGTCTTGCACCTGGGAAAACATAATCCAGGAGTGCAGCACAGCCTGGGATCTACCTGACTGGGGAGAAGCTCCATGGAAAGGGACTTGGAAGTCCTGGTGGACAGCAAGCTCAGTATGAGTGAAGAGAGTATTGCTGTGGCAAAGAAAGCCAACAGGAAGCTGGGTTGCTCCAACAAGGGCATCACCAACAGAGATAAAGAAGTCATTATCCCACTCTACTCATAGCTTGTCAGGCCAAACCCAGAATTCTATGTTCAGTTTTGGTCCCCACTACATAAAAAAGAAATGGACAGGTTGGAGAGGGTCCAGGGAATATGATCAAAGTGGTTGGAAGCCTGCCATATGAGGAAAGGTTGAGACAACTGGGTTTGTTCAGTCTTGAGAAAAGAAGGCTTAGAGCAGACCTTATCATCATGTTCCAGTATTTAAAGGGTGGCTACAAAGAAGGTGGAGACTCCCTTTTTCTACGGAGTCACATGGAAAAAATAAGGGGTAATGAGTATAAGTTACTTCTAGGGAGATTCTGGTTGGACACAAAAGGAAAATTTGTCACAGTGAGAACAATCTGCCATTGGAATAATCTCCCTGGGGATTCCCCAACATTGGACATCTTTAAGATTTAACTAGCCAGAGTGCTGGGTCATCTTGTCTAGACTGTGCTTTTGCCGAGAAAGTTTGGACCAGCTGATCCTTGAGGTCCTTACAACCTGATTTTCTATGATTCTATGAAATGAGCAGTTTCAAAATAATCTGCTTTCCTGGACTAGGAAGAGAGAAAGGGTTTGACAAAATTCCACTTGGCCTACTAACCTTTGAAATCTCTTTAAACCTAAGAGTATTAAGAAAGGGAAAGACAGAGAGCAACAACTTCCCATTGTGAAAGAAACAAAAAACCCCACACTTTTAAATATTTTCTTAGTATTCATAATTCCACAACATTTGGAAATTGGGGAAATTTAATCTGTACAGATAGAATTTATAAAAAGGAGAGATCTATCAGGTGTTGGAAAAAATATTACTCTCCTCTTCTGGGATGAAATAATTTCACATGGATAAATTACCAAGGAACAGTTTCCAAAACAAGATTTAGATAGCTAAACTGAAATCTGAGATTATTACAGATGTCAATTCAAAATCGTAATTTCTAATGTTTCTATTCAGAATTGTCTTTACACTAGGAGCACATAAATTCTTGAAGTGCCAGTAAACTTCATCTGTCTTGTTTTATTGAAAATACAGATGTAACCATGAGGACAGACTATCTGAAAGATTAACCGCCTGTTCTAAATATTTTATAAATTACATTATATAGAAAGATGTATACCATTGCCTCAGGATATTAATTTTTTTTTAAGAGAGAAAACAAGTGGTCAGAATGTATTGAGAAAATCAATGGAAATTGACAACATTATAACCTACTTGCAGCTCTTGCCATCACTAGAAATCTTCTATATTTCACTGAAGATATTTATTTTCTGGAGGAAAAAATGTTTGACACGGAAAAAAAAAGATCACATTTAAACCTTATAATGGTCTACGATCTTACTGCTGTATCCACAAAGAGCTGTCACAGTGTGCAGAGGAATTCAGTTGTTGCCATAGTAACAATGGATGGGAAAAATCAGGAAGAGCCAGGAAGAAAACTTAAAAGTCTGAACTCCTCCCTTAGAGTTCAAAATAGTGATTAATTTTTATGTGGAGTGAGTAAAAATGCATTAATAAATCTCCTCTTTAAATTCCCCCTTAAATATAATAAATTTAAATTTATTTGTTACAAGAATAGACTTTCACTTAAAAAAGTGATGCCCCAAGATAGCTTACAATTTGCAAACTTCACAACCTGTATATTTGCACTAGATTTGAATAATCTATACATATAAGCTTCCTAATTCAAGGATCTATGAATCAATGTCAGTATGGTTTTCTGATAATACATAAAACTTAACAGTTAATTTTAAAGCAGTTTCAACCACAGAAGTAGGAAATGAAAAAAAAAATAAAAAGCTTGTATCTCAAGGTAACATAAATGAAAAAACTTCATGGGACTGGCAACTTCTGATTAACGTTTTAGACAACTGATGAAATCCCTCAGAAATAATAGATGTGTGAATTATGCTCATTAGTAGAAAATGTCAAAAAGTTAGATCTACTGAGATAGGGTGATAACAGAAAGTAAACTTACAGCTTTTGGATTTTTCACATTTTTTTAAAATTATTAATTTTTTTGAGCCTTTCTGAAATTTGTACACAGGTTTTAGAATTAAAATTGTACTGCTCACTTTTAAAATGAACTTATGTTCCTAAACAAATTGAAATTTCTGCAACATAAACCTTTTTTTAAAGTTTGGAGTTATAAAGTGTTATAAAGGAATCTATAGCAGACAGCTTAAAAGTTTGGTGGGAAGAATGATGTACACATTGAACTCTCCCTTTGCTTTTGATGTTGTTGATAAATTCAAAAGTGCACCACTATTTGTTATATTAAGATAATACTGTACTTCACCAAAGATAGTGCTAGAAGTGATGTGAGCTATTTTTATTAAAGCAAGTCTGTGTTTACTGCATAACACACTATTTTTAATGTTTTAGTTTCATGTAAGTCTTAGTATCTGAAAACTTTTTATAAAAATAATATATTTATTCAGTCTTTAAAAAATATACATTCATTAGGAAGAAACATTCCATATTCTCTAGAGATTCTTCAATAATAAATATCTTTGATTTGTTGTTGAATTTCTCAAATTAAAATATGTAAGAATCACTCAAAACTCAAAATTGCTCTTATTCCCTAGATTAGAAGTATAATTTAGGTTGTGCATGACTACATTTAACTGTTTTCAAGACACTGTAAGGATGTTGATATTTCTTTCTTTCTTTTGGGAATTAGAGAAAGGTTTTATGACAACAAACAGACATTAAAACTTCAGAGAATTTTTATAGAAATATCTCTGACATAGACATGAGTGGTAGTATACTCCAGTGTTAACACTTCTGTCTGTATGTGAAGATAAAGAATTTCTTGAATTAATTCTCTATAATAAAAAATCCTTATTATTTAATACTTTATGATAGTTATAAATATGTTAAATCCTTCAGCAGAAACATGGGAATACTTTAAAAATGGACTTGATGAAGAATAGAAGATGAGAAAGAAGGAAAAGATAAGAAGGACACAGACTGTATAAATAAGATTAACTATTGTTTAGTGTGAATATTATGCACAACGGTGTGGAGGATTAAAAAACCCTTGCAGAGCAGAAATTCCACACTGCACCTCTGCTGAAAATGTAGATAAAGTTTAAATAATGATGAATCAGGATGAGGTTAGCCTCGTGCACTGGAGGATATGTCACTCACTTGATCTTTCCCTAGGCCTACATACAATAGTCCTGTGACCGTGACAGGTACTGCTAAACAGCTGTGCTATTTGTATCATCTTTTCCTTTCGGGGAAGATTAAAAAAAAAAAAAAAAGGATGGTGACCAATGCAACACTGAAGGCGACACAAAAAGAAAATCAGACAGTTAAAATGACTAGATAAAAAAAAAAAAAAAATCGAAAGGGTTCATGAATAAGGCATAAGGCAGGGGGAAAATTTCCTGAAGGAGAGATTGTACAAGGTGATGGCAGTGGTGATTGGTGATCTGTCCTTACCTAAGGTGCCTAAAATGTGAGAATGGTGAATGTGTCTTACGCGAGTGAGACTATACAGCAGTCATTATATACAAGTCTTGTGTTGGCAGGGGCAGGGCAGGTCTCTCTCAGGGGCCCAGAGCACCCTTCACTGGTTAGAACCAGCTGGAACTGGTTGGAGCTGGTTGGAGCTCATTTCTCCTCCCCATGCTCCCACAACTCTTGCCCCAACGGGGTGGGGGTGACAACAGCTCTTTGTGTCATTGGGATGGGGGGGCATTTGCCACCTCCCCTGTGGGGCCCCCAGATTGAGCTGGTAGGGGAGGCAGGGAAGAAAACATAAAAACATACCTGGGTGGACCCAAAGATAAAGGAGGGAAGAGACTCCCGCCATGAACATCATTGTTCACCCAGTGAAAGACCTGGGACAGTGGTGACCCTGACACAAACTCCCTTCTCCCAGGGGAAGGCAGACACTGTGACCCATGGAGCCTGAACAGACTCTAGAGTAAAAGTGGAGCCCAGGAGATCTTTCTATAACAATAATGGCATTATCAGTGAGACTCTATTGTAATAGCACAATAGTTTGGACTATGAACATTTAGCTGGACTAATGACTGTATAGTGTATTTGCATTAGATTTTTATGATTTTTATTGAACTAATAATAATTCTTAGGTTTGTGCATGTGATATCTTCCTTTCTGCCCATAACAGAATTTTGAGTATGATAGTGACTCTCAAATACAGATTAGTGAACAAATACAACAAATGAAAATAAAAGTTAAAGTACTCTCGGTGTTACATCTGACAGGCCTCCTTACAAAATGATAATGGCTTCATTTCTTGTGTTAATTTGAGGTTTCGTCAGCCGGAGATAGCCTTCAAACTTTTGTCTTGGGATGGAAATACATATTTGTGTATGCATGTGCGTGGCTGAATAATTTATACATGGTTTACTTCATGTATCCATGTCTCTCTTTTTCCTTAAGTGTTTCTGCACCAGTTAAAGGAATTCAAATATAACATGGCTAGAAAACAGGTATGGCTCTGAAAATGAAGGAAACAGATTTGAAAGCCAGAAGGTTCTATAGAAGTCTAAAAGTATCTTCCTAGTCAACAGTATAACACACATGCTAGAGATAAGGAATCTCTTTTATTCTATGGATCAGGTAGATAAGGAAAAAAATACAGAAAACTAAAGTGGGTACTTTCTTTTTATTATTATTTTAATGAACTTATTAAAAAAAACCTAAGAAACAAGACAATATCTAAACTATCTCCCTTTGAAGAAGGAGATAATCTTTTGTTAACCATTTATAAAAATTGGTTCCAAAGTTATATAACGTATGGGGCAAGCTTTGCTCAAAATTCAAGTACAGGATTCAGTACAAGGTTGATGTCCCTAGGCAACCCATTCTTGTGTCTGACCACCCTCACAGTAAGAAAGTTTTTCTTGTATTCAGATGGAATTTAGTGCTTTAATTTGTGCACATTGCCTCTTGTCCTGTCACAGCACACTACTGAGAAGAGTCTGGCTCCCATATCTTTTTTCCCTCCCATCAGGCATTTATACACATTTCTAAGATCATTCTGAGCCTTCTCTTCTCCAGGTTGAATAGAGAGTCTTTACAGATGAAGCCAAAAAGATTCACAGATCAACAGTCCGGCAGAAAACCAGTAATGAAAGAGAGATGCTGTCTTTATTTGAACTGGTAATCAATTTATGCTTTGATACAGATGAATGAAAGATTTCAGCTCTCCAGAGAGCTTCTGCTGACTGTAAATGTGGCTCTCAATATATCTTTTACGGATAAGGGTTTAGAGACCTTTTCTTAAGGTAGGGCAGATGAACTCTCATGGCTATAGAAAAAGATCAAATGTGTATTTTTAAATTGCCTTAAATTAACATATACAAACATTTGTCTTTTCCAAAATAACTGAATTGTAGAATATTTTGGGGTTTTTTTATTAAATAATTGTGGTGTATTTAATTTATTAATCCTTGGAATATGATTGTTATCTGACTATTACAGGTACAGATTTGATTCATTTCTTTACAAGCAGAGGCTCACTGAAGTCACTTAAGACTACTAGTCAATGAAGTACTTCTAATTGTAAATAAAGACAGTAGAATTATGTCCTTAATGATTTTTAAAAAACTTGAAGAAAGGTCAGTATCATTTTCATAAAAGGTTCATTTACTACTCTGTTTATGGACTCTGAACTGATTGATGGGCTACAACAGGTAATTATATACCACTCTTTCATAAACTGATCAAGATTAGGGTTTAAGCTTTTTTTTTTTTGCTCCATGTCCTTACAGAAAAGGCTGTTCCAGAGTTTCACTGATCTGATGGACAGAAAACATAAATTTATTTCCACATTTATTCCAAATTTATTAATTTACCAGCTTATAGACAGTAGTTCTTTTGCCAGTCCTCTCCTTTATCCCTAGTCTTATTCTGCTGTTCAGATTGCTATGGAGAACTTGTTGGCATATAGTTTCTTACAGAGCATTTTCTTTGTGCAAGAAATACTCTTTGCCTGCACAAATTCAATTTAAATTCCTTTTTTCTTGAACATCAGATTCAAAAACTGAACATGATGTTCCATTTGAAGTCCGATCAGTGGCATTAACACTTTCCTAAATCTACTGTAGTGCATCTTCTAATGCATTTGAGTGCTGCCTTCGCTTTTCATATTAGGAACTGTATCATACTTTGATTCTATGCCCAAGATACTGCTAAGTCTTTCCTCTCAAATGATGGCCATTTTAATTGCAGAAATCATCGTGATTTGATCTTTAATGTGACAACATCTCAATTTATTTTACTAAGTTTCTATCAATTCAAAATATGAAGTTTTCCATGGGTAACTACCCAGTCTTTTTCTGTTGTGACAGTACTTGAAGAGTTTATATTACTGGCAAAACTACATCATTCATTCCTCTGTTCATTGGTCTTTATAAATATTTTATGATGTCAAATTTTTTGGGGTTTATATTAACAACTTATGAAAGCAGACTTAGATGCATCATCAGTTTCTTGCTGACAGGCTGCTGTAAATGCAGGTATCTTTAATAGAGCTAACTAATGTGCACACGAAACCTCAGTCTATTCCCCTCTGAGGACAAAAGAGTCCTGAAGAATTCACTAAGTCTGAGAATAAGCTCTTGTTCAGTTTGGTCCCTAAGGTTTCTTAAGCCTTTTAGGTAGGCTTAATGTTTGTTTCTTCACTGTTTTGCTAGTATCTTTCTTGAAGCATAGTATATAAATCAGAACGCATAATTCCTATGCAGTTCCAATTCAACAACTATTCTGCAGGAGAATATATACAGAATATGTCTCTAAACCTCTTACATGTATAGTCCACATCATAACAGAATGTTTTTTAGTTCTCTCAAATTTATCTTACATTTGGGTTTTTTCTGTTCCACAAGTATTTAATGTCTGATACAATGTCTTGTCTTTGTTGTACTCCTGGACTAAAATTATTCAGACAATTTTTTAATATCCAAGATCCAGCACATTACATTATCCCTTGATGAACTTCAGAAGGTATTGTCTATGGTACTAATTTAAAGAGGATCAGAATGCTATAATGAAGCTTACCCAAAAGCAATGTTCAGATAAATGACGCATGGACTACAACTGTCCCTCTCTAACTGACAAAAATAATTTAATATTTTATATTTTATAGAACAGAGGAGAAAGACATGAATTCTGTTATTTAGCTGTTGTCAACTTCATGATTTTGTAAATTAAGCCAGAACTGTATCTACCTAGCTCTGACTGACTAGATCAGACAAGGGAAATAAAAAAAAGGAGCAGAGATTTGTTGTGAAATTTCCATCCTTGTAGCACATTTGAGGTGAAAGCTAGGAGGTGACAATAACTCAGGTTATTTATGGTTAGATATGAGGAAAGGCTGAGCGATTGGCCTAGGTAACTAGCAAGTCTTTTGCCAGCTTATGCTAACATTCTAGAAAGTTAAAAAACAGCAAATAATGAAATAATTATCCCTTGAGGGGGAACTCTTTACAGGGATCTCTGACTCCACATAGATGTTTCAAGCCAAGGTAGAACAACTGTGAATAGGGACCAGGCTGCTAACCAGTGCACGTCAACCAGAGTGTTGTCCTGTCCTGTTAAGGTCCTTCTGAACAGAAGCCTTGTCCTCAAATGTATCAACCACTTGCCCCAATTTGGTGTTATTTATGAGCTTGCTAAGGGTGCATTGCATCCCATTGTCCAGGTTGATAATGAAGAGTTAAACAGTACTGGCCTCAGTAAAAATCCCTGAGAGACTGTACTGTAATCAGCTACCAGTAACAAGCCACCAGTCAGGCTTTGTACCATTGGTCACAACTCTTTGTCTTTGATAGGTCCAATCAGTTTTCATTTCTCATCTTACTGAACATTTATCCACTATTTCCCTGATTTGGTTATAAAGTTATATCCCATCACAGAAGTCAATCAAGTTTCAGTTATGATTTACACATGGTGAACTTCTCCTGGGTACTCCCAACCACTTCGTTGTTCCTTGCGTGCTTTGAAACAGCTTCCAGATGGTTTTGCTCTGAATTCAGACTGTATTGATAAACATCTCAAAACAATTCCATGCTGTTACTAGATGTATCTAAATATATAAATCTGAAAAAAAAGTAGCCAAACCTACTCAAAGATAAAGACTTAACCCACTGTTTTTTCTGAAAGAGACTGAAGAGAGAGAAAGAATTGCACAGCTTGTGTGAAGTGACGCTGCAGTTCAGAGTAGGATAGATCACAGCCATCTTTTGAGTAGAATAATATCCTAGGTAGAGGCTTCTTTACTGTTCTCTTTAGATTTCACACTAAGGAACAGAAAATAAGCTATCATACTGTATTTCTTCAGTACACACAATGAATTTTGATTTTCATTTCCCAAACTTTATCCATTTGAATCTTGGGATTTGCTAAACTTCAAGATATGTTGCAATACCAGGCTTTTCTTGAAGACAGACAGTGAAAGAGGAGGCTTAATTGTGTCAGGACTATTTTATGTTATCAGAGTTCTTATTTAAGTGTCTCAACTGCAGGTTTTCAGATGTCTTTCAATAGATTGTTAAGTGATGTCTCATATGAGTTACATGACTTTTATTTTGTATTACTGGGAAGACAAAAGAGTGTGCTGCAGTTCTTTATACGGTGCTTATTATCATGTGTTTTCACAAATATATTATATAAACATAACAGCACTTGGAGTGAAACACGTAAGTGCTTAGTTGCTATGGAAGTTCATTCAATAGTTTTCAACCATTCCTTTACCAATACATATCAATGTGGCTGAGATATGAATCTTTGCTTAACAAACAGAAGGTAGAATTAATCAATTACCTTGCATGCCTAGCCTTCTTAATTTAAAAGGTTTGGAATAGCTGAGTAATGGGGTTTTTTTTATTATCTTTTATAAAAGATTAATAACACTTCCACGATTCGGTGATATCATTGAAATATTACTTTGTTAAATTTTAAAATTTAAGCTATGTTTTGACTTTTAGAAGATGCTTAAGGTTATGAATAATTTGCTGCAGTAAACAGAAAATATGCTGTGCTTTGCTTTGCTGTGCATGTATAAAACAGCTGTTTCACTTGGTTTCTTTTGTGCTAACTGCAATTCTGAAGCTTTGTTTTCCCCATTCAATCCATGGGAGGGCTAGAAGAGCTAACACACCCCACTGATCATGACTTAGACTAAGAGTGGTTTACTTGTATGTGTATCAGTTACTATAATTAACCTTTAATTTAAGAATGTTGAAATTTCTGGAATTTTAGGGGCCCATTGATTCCATTGCTTTATATCACCTTAATTAAGATCAAAGTTTTCAAATACTGTTTATGCAATTGTGATACAGATGTTAGTCAAGTATTTGAATACGTGGTTAGTCAGTCTTTATAGCTTATGTATAATCATGAGCTACGTATCTGGAATTTTAGAAGGTTATTGCAGGATAAATTAAAACTTTTATTCTTTATTATTTTATTGAGGAAAAAGAAAGCTAAGAAAGAACTACTCTGTTCTTTAGACATTGCTGTCAGCAGGATAACCAAAGACTAAAATTTACAGTTCAATTTCTTTCAAAAAAAAAAAAATTAGCCATCTTCACAAGACCAATCTCAGCTTTTGATCCTATGAAAAGCACTCTCTAGTAAAACAAAATTACTTTTCTGATTATTGCTCAGTAGTTATATGAGAACTTATCTAGTAACGAACAACTATAAGGCAATGCAAAGGTTGGGGTTTTTTTTTTAATGAATCTATATCTGGAATGTCAAAACCACAGCACTACATGTACTTCAGACTGAAGGATTGACTGAAGGCCTCTCTTCTGCATGGACTAAGGGAAGCAATATATCTTTATACTTAAAGATATTTAGAATTCTAAATCCAATTAATGTTTCTGAACAAATAAGGAAATTGATTAAAGATGAGAGCTGGTTTCTCAGCCATGTCACCTGAACAGAAGAGTAATTTTAGGCTGTGAAGCCCATTTCCTTAACTACAGTCTTGAGATATGTTTCTGGACTTACACAGAAGATGATATTTCAGGCTCTAGTGCAGTCCTTTGGCTGATTTAGGGAATATCCTGTTTTTTGTGTGCTCCAGTCCAGAAGGCTTGCTCTCTATTAGCTATCCTGGAAGGGATTTAGGCTCATGATTTGATTTTATCACTGGCATGGGTATCAAACTGTAAAAGTCTACTTACATTCCCTTGTTTGAGTATTTATTGCGTTCAGATACTGCAACTAGAAACTTCCTTTATACTACATTTCAATATTTTCCTTCTTGCCTACTTTTTTTCCAAATCTATGAACTTTGCCTCTTGCCTTCACAGTCGTTCTGCATTAAGTGGAGACATACATAAAACCTCTATGTAAGATGCTGTGCAGTCTTCTGGTTTATGGATTAGAAAGCTGTTGGTTAAACTTTGGGCCAAGAAGTTTAGCTTAGCATATACAGTTCCCTCTCTTTTCTATATGAAGGTTATACGGTGTTAGGAATCCTTCATGTTATTTCCTGAGGTCAATGACTCACAAACAACATATGGCTGCACAGACTAGCCAAAGTTTATGAGTTTTTGTGGGACATAAGTACTAGGACATCTGTTTCTTGGACCCTTAATAATTGTCTATGCCAGCATATGCAGAATTATTTTTCCATTCCTAAATTTTGATGAACACTGAATGATCTGGCTGAGTATCAAACAGGATAGGAAATAGATTGCACACTCATGTATGTGTGGAGACCTGAACACCTGCCAGTCTAGAGTGTAACACATCACAGCTCATTCAGAAAGGAAGTGCATTTATACCTAAATAGTGCTAGACATGAGATACTGACAATGATTTTGCCCCTCTACTCTGCTCTTGTGAGACCCCACCTGGAGTACTGCATCCAGCTCTGGGGCCCCCAACATGGACCTGTTGGAGTGGGTCCAGAGGAGGGCCACAAAACAGATCAGAGGGCTGGAGCACCTCCCCTATCAAGACAGGCTGAGAGAGTCGGCATTGTTCAGCCTGGAGAAGAGAAGGCTCCAGGGAGACCTTATACTGGCCTTCCAGTACCTAAAGGGGGCTTACAGAAAAGATGGGGAGAGACTCTTTATCAGGAAGTGTAGTGATAGGATGAAAGGTAATGGCTTTAAACTGAAAGAAGGAGAATTTAGATTAGATATAAGGAAGAAAGTCTTTACTGTCAGGGTAGTGAGACACCAGAACAGGTTTTCTAGAGTTGTTGTGAATGTCCCATTTCTTGAAAT
This sequence comes from Calidris pugnax, assembly GCF_001431845.1. Classification (NCBI taxonomy): domain Eukaryota; kingdom Metazoa; phylum Chordata; class Aves; order Charadriiformes; family Scolopacidae; genus Calidris; species Calidris pugnax. The sequence continues at coordinate 3,813,376 of NW_015090999.1, read as the reverse complement.
GTTCAAGACCAGGTAGGTTGGGACTTTGACACCCTCCACCTAGTCTAGTAGAAGGTGTCCCTGACCATGGTGGGGAATTGGAACCAGATGATCTTCAAGGTCTCTTCCAATTGTATGCATTCTATAATTCTATGATATGCAGACAGCTCGGTAAATACAGGGGATCTACAAATTGTGTTCATTAACATGGCTGAAGATGTCTAGGCATGTTTTCAGGCAAAAACTTTTCTAGCTTGATCAATTCAGTCCTTACGTAGGACTGCCAAGTAAGAGTTTTCTCCATTTACTAACCTCTAATTTTGAAATAAATAACATTTTAGTTTTCACCGGATCTGGAACCTGGCTCCCAGAGTTTTGCCTATCTCCCCCTTCTCCACTGGTAATGTTATAATGGATCTTTTTTTGTGCTACATATGAGGCATTGACAAGATACTTAACTCAAAAGACACAAAAGTCTCCGGGATTTAACTATTTAATGTTATATATGCCTGGATTTCATAGGAAAACTCCACATTTTTTTCCCAACTAAATTTATGAATAAGAAAAATAAATTATTTCCTTATATTACCAAACAAAAAAGCTTAGGCAAAGTCTTTTATTACCTCTACCAAAATGCAGAGGTTTTGCATAATTTTCTTACCTATTGAAATATTAAAGTCTCTACAATAAAAAGAAATATCTACTAACTGAAAGAGATAAAGTATATGTCTATATCAATTTTGTTTAATATAACAACTGAAACTAACAATCTTGAACCATCCTATCTCATTAAACAAACCAGTTTATTAAACATACCAGTGCTAGATTAGAATTTTACAAATTATGTTTCTTATGCTTTTGTGAGATTTAAGGAAATATAAAGAAGAGAGTTTAAAGAAATTGTAGGTACACTTGGGGAATGTCTCCAGGGAAAGTTATCCTGAGGAGAAAGGCTGCTTTATGCTTCAATGAAGTCTATCCTCTATTATACAAGCACATTTCCTATTCTCTGGAATCCTGTTTGAGAATATTCTAATGAAATTCAAAAAAACAAGTCCTAGTTTTGTGTATGGCTGAGATAGAAAATATCATACACATTCCTGTAGCATCTCTTTTTATTCATTTATTATTCCAAGAACATAGAATCATAGAATCATAGAATTTCCCAGGCCAGAAGGGACCTCCAAGGGTCATCTAGTCCGACCTCCCCGCAGTCAGCAGGGACACCCCCAACTAGACCAGGTTGCCCAGGGCCTCGTCGAGCCTCTCCTTGAATATCTCCAGGGAAGGGGCCTCAACCACCTCCCTGGGCAACCTATTCCAGTGCTCCACTACCCTCACAGTAAAGAACCCCCTTCTAATCTGCAATCTAAATCTGTTCCCCTCCAGCTTGAAGCCACCCCCAAGTCCCTTTCCTCAGGGAACATAATTCATTAATTAACTTGCTTGATGAAACTGAAGAAAACTCCACTCAAATCACAAGAGATCTATGTCCAAAAAAAGTCCAATTGTTAGTTGAGAACTGTATAACTATTTCCTGGGGATTTTTAATGTATATATATCTATATATGTATATATAGCTATGTATATGTGAGTATGTATACATGTAAATACAAGTGCATCTTTGTGTGTATATATATGTAAAATATACATACATCTGTGTATAATATATATATATATATAAAAAATGGCAAAATAATCCACTTGAGTTCCTCAAAATGCAAAGGATTGTGAGATAAGATCCATATTATCTAAATTTCCATCTGCATACATGGAGTGGCACAGATTTAATTCTGTGGAATAAGCCCCTGCAGGAGCAGAGGCATCTTATCCAATTTTAACTGCCCTGAAGAGCAAGCATCTAGTGTCAGCTACTTGCTTAGACTCCCTCTGTAAGAGGTGAAGAATCATTTACATAGCTTGTTTCATTCTGTTTATCCTTAGAATTGGATGACATGTCTTCCCTAAAGGAAGTTAAGAGCTTAGGTTAGAAAATCTGTAACTTTAAAGTGAAAACAAAAAACACCCAAACAACAAAAAACCCCCACAGATTCATAGAATCATAGAATTGTCCAGGTTGGAAGGGATCTTTAAGATTGTCTAGTTTAACCATCAACCTAACCCTGACAAAAACCATCACTGAACCATGTCCCCAAGCACTATGTCAATCTGTCTTTTAAACACCTCCCAGGATGGTGCCTCAGCCACTTCCCTGGACAGCCCATTCCAATGCTTAATAACCCTTTCAGTGTCAAAATTTTTCCTAATATCCAATCTGAACCTCCCCTGGCGCAACTTCAGTTCATTTCCTATTGTCCCATTGCCTGTGACTTGGGAGAAGAGATTGACCCCCGCCTCCCTACATTGTGCTTTCAGGGAGTTGCAGAGAGTGAGAAGGTCTCCCCTCAGCCTTCTTTTCTCCAGGCTGAACACCCCCAGCTCCCTCAACCGCTCCTCATAAGATTTGTTGTCCAGACCCCTCACCAGCTCCATTACCCTTCTCTGGACCCACTCCAGCACCTCAATGTCTTTTTTGTGGTGAGGGGCCCAAAACTGGACACAGCCCTTGAGGTGGGGAGGGAGATTTCTCCTCCAGCCTCCAACATGGGATTTCCCTGTCTGTTGTTGTATTTCATACCCTTCAAAGATGATTCTTACCTCCACAGAGATCCCATGGGCACTGGGCCCCATTGTCACTGTGTCCACTTTCACCAAGATGTCACAGTACTGGTAGCGGGTGCCCCAACTCTCTATCTTGTTTGCCTTGGCATTTTGGAAGAAGCCTCTCAGCTTCACCATACACATTTCCAGCTCATGTTGAGCTTCTTGTCTACCAACAGCTCCAAGGTTTTCTCCTTCGGGTGGCTCTCAAGCCATTCTCTACCCAGTCTGTATTTGGGGCAATACCAAACCAGGCTCCAACCCACATGTAGGACCTTGCATTTGCCATGTTGAAATTCATGAGGTTTGTACAGATTGGCATCTGCTACGAGGCAGGGACCGTTCTTGAAAATGAAGCATTTGAGGGGATACTCAGAGTCTTACTTCTATTTAGTTTACTTTACTCAGATTCTGATATATTTGTCAACACCACACCACCATGTCATTGCTCAAAAGTGTAATAAACAACATGATTAATAATGTCTTTGGATATAAACACACAAGTGGCCTCACTTGTAAATTAAAATAATTTTTAAGGAAGAAATTACTTCAGTTACAAGTAGATTCTGTTTTGCATAATGAAGAGAAATACTTACTTCAAGGGTACAATTAATATGATCCATTTCAAATAGCAAGTTCAACAGATTTTCATGCTAAAAATATTTACTTTTTCTATTTATTAAGTGCAGAGGGCAACTGTCAAATGCCAGGTGTATGTTTAAAAGTATAGATAACCAAAGGAATTCTCTCACCCCAGCGTGTGCCATTTGCTAATCATGTACTATAACATGATGAAATAAATGAAAAAAAAAAAAATTAAGCATATGTTTTTGCTTTGCTTCATAATTCAGTATGTTACCAGATCATGAATAAAAATTTCGATGGCTAAAAGAAATGTATTAGAAGCCCAACACAGTCCATATGGTTAATGCATTTATTTCCCAACATATATATATATATAAGTTATTCAGCAATTCCGAGAAAACCAGACCACAGCTTGCTTAATTTTAGAGGGAATTACAAAGGCAGAAGTTATATTTGTTATATAACTACAAAGGCAGTAAAACATTCACTGTTCTAAATACCCATGTGTTACTAAAGTCAATGATTACTTAGCTTTTCTGAGCTGCTAATGGTATTATTTTTGAGCAACAATTAACATTAGATACTTAAGATGTCAGCTCACAAATACTATTTTTACTTTTATCCACAGTTTTCAGACAAAAATCATTATTGACTGATGACAGTGCTGTGACACTATGAAAGTAGCTGTTAAATAATCCATTTACTACTCAATTAATTTAGCAGTTTTAGATAGCTCTTTAGATTGATAATAGCTGTTGCTACTAAAAATAGCAGATTTAAGTGCACTGCTCACACAAACTAGAAGACTCAGGACATTTGGCTTTAGAGATTATATTTCTACCTATATCCTGAAATTACTTCACGATACATGGTCTTGCTGTTATGAAGAGCTGGGAAGTGTTTTTAGTGAACAATCCCAACTCTCTCAGCCTGTCTTCATAGGATTGGTGTTCTAGCTCCATGTCCTTATGTTGGAGGCCCCAAAGCTGTATACAGTACTCCAGGTGAGGCCTCATGTAAGCAGAGCAGAGGGGGAAATTCACCTCCCTCAACCTGCTGTCCACACTTCTTTTGAGGCAGCTCAGGATACAGTTGGCTTTCTGTGCTGCAACTGCACATTTCCAGCTCATGTTGAGCTTCTTGTCTACCAACAGCTCCAAGGTTTTCTCCTTCGGGTGGCTCTCAAGCCATTCTCTACCCAGTCTGTATTTGGGGCAATACCAAACCAGGCTCCAACCCACATGTAGGACCTTGCATTTGCCATGTTGAAATTCATGAGGTTTGTACAGACCCACCTCTCAAACCTGTCCAGGTCCCTCTGGATGGCATCCCTCCCATCCAGTGTGTCGACTGCACCACACAGCTTGGTGTCGTCAATAAAATCCCTGAGGGTGCAGTTAAGGTCCAGCACAGCAACTCTCCTCTTTGCCTCTGGCGCAACTTCAGTTCATTTCCTATTGTCCCATTGCCTGTGACTTGGGAGAAGAGATTGACCCCCGCCTCCCTACACTGTGCTTTCAGGGAGTTGCAGAGAGTGAGAAGGTCTCCCCTCAGCCTTCTTTTCTCCAGGCTGAACACCCCCAGCTCCCTCAACCGCTCCTCATAAGATTTGTTGTCCAGACCCCTCACCAGCTCCATTACCCTTCTCTGGACCCACTCCAGCACCTCAATGTCTTTTTTGTGGTGAGGGGCCCAAAACTGGACACAGCCCTTGAGGTGGGGAGGGAGATTTCTCCTCCAGCCTCCAACATGGGATTTCCCTGTCTGTTGTTGTATTTCATACCCTTCAAAGATGATTCTTACCTCCACAGAGATCCCATGGGCACTGGGCCCCATTGTCACTGTGTCCACTTTCACCAAGATGTCACAGTACTGGTAGCGGGTGCCCCAACTCTCTATCTTGTTTGCCTTGGCATTTTGGAAGAAGCCTCTCAGCTTCACCATAAGGGTATCAAAGTTGGCATCTGCTACGAGGCAGGGACCGTTCTTGAAAATGAAGCATTTGAGGGGATACTCAGAGTCTTACTTCTATTTAGTTTACTTTACTCAGATTCTGATATATTTGTCAACACCACACCACCATGTCATTGCTCAAAAGTGTAATAAACAACATGATTAATAATGTCTTTGGATATAAACACACAAGTGGCCTCACTTGTAAATTAAAATAATTTTTAAGGAAGAAATTACTTCAGTTACAAGTAGATTCTGTTTTGCATAATGAAGAGAAATACTTACTTCAAGGGTACAATTAATATGATCCATTTCAAATAGCAAGTTCAACAGATTTTCATGCTAAAAATATTTACTTTTTCTATTTATTAAGTGCAGAGGGCAACTGTCAAATGCCAGGTGTATGTTTAAAAGTATAGATAACCAAAGGAATTCTCTCACCCCAGCGTGTGCCATTTGCTAATCATGTACTATAACATGATGAAATAAATGAAAAAAAAAAAAATTAAGCATATGTTTTTGCTTTGCTTCATAATTCAGTATGTTACCAGATCATGAATAAAAATTTCGATGGCTAAAAGAAATGTATTAGAAGCCCAACACAGTCCATATGGTTAATGCATTTATTTCCCAACATATATATATATATAAGTTATTCAGCAATTCCGAGAAAACCAGACCACAGCTTGCTTAATTTTAGAGGGAATTACAAAGGCAGAAGTTATATTTGTTATATAACTACAAAGGCAGTAAAACATTCACTGTTCTAAATACCCATGTGTTACTAAAGTCAATGATTACTTAGCTTTTCTGAGCTGCTAATGGTATTATTTTTGAGCAACAATTAACATTAGATACTTAAGATGTCAGCTCACAAATACTATTTTTACTTTTATCCACAGTTTTCAGACAAAAATCATTATTGACTGATGACAGTGCTGTGACACTATGAAAGTAGCTGTTAAATAATCCATTTACTACTCAATTAATTTAGCAGTTTTAGATAGCTCTTTAGATTGATAATAGCTGTTGCTACTAAAAATAGCAGATTTAAGTGCACTGCTCACACAAACTAGAAGACTCAGGACATTTGGCTTTAGAGATTATATTTCTACCTATATCCTGAAATTACTTCACGATACATGGTCTTGCTGTTATGAAGAGCTGGGAAGTGTTTTTAGTGAACAATCCCAACTCTCTCAGCCTGTCTTCATAGGATTGGTGTTCTAGCTCCATGTCCTTATGTTGGAGGCCCCAAAGCTGTATACAGTACTCCAGGTGAGGCCTCATGTAAGCAGAGCAGAGGGGGAAATTCACCTCCCTCAACCTGCTGTCCACACTTCTTTTGAGGCAGCTCAGGATACAGTTGGCTTTCTGTGCTGCAACTGCACATTTCCAGCTCATGTTGAGCTTCTTGTCTACCAACAGCTCCAAGGTTTTCTCCTTCGGGTGGCTCTCAAGCCATTCTCTACCCAGTCTGTATTTGGGGCAATACCAAACCAGGCTCCAACCCACATGTAGGACCTTGCATTTGCCATGTTGAAATTCATGAGGTTTGTACAGACCCACCTCTCAAACCTGTCCAGGTCCCTCTGGATGGCATCCCTCCCATCCAGTGTGTCGACTGCACCACACAGCTTGGTGTCGTCAATAAAATCCCTGAGGGTGCAGTTAAGGTCCAGCACAGCAACTCTCCTCTTTGCCTCTTCAGTCACTTGGAGAAGGAAGTTATCATCAAAGCATTCTAGAAACCTCATGGATTGCTTATGCCCAGCTGTTTTACCCCTCCAAAAGTTATTGGGGTGGTTGAAGTCCAGGGCTTGTGAATGTGAAGCTGCTCCTATCTGTCTATAGAGGGCCTTATCTGCTCAGTCCTTGTGGTCAGGTAGCCTGTAGTAGAACCTCACTATAATGTCACCTGTCCCTGCTCTCCCTTTAATCCTGACCCATAAGCTCCTCATCCATCCCCAGAAGGAGTTCAATAAAGACTAATCCTTTAAGCAAGGCTGTAAATAGTAAAATGTAAGACGAGGTCAGCAGTAGCTGCCTTTTTCTTGATGGATGTGGATAAGAACAGGAGAAAGTAAGCCTAGCAAAGCAATCCTTTGCGCTTTTTACACAATCTACTCAACTTGAATGGCAAGAACAAAAAAAAAAGCAAAACCCAACTGAAACCTGAGAGAATAATTCATGGGAAAAGACTCACTCAGTAAAGACATACTCTGTTTCATTTTTTTCCACACATTCCATAGTTCACAAGAGTAGTTTTATTTGAAAGGCCTTCTCAAATGCTAGCTGCAACAAGTCCTATTCCATAATTATTTGCAAATACCTTACCCTGAAGGTCTGAGTTGAGTAGAAACTAGAAATAGAGTGTTAGTTATGCATAGAACTCATAATGCTGTCTGATTCCTTTTCTATTACTCTTTCTCTCTCCCTTTAATTCATACTAACTTAATTTCTTTGGGCCTTTGTATGGCTTTCATCACCCTCCTATGATCTGTCTGAAAATCCATCATAAGATCAATATAAAACTCTACCATATGTTTTTAATGAACTCTTTGACTACATCTGTACTATGGGCTGGAGCCACGGGAGGGGACGACAACAAAAAACCAAAGCAAAAAACAAGCCAACAATACTTCCATGGCATTCAGGCTCACAATCCATTTCTATAGCGGTAAAACTCTCATGCCTTCCTTTCATGTAGAAAGTCATGTTCTCATTTAAGGAAAAGTCTTTTTCCTAATGAGATTGCGTTCTAAAATCTTGATTTGGATAAAAGTCACAAAGAAACATGCATTGCCTTGTTCACCACATCACCTAGGAAAGTCAAGGAAAGTTAGAGTATGAGAATGTTAGTTAATTATTATAATAGTATAAATAATAATATATGTAATATATATATAATAATTATGCCATATGTAATAATTATACATAACATTATATAATAATATTATATACTATTATATATAATATGTAGCTTATATTAAATATATAATTATAGTATATATAATATTATAATTATATATATAGATACAATATTATAATAGACCTCCCACACTGGGTTTCAGTTCAAATTATTAACATATATTACCACATTCACTGCCATTTCATTTCTGGGCTGTTAAAACTGACATGCCATGGTTAAAAATCCACTCACAATGAAAAATACAGTCTGAGGGAGGAAGAACTATCTTTGTGATATATACAGGAAATGTGTCTCAGTGATATTAAATTACTTCCTTAATAAGCCAAGAACTTCTCCTTAATCTCAGTGCTCAATTTTTACCTGATTTCATGCTCTTATGACTTCCAGAATAATCCAAAACCTATTACCTGAATCAGTTAATAACATTTACTATAATAACATTAGAAAGCAATGTCTTTTTTCTTTTCAACCTTTTCCCAAAACTTCTGGTTTTGGCTATTTACTCTATGTAAGCATATATTAACTCTATATGAACAAAAGTGCCATTATTTTCTTTGATGTGAAAATTCACGTCCAATAGACATTTACCTTTCCTGTGGATTATTTTCAATGAATTCTTCCCATAGTTTAGAAGAAATGTCCACTATCGTTTTTTCAACTCTGTATATAATTGGAATAGTCAATTGATCAAATGCAATCAAGATAAATATTGTCAGAATGAGAAAGGACCAAAAAGCTTACCTAAGATCATCAGGAGGGAACATCTTCCGCAGTTACTAGTTTCTATTCTTGTTCACTTGAATATCAGAAGAGTAATCCTAGTAGCCTAGGGGAAAAAAAAGTATCGTGTGTGATCAAATGGGAAAGTTTGTAGGATCAAGAACAATAGCAGAATCCCTCTGTGTAACTCAAGAGCAAGCTTGCACAGCAAGGTGGAGGATAAATACTCATCATTGACAACTACTTTCCAATGCAAATGCGGATTACACTCTTCAGCCTCTGTCATTGTCAAATTACACTCTTCTACTTACATGCAAGTTGTTCATATTTCTGGAAAATTAAATTAGCAGCAACTAAACTAGATTTTCCTTTTCACAGGTAAACCCAAAACTTCTTGATATAGGCCAGGGAATGATAAAATCTGTAAAAGTGTTAAGAAATCAGGCTCAATGTGAAAATTCTTTTTGATGGACATGATTTTTTGTTGTATTGACACATGACCAAAGTTTAATATTATATTAATGTAAGATTTAATGATTTCAAGCATAATCATTTATTATTATTTAGAGTACCCAGAGTCTGCTAAGTAGGGGATATCATTAATATTTTTGCAAGATATATTTTCTATTCCGATGTGCAGGAAAGAGTAAATACTTCAAAGAAATAGAGACATGTTATTTTGTGACCTCTGTTTAAGGCTGCATCATAATCTCCCAAGAACAGCTGACAGACTTTTAAAAATTCATTTCCATTTCTCTGATAAGAAAATCTCTTGCCAAAAGCTAAACATTTTGACTACTTGACTAGAGGTCCATCCACCCCAGCTGGAGAAACGGGTGGCTGGAATGGCTCTGTCTGTCTGGACAATTATTCAATATATGTAGGTGTATCTATTATGCATGGACAGATCAGCCCTATTAAACATGCTGTAGATATCCATAATTTGTCTGACATGCTTATGGTGTTGTGTAATTTGTTCATATTCCATTGCCATCTTTCTTTCACATATACAGTAACTCTGTGTGCCCAAACTGAGTTGAACTAAGTAAATATATCTAAATTAGCAAGTAATGCAGATAAATAGGACTGGGCTTGCACAGTGAAACAGCTGATACTGAAGCTGTGATACCCATACAGTAACTATTTCAAAGCAACTTAGTTTTGAACTGAACACCCATTAGCCTGAAAGCAGGCACCAGGCAAACACCTGGAGTGTTCCTTCTTGGGAAATTTAATCCAGAGTGCTGGGGCACAACATAGAGATCTGCTACAAAACCCACTTCTGAATCAAACTGAAATGACTGTGTAGAAGCCCCTCTGTCTGGAAACAACCCTTGGAATGCAACAAGTAATACCTGAAGATTAAGGAGGAAAGAATGTACACGTGGTTTGTTGTTTTCTCCTGATTTTGCCTTTTATGGAAATACATCAGTCATCTAAATCTTCCATCGGCAATAAACTCGCATTATAGATTAACTCTGTAGTAGAGGCAGACACTGGACCTGAGTTTCTACAGTATTACCTTCTAAGAGAAAGGAACGATGACATAAATGTAGCTGTACTGCTTCACAAACCAGATCAGGTATCAGCCTCTAAAAGATCTACTGTAGCTAGGATTATTTGAAACAACATGTTTCATATCAGAATAATAAGGATGACTAGTACCTTCTGTGTACAGGCTTTTTTGTAAGTAAACTTTGAAATACCAACCAAAACTTTCTCTCATTACAGGCACAAACTTGATAATATAGAAAAATGTGTTTTGGTGTCTATTCCAGCCCTGTAAAGACAAAATAAACAGCTTAATTACTGAAATGAAGCTGAGTGTGAACTATATTATAAAAACTGTATTTGCTTTTCAAAAGGAGCTCTCACTTTTAACTTCTATGGAACATAGGTTTAACACTTCAAGTTTATTTTTTGTAACTTAAATCCCCCTATTGGGATTTAATTCCTACTGGAAATCTTTAATGTCTACAATTAAAAAATAATCTTCATCCTATAGAGGTGAGAGTAAATGAACCTCTTGTAATATGTTGTTATGCATCTCACAGGTCACAGACATGATAATATATTAGACTGAATTAAAATAGAACCAAGACTTTAGAAATGTTATGTATGGCTATGCTGTGCTATGCTTGTACAGAAATTCAATGTATTCACTGAAAAATTTTCTTTATTTTAGTGATCAATATTTTCCACCGCTTCACAGTACTTGGCTGCCTCCCCTCAAATGTTAGTTTTCTCTTAAACTCTTGTATCTCTTAGACACTGAACACTAGCACAGAAATGAAAATACTGCTTTAATAGACAGAATAGACAGAATAAATATGCAAGTAAGGAGTACAGGTTTGGGTTTTTTTGTTTTTGTTTGTTTGTTGTTGTTGATTTTCTTTTTTGTTTTGCTTGGGTTAAGAGGCTAATTAGAGCAGAATGCAGACATGATCAGTTAAGAAGGCTGGATATCCATAAGTCCATGGGTCTAGATGGGATACACCCAAGAGTGCTGAGGGAGCTGGCAGAAGTCATTGCAGGGCTGCTCTCCATCATCTTTGAGAGGTTGTGGAGAACAGGCGAGGTGCTCGAGGACTGGAGAAAAGCCAATGTCATCCCAGTCCTCAAAAAGAGCAAGAAGAAATGCGTACAAACACTTAAAGGGAGGGTGTCAGAAGGACAGGGCTGGTCTTTTCTCAGTGGTGCCCAGTGACAGGACAAGAGGAAATGGGCACAAACTTGAGTATAAGAAGTTCCACCTAAACACGAGGAGGAACTTCTTTACTGTGAGATTGGTGGAGCACTGGAACAGGCTGCCCAGAGAGGTGGTGGAGTTTCCTTCTCTGGAGACATTCAAAACCCGCCTGGACAAGTTCCTGTGCAACATGCTCTAGGTAGACCCGCTCTGGCAGGGGAGTTGGACTAAATGATCTCCACAGGTCCCTTCCAATCCCATATGATTCTATGATTCTATGATTCTATGATTCTATGATAAGCAAGTCTTCCTCACAATTTTGCTGCTATTGCTGCCACTCCATTGCATTGTTTTGCTTAGCTGTTCTAACTTGCTAGAAGCCATACCCAGAGTAAGAATGGAATCATCTGTTGGACATAAAAATGAGACTTAAGCAATATTTATGCAAACATTTTGATCTGCAGGTTTGCTGGAGGCATCTCTGCAAAACTATTGTCCTTATTCTTAGGCTGATACAATTAACTTCAACTGTGTCAGCAAGTAGATCACACAAGCATTGTCCTCCCAAACAGCCCAAGACTTTCAGGACTGAGCATGCCTTGAAGCTGCTTACTGTAAGAGTTGTGCTGACTGTGTGCCTGGCTCTGTTCTCTGCTTCTCTTTCAGCTTGCCCAGAAGATACTCCCAATCCTGTCAAGACAATATAGAACTGACAATCTGAAAAAAGGTAGGTGAAAAAAAAACCAGCACAACTACTAGTCTCTTTCCCTCTTCTCTGTCTTCTGTCCACTTCTGGCTGCTGGACAGCCTGCTAAATTCATGGTTCTCTGCACACCAGACTAGCTGCTGAGGCAAGCAGAAAATCAGAAGGTGTGCAAGCAGTAAGGAATGGAGTCACCTGTTGTTGGAGTCAGATAGCACATTGACTCCCTGAGGAAAATACCTATGACAGCTAAGCAATCTGCTGCCATCTCTAATCTAGCACATGCCACTGCTCCAAAACCTGGAAATTATCTCATTGTTTCTTTCACTTCACCAAGCTTATGCTATTCCCTTAACAATCATCCTTACATGTTATGAAACTTCCTCTAAAGCCTAAACCTAACCTTGCCACAGTGTCATTTGAAAACTTGTCAGAAATAAATATAAAATGGATTTTGTACCTTAAAAGAAGTTTTTTATATTCTGAATACTCTCTGGCCCAAAATGGAATTGGAAATCACAGAAAATAGTGACTAATAATATTATAATTTCAATAATTTAAAAATACTCATTTTGAAATTATTTTTGTCACGGAAATGTGTTAATTATATGTGGCAAGTTTTTAACTTGCTAAAACCAACAGCTGGCTTCTTTGAACATTTCTACATTTCTAAGTAACTAGTTCCGCAGGGAGTTCATATTTTCCATATATCTACTGGGAATATTTTTACTGCTTTGGCTTTTATATTTTACACTCTAATATTACTTAATTTCAAACTATGAGAGAAGATATTTATAATATATGTATGAGACAAGACCCAGGGATTAAATTTTTCTAAATGCTTCAGCTATCCTGAAAAAATTTTTTAAAATCACAATATTTAAGAAGGAGAATGCTGATGTAAATATCTTAAATGCCACAAGAATTTACAATGCTTTTGAGAACATTATCTCATGGCCTCTTTCATCTGTAATAACAGAGATTATTCAGCAGTTTCTCAGCCTATATGGTGATGGGAATTGCTCTGTTATAGTAGGATAACATTAGACTGCAGGAGCCTAAAGCATTTCAACAAACATATAAGAGTAACATTAAAATTAGTTAATTTGAGTGTGTGTGCTGTAGCAGTCAAGCAAAGTAGCATATGACATTGGAAAGAAGAAAATAATGTTGCTAATAACTCAAAAAAATTCATATTAAAAAATTTTAAAAAAGAGACAGACCTAGTCGTATCTGGATGTATATGCAGATGTAAGCATTGTCTTGTAAAATATTAAAATAAGATCAAGTATTTAATCAAATATGCTGTTCAGGTTTTCCATCTTCAAGTGCTGTGTTCAATTTGTCACAGTATAACAATTTTCCCATAGATCACAACATTCTAGTATTACTGAAGAGTAGATTGAAAGTTGTACATGGAAGAATAGCAGTCTCAATAGATCCTTGTAACTTCTAACATTAATATGTGGATGTATCTGAATTTCAAGAACTGTAATACCATTAAAGAATTATAGATACTGGGAATTTCATACATATGTGGATGATATTTTTAACAAAAATAATAAATGTACTTTGACGGAAAATCAAATTAGAAGGTAAAAGAAGAAAAAATCACATGAATTAAAAGACCTTATTTTTATTATCCCCATTTAAAAAGCTTTAAATAATTCAAAGAAATAAGGAAAATAATGGAAACTCCTTTAATCACAGAAATTGATTGTTAACCAAGTGACCTACTCTTGAACTTGAAGATGGAAAACCTGAACAGCATATTTGATTGAGAATTTGATCAAGTTTTATTAGTTTACAAAACAATGCTTACATTCTGTGTAAGGGAATGTGGAAAGTGATGGTATGTGTTTGTTTAAGTTACTTGGCTGAGGAATATTCAGTATAAGAAAATAAGCAACAAGTGATAATTAAACACAAACTGGAAACCAGTAGCCACATCTGTCAGCCTGGGCAGAGACCACAGGTCCCCAGGGTACTAATCTGGGCTCCAGCTTCCAGGCGGGAGGGAGTCTTGGGTGAGAGCTGCTGCAGGAGGCAGCCACTCCTAACATGTCTTAGCAGTCTGAATCCTAAAATTCTTTAATATGGATTTTTTTTAATTTTTATTATGAAATCTGAATACTGTTCTGGCAGAGTGGCAAAATTGCATATTGAATACAGTATGTTATTTTTAGAGATTTCAAGTAGGAACATTTCAATTTTTCTTCTCAAACTTTTATAAATATAGGGAAAATACCACTCTACAGCAATGATTTATAAAAAAAGAAAACAGTAAGTCAGGAAAGTGTCACTATTTCTGTATCTATTTTATTTATATAGGATAAAAATATAAGATTGCTTCAAAACTCAAAGTTAATGAAAATTCACTACACTGGATTGGGATGAGGCACATTACACTGCACATTTTTATTTCAGAGAAGAAAAAAAATATATCATCACCTATTAAATCCAGTGAAAATCTCAATATGTTTATATTTAAATGCAGGACGGAACTTCAAGTATCATAGTAACATGTACACACACAAAAACATTAAGATAATAACAAAATATATCAGGTGTATTTCAGAAAGAATAGCTAATGTGCTTTCATCCCGTAAAATTGTAGCACTTTGAATTAATTCCATGTTTTTCTAATTTTGCATGTTCCTCATCAATTTTTTCCAGCCCCACTCTACTGCCCTCAAAAAAAAAAAAAAAAAAGCCTTGTTTTCCCTAGCAAAAGATGACTTTCATGAGTTTTGCCAGCAGCAAGGATTATTTTCCCACAACTCTTATGGTAAATTAGGAATGGGTGAATCTCTACAGGCCGGGAAGTACAGCTGAGATAAGCAATTTATCTGAAACTTTTCTCAGTGGCCTAAGGCCTTCAGTGGGATTTTATCATTCAGCATTCCCCCATATGTTTGGAGGCTTAACACTGTGTTTTGCCTCTAAGGAAGAATAAAAGGAAAGGTAGTTCCGGAAGTCATATATTCTCAAGGAAGACTGGAAGCACTAGCAGTTTGAATTGTGTCAACACAGGAGACAAAATAATTTGTTGCACATCTTTGTGTTTAAATAAATCTGCTCCCCACTTGGGGTCATCCAGCTTTATTACCTACCAAATTGGGGTGTGGGGGAGGTGCATCTACCCATGTCTTTCTTTACTTCAAATGTTTTAGCAAAGCATTTTAAGACACCAGGAACAGATTCTTGTCCCTGTTGTGTTGACAGTACAGCATTATTCTACTTATTATTTCCTTTTGCATCTGTGTAGGATAAAGACCCATGACTACCCTAATTTTATTCCAGTTGTGTAATGCTAAATCATTTTAGAAAAGAGGAAGTTGTCTGTCTGATATTCTAGTTCAGGAAGTTGATGAATAATCTCAGCTCTAACACTCCTTGACCCTGGATCCTTAAAGCCTTTATTTCTCCTCCATTTTGTTGCCATTCTCTTTCTCTGCTGACTACAGATGGAGCCTCATTCAATAGTTATGTGGCCACAGTTCAATACTAGACAAATCGTAGTAAAAGCTATTGCCTTTACAACAGTCCTTGCCCCAGTAATTTTTTTATACTGCTATGGCTACTGCAAAATGTTACTTATTCAATATCTAACATTCTTAATTTCTTAATACCAGATCTCCAAAGTCCTTTGGTTTATATCTATTTGTTCCTATTTATTTAATTTCTCTCAGTCTTTTAACAGTCCTCCCTGAAATAATAATGTATCTTAATTTGAATTTCAGATGTGGTTCTTATTTTGCTGATGTATTTCAGAATCCCTTTTTTTGTTTGTTTTTTTTGTTGTTGTTGTTGTTTTTTTAATCAGAAATAGAATTGACTGAAAAAGAAAACATTTTTGTGGTAATTGAGTCTTCAAGTATCACATAAATAGCAATCGTGCTACTGATTTCAAAGTGTATTCCAGGTACCTTGGTAGATTTGCTGAAAATAAGCATAGATTATACTTATAGAATCTCCATTAGTGGTTGTCCCCGTTTAGATGTTAACTCTGTAATGTAGAAATGGATATTGAATAGTGATCAAAATTTTGCATTCTAGAAGTAGATTCAGAGGCTATAGGTTTACTAATTACATTGTTTCCTTACTGCTACTTTCCAATTATGGGTTGCATCAGGCTGTGATTTTTTTCTGTCTACTTATACGGACAATTCATCCCATTATGGTAGTGGCCTACCAAATTGCCAGTGTCTATATAAATTTCCAGGACTTTCACAGCCCATAAAGCAAAATGAGATCTTGCATTTTCACTGATTAAATTGTACTCCATATTCCAACAAGTGAATATAGCAGAATTTGTATTTCTGTTTTTCTGTCCACTGAGGCAGCCCTACTAAAGCTATCAGTTACTGGCAGCTGAATCAGACTAATGATTCTCAGAAATAGAGATTCATCACTGGTGCTTGGCATCTTGGGATCAACTTCAATCTTTTATATGGATTTGCTTCTCAGGAAACAACCAACCGTGACTGTTGAAAGCAGTCTCTCTTTCCTGAAGTGAAACATATAAATACTAGAGGTGAAGGGGAGATAAAACATCATTAGTAATGACTGAAAATCTCACTCCATATTTTTAAGAAAGAAATTCTTCAAGACTTGATCATCAGTTGTAGAATAAACATATTCACAGGTAACAAGAATATTCAATAGACAAAAATACAAAGAAACATTAGACTACCGAGGGCAATCACCATTGATGCATAATTCTGCACAAGACTTTAGCCTGAAAATCATGTAATTTTAGTTGCCATCTTCCTTTTACTTTTAGTCTGCTGCATGAAAACTAATCAGAGTGGAAAATGGATGTTCTTATTTGAAGAATTCTTAGCACAAGAATGCTTAATAAAGACAGTGCTGGAATAATAGAATCTCCCAGAAGTAACTTTTCAAATTAATGGTTAAGATTATTTTGAAAAGAGGAAACCGTTATGTGTTCGGCTGATTACAAGAAAAGATTTTCTTTGTAATTTAGATAAATGTTTTCCTGGCAGTGAAACTGAATATAAAATTATTAATTATTCACAATGTATCATTAAGAAATTGAGTAAATGTAATCACCTTGCACAGCCAAATGAAATTAACAGATGTCACCAAGTGGAATAGGATAATAATAATACATTATTTTAAAAAAATCAGAAAAAAATACGCATAGAGATCTAATAATACCACTATTTTTAAGATTAATGCTGTCTTAAAGAGGACTGAAGGGAATAGAATATTATTATTCTCTGTGCCTGTGCATGTATTACATTACTGAATTTTCTGAACAGGAAGTATAAGAGATTTTAAAGGATGTCCAGTTTCTATACCCTACTATGTTTTTCCTCTCATAAAAAAAAGGATGTATGTGAAGAAAATGATCTGAATAATTTGGTAGATGGTTAGACTTCACAAAAGACATCTTCCACCAACCACCTCAGGGATCTTTGGAAAATGCTATTGCATCTGCAAACAGGGCTTTGCATCTTAGAACTTGTCTTCCTTGAAAGACATATGGATTTAGGATTTTTGTTTCCCCTAAGCACCAAGTCACATTTTTTTAGAACCATATCAAAAATATGAAGTCCTAAAGGGGCTTATTAATGGGTATGGAGTGTGGATTATTAGGGAAGTATGACTAGCTCAATAGTGTAGCCTGAATAATTCAGTTATGCCTTTAATATGAATTATTCTTTGGAAGAGTCCACATCTATCTTCACTAATTACAGAGGAAGGCTAAGATCCTAATCTGTGCACTTAAATTAGTTCCCTAAAATTAAGCACTATAAATAACCACTCAGGTGAAAACAACTGCTTGGAACCTGAGACATATGTGGTACAGTTACAAACTTTTTTTTCCTTTTAAATGTTCATATTTCTGCAAGCAAGCATATTATAGGTAGAGGCAAAACAAAAAATGCTTTTCTAAATCAGTCAGGTAAACACAAAAACATCAAAAATTCAAACTGTACAGATATTCATCTGCAAAAATTGCATACATGTTTTGACTTGAAAAGCATAGGACAATTCTGAAGTTCTTCAAATATTAATTCTAACTTAGTGTACTATTTTACAATACTTCATACAGGCTTTGTTTACTAAAGAAAAATGGAAATGTAAAGAATAGTTCAAGGAGTTCTCTGCAACCTCTCCTTTTCAGCCTTCCTTTCTGTTAAGAAAATAAAGAATAATCATGCCTTACGCCAGGTCTAGAGATAAAAACCACCACAACTGTTTTAGTAAATTCCATTTAAATATACAAAAAAAAAGGAAGAATATGTGATATACTAAGTAAATGCTAGGAAATAACTGATTTTAAAATTAATTTTTATTTGTAAGAATAAGTACAATAAGTACCAACTGAAGCAGAAGTCAGCATCATTTTCAGTGAACTCAGAAACCAAAAATATGCTTTCACAGTAGAATGAATTACTTTATTTTAACAATTTTTTTTGTTCTATTTTGAACATGGAAACTCTTTTTTGACTTTTAAGGAATTGAAAATTTAAAAATGAGAAGTGAATTTAAACAAAAAATGAGACAAATACCAGAATTTGCCATCATTGGAAAAAAAAAGAAAAAAATACAATTTCATCATAGAAAGTCACAGAAAAAAAATTAATAATTTCCTGTTAAATGTTGTGGTGGTTTTCCCAATTTAGTTATTTAATGGGAAAAAAAATTGTTTACATGGTATCTGTATCATTCATTTTCAAGAGGAAGGTAAACACTCCCTTAATGTGAAGAGAAAAAACTTCATGCTCTCTAATTTGTTTAGTTATCTTGTCAAAGACATCAGAGAGAATACATAACAATTTTTATTCAATATGCTGACTATACCTTTCCTTCACGTAATTATAAAGTCCTATTGTTAACCAACATGAAACTAGATGAAATTTTTGCACTGTTTTTTTAGCTGCAAAAGTGAAAACTGCTGAAGTGTTCTGCTGGAAATATATCTGCTTTTATTGAAATATATGTATGTGTGTATATACAGACAGGGGGATACATATTTACTATATATAGCATATATGTTATTGAATATAGCTTATATAATAATAGTGAATATAAGGTAATCTTTGGTCAACTTGCTTAGGAATATATATCATTCTGCATCACCTTTTAGGGGTCACTGTTATGAAAAAAGGTTATATTTAACCTCTATATTATAGCAGTAGAGGCATAGCGAAATTCTGTGTTTACATTTCACAAGAGGTCAAACTAGATTTAAAGGTTGTTCTCTTGCCATAAGAGCTCTGATTCAGCAGGCTGCCTGTAAACAAGGAAAAAGTGAAAATTAGTTTAATGAAGACTGTACCAAGCATAGTTCTAAAAAATTCCAGCATTGTGCAGAAATTGAAGAACCCTTATATTCTGGGTAGTTAGACATGTCAATATTTGTTAAAGATTATATGAAATTTGAATCAATTGGCCTATTTTACACAGTGACCTTAGACTAGATAACATTATCTTCAGTAATACTACTTCTTCCTGTTGATTACAAAAGGAGAAAACTAATTTCAGAAATCAAGAATTTCCATGCAGAGGAACCAAAAGTTATTCTGAAATGCACTTACCTCAACATTGAAAATTTTGTATTTTACATCCATCTTGAAAATTCTCTTTCTGCTTGCAGTTCCAACGTGATAATTACTTTGCCAAACAAAACCTGGAAAAGTAAGCAAGTAGTTCTGGGTTCAGATGAGACTTTTAAACACATGGTTTAAATGTAGCCTTAAGTAAATATTTTATTTATATTGACATAGTGTTTTCACTTCAATTTCTTGAACTGTACACTATCAAAATTTTTTGCTATACTTGTTACATTTCCTTCAATACAATCAATTCTGGCTTTAATAAAATGATTGTTTTTATGTGGTAATTTCATAATGCTAAGTATATTTCACAAATATAAATGACTAGATGTCACAGTGAAATATTTTCTGATTCTTTTAGATTTTCTGCACAAGGAGGATTTTGTGGGTTTATACTACATTTACTTACTTGAAGATAACTGACTTTACATGGGATTTTGATTTAGAAAAGTGATACAGCTGTCACTGTCACAACACAAGCACAATGTAGGAATTGCAATACACAGCTGGATCACAATACGAGCATGATTCTCATTACCTGTCCAAACACTGTGCATCCCCAGTCACTGGGAAGAAATACATTGGTTGAAGCCGGCTCAAGCCCTTCTCTCTCCTCAGCTTTCATTCTGTCAGTTGATTGATTTTTATAATCTATGACATAAACACTACCCCCATGTTAATCTGGCCAGCTCAGGAAGACAATATCTTCTATGGGAAGACAGTACTTCCAATTGATTATTTTAGGAAGACCATTTACATAACTAGTTGACCCATTGAACTGATACAGACATTGTGAAAATCCACAATTTGCAATTTCAAATAAAATACACCAGAATGGTCTTTCTCTTAATCGTTTTAAGTGTCAGGTGTAAATGAATGAATAGCATTATATCAGTTTTAAAATAAAATTAATAAGAATCAATTTCTCTTTTTGTGTCACATTATTTACAAACACAAGGTATTCTTATTGAACTGATCCATATGGTCTTTCTTCTTTCAAATCCAGTCAGGACATAGTCCTTCCTTCACATTGCATACAAGATTAGACTGAGATGGCATGAGCATATTTTCGGTGTACTGTTTAAGTCGTATTGCATCTGAACCCTACCTACATATGTTGACCATTTTAGGAACAGAAAAAAGGCATATTAATTAACATATTAGCTGATCTGACTATTTGGAGTTTGGATTCACCTGCTATATACCTTTCCTGTCCTCTTCAGTTTTGAGCTGAGTTACTAATCCAAAAATGAAAAAGAGGAATAAGTTTTCAAAAACATTCTGGGCATAAGACCATAGAAACATACTATGGAATACAGTATCCCTGCTTAGTAAGGTGACTTCTACAGTTTTAGGAGTCCTCTCTTGTGTAGCTGGTATGCATATATGCAGTTATTTAATTTCACCAGTTACTTAAATATTTTCAAAATTACGTATGTATTCATTGTAAGTATTGATTCATTTGACTAGATTGCTTCCAAAGAAGCCATTATTGTTGATCAAATAAATTATATACATTTCCAAAATATTTACGTTCAGCCAATTACATAGTTAATGGGGAAAATAAAAAACATTTAAAATTGTATATCTTTTTGAAAGACTATCTGTCTTTTCCTTCCCATGCATGGCCACATAGATAGATTTTGACATTAACAGTATTTGTTTGTTTTAATTAAATCTAATTTTATGGCATATCTAGAATAATCTGCAGAATTTGTTGGATTTATACAGGAATTGTGCTGCTGTAGCTGCGGACAAAAATTCACATTCTGACTTGCTGAGTAAAGGCTTAAGGAATAAATAGTGTATAAACTGTTGAGTGCCTTCAAAGTTCATTTGTCTGGACATGGCATTACTGACCATGTAAAGGGAGTTACATAATCTTTGTAAAGTCTAGGAGGAACACAACTACCCAGAAAGGGAGTTTATTTATCACCTTCAGCTGGAGGGCACTCAAATGCTTCAATTGCCAAGAAATAATCATCAACTATTCTGGACTTTGGCTGCTTTCCACTCTCTACTGCCAGTGCATAGAAAAGGATTCAATAATAATTACAGGGAGGCAATGAGAAAGTGACTCTGTAGCCTGCTATGTAGGATACTCACATAAAGTGGTGAAATAGTATTCTGATCCTTGTTGCTAGGGCTGCTTCTTTAATTTGCTTAATTAGTTATGTAAAATACATGAGCACTACTGGGGGCAGAGAGCACAACCCATGCAAGCATACTAATCAGTAATTTGTGTAAGTATATACTCTTGAGAGTGCTGCTGCACTACAGAAGCATTCTTCATTTTCACTTCTCTAAACCAGTAAGCCTTGAGGTCTTCTCCGCTCCACAGAGAAGATTTATTACCAGGTGAGGAGAAAGCTGCCTGATAAAACAGTTTTAAGGATCTCTTACTTTAGGGCCTAACTGAATTAAGGGCATCTGGTACCTAGGTAGCAATCCTAGGTGGCTGGAGACCTTTCTCCACAACCTCCCATGTTCAGGTGACTGTTGCCACCCAGTGGGAGCTGCCACTGGAATTTTTATACAGGATCATTTATATGTTATACAGGACATTTTACTGGTAACAAGTGGCAGCTGTGAAACCTGTTGTGTGAGATGTGAGCAGGTGAATGATCTGCTCTGCCTGGTGGAAGATCTGAGAAGGGAAGTTGAAAGGTTGAGGTGTACTAGAGAGTGAAGCAGTCCTGTATCCAGGCCCAATCGGGCTAAACAAAAAGAATGAATGGAGGCAGGTTAATGGTCGGGGCAGCAGAACTCCCCCCTTTCCCACCTTGCCCTGCCCGGTACCTCTGAAGAACAGATACGAGGTATTGATTGAGGAAAGTCAGTCAAGTGAGGATGTAGATCATGGGCAGTCTTCATTACAGATGCCTCCGCGGCCAAAAAACAGTACACCCTGGATCACCACCACAAACACAAAGAGAAAACAAAGGGTTATAGTCATTGGGGACTCCTTCCTAAGGGGAATGGAGGGACCAGTATGCCGAGGGGACCCTTTTCAGAGGGAAGTCTGTGGTCTTCCTGGAGCCCAAGTTAAGGACGTTACGAGGAAACTTCCTGGTTTAGTACCTCCATCAGATTATTATCCATTACTGGTTTTTCATATAGGCACAGAGGAATCTGCAACTCACAGCCCCAGATCCATAAAAAGAGACTTCAGGAAGTTGGGAGGGCTGGTAAGAGAGTCTGGGGCACAGATTAACTTTTCATTACTCCTTCCCGTTGCAGGTGATGATGCTGGGAGGAACAGATGAATACAGACAACAAATACATGGCTCTGTGGCTGGTGTCACTGCCATAACTTTGGGTTCTTTGACAGTGGATTCACCCATACAGCACTGGGCTTGTTAACAGCAAATGAGAGGCACCTCTCTCAAAGGGGGAAGAGGGTTCTTGCGCAGGAGATTGCGGGGTTGATTGACAGGGCTCTAAACTAGATGTGAGGGGGTAGGGGGTTAATAATATCAGACTTGACTGTAGCAAGCTGAGCGATAAAGATCAGGGTTGGGGAGACAGGGTGCTAGTAAGGACCTTCAGCCTGCCTCCCTGAGCCAAGATGATGACACTGCCTTGCAGTCAAAGTCTTATGGAGAAGAGCCAGCAGCTCCTGGGGTAGCTGAAGTAAACAGTGAAACCCCTGTGAGGCACAGAATCACAGAATCTTCTAGGTTGGAAGGGACCTTAAAGATCATCTTGTCCAACTGTCAACCTAATTTTGACAAAAATAAACACCGACACAACAAACAAAAAGCAACACCATCACTAGACCATATCTCCCAGCACTACACCAACCCATCTTTTCAATACCTCCAGGGATGGTGCCTCAACCTCAAGGGGTGTTCCCTTAAAAAGGCAGCACAACCAACAGCCCAGCTGAAGTGCCTCTACACAAATGCATGCAGCATGGGCAACAAGCAGGAGGAGTTGGAGGCTATCGTGTTGCTGGAAAGATATGACATAGTGGCCATCAATGAAACTTGGTGGGATGAATCCTTCAATTGGAGTGTGGGTATTGAGGTCTACAAGCTGTTCAGAAGGGACAGGTGAGGAAGGAGAGATGGAGGTGTCACCCTCTATGTTAAGGGATGGATAGAGTGTGAGGAGATGTCCCCAAAGCCCTCTCCCTGTGTTCAGATGAAAAGACAGTAGGGATCTTGTGGGTGAGGATTAAGGGGCAGGCCAGTATGAGGGACACTGTAGTAAGTGTTTATTACAGGCCACCTGATCAGGATGGGGAAGCTGATGAAGCCTTTTACAACCAGCTCAAAGTAGCCATGCAATTGCCGGCTTTGGTTCTCATGGATGACTTCAACCACCCTGATATCTGCTGGAAAGGCTACACAGCCACGCACCTACAGTCCAGGAGGTTCCTCCAGTGTATTGATGATAACTTCTAAACTCAGCTGGCGGAGGAACCAACGAGGAGAGAGGCACTACTGGACCTAGTGCTGACAAACAAAGAGGGACTGGTGGAGGATATAAAGGTTAGGGACAACCTTGGTTGCAGCGATCCTGTAAAGATAGCGTCCAGGATCGTGGGCAGTACGTGTAAACCAATAAGTAGGACTGATACCTTAGACTTCAGGAGGGCTAACTTTGATCTTTTCAAGAAACTGCTATGAGAAATCCTATGGGATAATGACACTGCCTTGCAGTCAAAGTCTTATGGAGAAGAGCCAGCAGCTCCTGGGGTAGCTGAAGTAAACAGTGAAACCCCTGTGAGGCACAGAATCACAGAATCTTCTAGGTTGGAAGGGACCTTAAAGATCATCTTGTCCAACTGTCAACCTAATTTTGACAAAAATAAACACCGACACAACAAACAAAAAGCAACACCATCACTAGACCATATCTCCCAGCACTACACCAACCCATCTTTTCAATACCTCCAGGGATGGTGCCTCAACCTCAAGGGGTGTTCCCTTAAAAAGGCAGCACAACCAACAGCCCAGCTGAAGTGCCTCTACACAAATGCATGCAGCATGGGCAACAAGCAGGAGGAGTTGGAGGCTATCGTGTTGCTGGAAAGATATGACATAGTGGCCATCAATGAAACTTGGTGGGATGAATCCTTCAATTGGAGTGTGGGTATTGAGGTCTACAAGCTGTTCAGAAGGGACAGGTGAGGAAGGAGAGATGGAGGTGTCACCCTCTATGTTAAGGGATGGATAGAGTGTGAGGAGATGTCCCCAAAGCCCTCTCCCTGTGTTCAGATGAAAAGACAGTAGAGATCTTGTGGGTGAGGATTAAGGGGCAGGCCAGTATGAGGGACACTGTAGTAAGTGTTTATTACAGGCCACCTGATCAGGATGGGGAAGCTGATGAAGCCTTTTACAACCAGCTCAAAGTAGCCATGCAATTGCCGGCTTTGGTTCTCATGGATGACTTCAACCACCCTGATATCTGCTGGAAAGGCTACACAGCCACGCACCTACAGTCCAGGAGGTTCCTCCAGTGTATTGATGATAACTTCTAAACTCAGCTGGCGGAGGAACCAACGAGGAGAGAGGCACTACTGGACCTAGTGCTGACAAACAAAGAGGGACTGGTGGAGGATATAAAGGTTAGGGACAACCTTGGTTGCAGCGATCCTGTAAAGATAGCGTCCAGGATCGTGGGCAGTACGTGTAAACCAATAAGTAGGACTGATACCTTAGACTTCAGGAGGGCTAACTTTGATCTTTTCAAGAAACTGCTATGAGAAATCCTATGGGATAAGGCTCTGGAAGGTAGGGGGGCTCATGAGAGCTGGTCAATACTCAAACATCACTTCCTCCAAACTCAGGATCGGTGCATACCTAAGAGAAACAACCCCCTGCACCAGTACAGGTTGGGGGCCAACTTGCCAGAGAGCACCTCTGAGGAGAAAGACCTAGGAGTACTGGTGGACAACAGGAAGACCATGAGCTGACAATGTGCCCTTGTGGCCAAGAAGGCCAATGGCATCCTGGGGTGCATCAACAAAAGTGTGACCAGCAGGTCAAGAGAGGTTATCCTGCCCCTCTACTCCACCCTGGTGAGGCCCCACCTGGAGTATTGTGTCCAGTTCTCGGCTCCCCAGTTCAAGAAGGATGGGCAACTGCTGGAGAGGGTACAGCAAAGGGCCACAAAGATGATTAGGGGCCTGGAGCATCTCTATTATGAGGAGAGGCTGAGGGACTTGGATCTTTTTAGTCTTGAGAACAGAAGGCTGAGGGGAGATCTGATCAATGCTTATAAATACTTACAGAGTGGGTGTCAAGAGGATGGGGGCAGTCTTTTTTCAGTGGTGCCCAGGGATAGGACAAGAGGAAATGGGCACAAACTTCAGTATAGAAAGTTCCACTTAAACATAAGGAGGAACTTCTTTACTTTGAGGGTGGCAGAGTACTAGAATAGGCTGTCCGGGGAGGTGCTGGAGTTTCCTTCTCTGGCGACATTCAATACCCACCTGGACAAGTTCCTGTGCAACCTGCTATATGTAGACCTGCTCCGGCAGGGGTGTTGGACTAGATGATCTCTAGAGGTCCCTTCCAACCCCATGTGATTCTGTGATTCTGTGATCAGCTACTGTACCCAAACAAACACATTCTATTGGAAATGCATGACTCAAGAAGACTGAGTAAATTCTCAAATTTCTGAATTTGTGTTTAAAAGAAAGAAGATTTCAAAATATTTTTCACTATTCCTCTAGAATATATTGAGATGAAAATATCATTAGCTTTTTACTGGTTGATCTGTTCTAATATAGGCATAGCTTTTTATTTAACAACTCTGTAATTAAAAAGAAATATAGCATGCAACATATACACATGCAAAACTGCATCTATCACCTCGTCATCAGGATACCAACAAATCACAAACTATAACTTTAAGAGGGATAAAATAAACAGCTGAGTTTCAGTACTATTATCCCACAATTGCAGCAAAAGAATACACAGTGTTATGATTTAACGTTCTTTGCGAGTTATTATTTTAATGAAAATACCAGTTGCAGTTACGTTTTTTTACTGCCCTTATTATTTTCTTCTGTTGTGTTAAAATGCAGATATTCAGCCTCTGAGAGCCACTATACCTTTGCAATAGCTGTAACTCTTTCCCTTGTCTCTCCTTCTCTTATAGAATAAAACAGAAATTTCAAGAGAGTTTTGAAAGTATGTATACATATGTAAACTGTAAATAGTTTTTATTTTATCTCTTAAAAATTTTGCTTGGACCATAGCTTGATTTTCCTTGATCAAATCTTTCCTCATTCCAAAAAAATTTGTCATTATAAAAATATAAGCTAGACCAAACTTGGATTTATAAATTGTAACACCTTGTGCTGTGATTAAAATTTAGAGTGATATGTTGTCACTTCAAATTACTTTGCATTGGCAGCTGTGTTTTTTTCAGAATTACAAGTTAATTTGGCCAACATCCAGAATAAATACAGTGATGCAAAATGTCTCTACATTTATTGTGCTTGAATGACTGGAAGATTTTTTTAGCTTTAATCACACAGAATCACACAGAATCACCATGGTTGGAAGGGACCTCTGAGATCATCAAGTCCAACCTTTAAACAACCACCACAAAACATAACACCCCACCGCATCACACCCACCCACAAACCAATAATCTTGGGCGCTAGAGCATGACCTGAAGAGCCACGTCTACATATTTCTTAAATACCTCCAGGTATTTATTATGCTCCAGTATAATTTTAAGTAACAGCAGGAGGTATGTAGACTTCAAACTAAACCACTCCATTCATGTAACTTTTAAGAAACCTATATAAACAGATAGTTTGTTTTAATTACTGAAAAGAATGAATGAGTTCAAGGGATCAGTGCAAACTCTATGAACAGACTTGCTTAAAGCTAGAAGATAGACAATTATTAGTAGAATATCCATTTAAGTAGAATATCTATTTAAGAATACCTATATCTATATAGAATCATGAAATCATAGAATGGTTAGAGTTGGAAGGGACCTTAAAGATCATCTAGTTCCAACCCCCCTGCTGTGGGCAGGGACACCTCCCACTAGACCAGGTTGCTCAAAGCCCCATCCAGCCTGGCCTTGAACACTTCCAGGGATGGAGTATCCACACCTTCCCTGGGCAACCTGTTCCAGAGTCTCTCCACTCTCACTGTAAAGAATTTTTTTCTGGTATCTAATCTAAATCTTCCCTCTTCCAATTTAAAACCATTACCCCTTGTCCTGTCACTACACTTCCTGACAAAGAGTCCCTCTCTGGCTCTCCTGAAGGCTCCCTTCAGATATTGGTAGGCTGCTATGAGGTCTCCCCAGAGCCTTCTCTTCTCCAGGCTGAACAACCCCAGCTCTCTCAGTCTGTCTTCATAGGAGAGGTGCTCCATCCCTCTGATAATCTTTGTGGCCCTCCGCTGGACCCATTCCAACAGATCCATGTCCTTCCTGTGCCGAGGACTCCAAAGCTGGACGCAGTACTCCAGGTGGGGTCTCACGAGCGCAGAGCAGAGGGGCAGAGTCACCTCCCGTGACCTACTGGCCATGCTTCTCTTGATGCAGCCCAAGATGCGGTTGGCTTTCTGGGCTGCCAGTGCACATTGCTGGCTCATGTTGAGCTGCTTCATCCACCAACACCCCCAAGTCCTTCTCCTCAGGGCTGCTCTGCTGCCATTCTCCACCCAACCTGTATTTGTGCCTGGGATTGCCACGTCCCAGGTGCAGGACCCTGCACTTGGCCTAGTTGAACTTCAAGTGGTTTGCACAAGCCCACCTCTCAAGGCTGTCCAGGTCCCTCCGGATGGCATCCTTTCCCTCCAGTGTGTCGACTGCACCACCGAGCTTGGTGTCGTTGGCAAACTCACTGAGGGTGCACTCTATCTCACTGTCTTTGTGACCAACAAAGATGTTAAACAGCACTGGTCCAGTACAGACCCCTGAGGACCACCATTCATCACTGCCCACCACTTGGACATTGAGCCATTGACCATAACACTTTGAGTGTGGCTGTCCAGCCAGTTCCTTATCCACTGAGTAGTCCACTCATTGAGTCCATGACTTTACAATTTTGGGACCAGGATGTTGTGCAGGACAGTGTCAAACGCTTTGCATAAGTCCAGGTAGATGACGTCTGTTGCTCTGGCCTTGTCCACCAAGTGTGTGGCAGTATCGTAAAAGGCCACCAAATTTGTTGGCTGTTTCCAATCACCTCCTTATTTTCCATGTGCCTTAGCAGAGATTCCAGGAGGATCTGCTCCATGATCTTGCCAGGCACAGAGGTGAGATTGACTGGCCTGTAGTTCCCTGGGTCTTCTCTTTCTCCTTTTTTGAATATCGGGGTTATATTCCCCTTTTTCCAATCAGCAGGAACATCACCAGACTGCCACAATTTCTCAAATATGATGGAAAGCGGCTTAGCAATTTCGTCCGCCAGCTCCCTCAGGACTCATGGATGGATTTCGTCAGATCCCATGGACTTATACACCTTCAGGTTCCTTAAGAGGTCTCGAGCCTGGCGAAGAGGAGGTTGAGGGGAGACCTTATTGCTCTCTACAATTACCTGAAAGGAGGTTGTAGAGAGGTGGGGGTCGGTCTCTTCTCCCAGGTCACAAGGGACAGGACGAGAGGAAATGGCCTCAAGTTATGCCAGGGGAGGTTCAGGCTGGATATTAGGAAAAATTTTTTCATCGAAAGGGTTATCAGACATTGGAATGGGCTGCCCAGGGAGGTGGTTGAGGCACCATCCTTGGAGGTGTTCAAAAGACGGGTTGATGTAGTGCTGGGAGATATGGTTTAGTGATGGTGTTGCTTTTTTGTTTATTGTGTGGGTGTTTATTTTTGTCAAAGTTAGGCTGACGGTTGGACAAGATGATCTTTAAGGTCCCTTCCAACCTAGAAGATTCTGTGATTCTGTGATTCTCGTACTGTGGGCAGTTCTTCACTCGCAAATTACATCTGGAGAGTCAAACCTTCTTTCTTCTACCTCTTCCATTCCGATAAGTGGAATTGAATTGGATAATTTGTCTTTCTGTTTAAATAAATAAAAAAATGGAAATAAAAAAATCAGAAGCTTTTCCGTAAAGACTTCAAATCTTCTCATCTTTGGATTCCCCATAATTTGTAAAATGTGATTCCTTAGACTCTTAGATAGACAATATTGAAAAAATGACACATTTATTTCAGCACCTGTGTGGTTCATACACAGCCAAATACCTGTCAGTACTACATATTAATTGAAATAATGACCACGTTTACTTGGAAAATGTACACTCCTCTTTAGGACTTTATAAAGGAAACAACAGAAAGAAATTTAACATCAGCATTTTCTATTTCTCTCTGTTTCAAGAAGATTTTATTTGTTAAGTAATAGTTGTAAATGTGATCCAGAAAGTACGGTGCATTAACTGAAAAAAAGTTACTTCATCATAGTATCACTTCATTTACCGAGGCCTGGGCTTCTGAGTGGAATGAGTGAAACCAGAAATATGTTGATAGGTTCGTTTTTCTGTATTTAAGGAGCTTTAAGCACTTCAGAAATGGTTTTACAAAATTCAGTATACTAATTAATAAGTGGTGCTGAAAAGCAGGAGAAAAAAAAAGTGTTCTAAACCTCACATTCTCTGATTGAATTGCACATGGTTAGATGATGGATATTGATATCCCACTGCACAATGGTTGTGCCTTAGAAAAGAGGTCTGCTTATGTAGCAGAGTACAGAACTCTTCAAGAAGAACCCCGTGGTTTTCTTAATCTGCCATGTGAATGACATCAGTTTAAGAGTAGATGGATAAGGCTGGAGATAATATGGAGTGTCTGTACGGGAAATTTCTGTCAACCCTGGTCTATTTTGCAAGTGAGTACATACACAGGTCATGATGAAGAAAAGCACAGTTCTTGCCATCTCCCAGGAACCGTGTATTTCTTCATCTGAGCAAAGACTTGCATTCACTTTTCTGCCTTTCTATTATTCTTGACAATATTGGTGATAACAATCAAGAAAATCAAATTTCTTTTTATTTTTATTATTTTATTTGTAAATTGTTTTCTCTGTTACATCATTCTTGCTTTCAATACAGCAAGAGAGTTACAGTATTCCATGCAAGTTTGGGAATTGAGGAGCAAGTAAGGAAGTAGATGAAGAGGAATGTTTGTAAGGAAATTGTGAGTGGTTCAGTCACAAGAACTACCAGTCTCTTACTGCACATTACGTATGCAATGCTTGACTTTTTCAAACTGCTTTGCAAATGTTAACTAATGACCCAATAAAAAAAGTTGAAATTTTGTTAATTTGTCTTCTATTATCTTGACCACACAATAAGTATTATTAAGCTTGAAGACTTCACTGTTAATCAGAAATAGCACTGAGGAAACCTTTGTGACTAAGCTTTTGATATAATAAATGGATGTTGTCAGTAGTTTAAATCAAATATCAGTTTTCAATAGTTTATCTTTAAATGTTTCATGTATATTGACACTTACAAAATTAGTAATAGGAAAATCTCTACGCCACTTTTCAAGAAAGTGTCCAAAAAGGGCTGAGGGAAAACTTATCTTTACAGATAGCAAGTTCTCTTATTTGAAAATGGCAAGAATCAGAAAAGTTTTCTATTTATTATGAATACCTGTATAAGTCAATTACCATAAATGGTAATTCCACTATTATACTTCAGCACACTGCTCTGAAACTTGGTTTGACAATGCTCTAATTAGATCATTTTACGTGTGGGAATGGAGGAATATCTTCTTAGAAGTATTGACACTTGAAAGCACTCTGGACCTAATGGAAATTACTCTGATATTCTGTTCAAACTCTTTTGGTCTAACAACAGAAGACAGACCAGGTAGTGGGTAAAAATAGTATAATTTACTGGACCACTAACTTTAATTGGGAAGAATTTGCCAAAATTTGGGTATGTAATTCTTTATTTTAGTCTAAATGCAAATTGAGAATAATATATCAGCTTAGTGTAACGTGCATAAATAATGCTTTCTTTGAAAGAAGTGCTTGGTGACATCTGTGAGAAAGAAGGTATTTTAGTTGGAAGTCAGGGGGGATAAACAGAAAATTGTGGGGGAAGAGAGAGAGAGAAGAGAGAGGGAGAGAAATTATGCACTCTAAGAGAAAGATTTGTGTTTTCAGGCTTTTGGAACACAGAAGGAAACAGCTTGAAGGAATAAGACAAATAACAAAATACCATATATAGCAGGGGTTCTGTGAGTTAGGGGGTTTCAGTATGGAACAACAGTTTGAATTTTAGTTTCCTGTCTCATCTTTGGAAGATGAGCTGTCGGTGGAATGAACCTGTTTTTAATGAGGTGCTTTGTTTTTGCTAGGTTTTTATAGTGTAAATTATCACACATTAACTTGGCTGATAAGACACCTCTTTTTCATTAGGAAAATATGCTAGGTTGTGGTCACCATTTATTTTGTAACCACTGAAGTGTACATCACACAATGGAGTGATATATGTTGCTCTTGGCAGAAAAGTTTGTCTCAAGCTAATGTGAATGGGTTTGCCCTGGATAGTGACTACAATCTGTCAATGAAAATGTCGTATATGAAATAAAAACATGTTCATGCTCTAGAAGGTGACTGTTTTAATATTTATTAGTTTTACCAAACATAAAATAATAAAAAGCAGATGAAAATATTCATTATATAAGTTCATAAGTATGTCTCTAGATATACACTGGGAAGAAAAAAAACATTACTGACACATTATTTAGAGGGGATTTGAATTTAAAAGCATGTGTACCAGCCACCACAGATATCTGAAATCTATACTGATGAGTTCTGGGCTGCTGTTTTTGCCATCTCAGCATTCTATTAGCTCTGAGTTTTAGAGTGTGTGTGGATTCATATAAAGTATATATAGATAAATGTCTTCTTATTATTTCTTGACTTCTGTGTCCTATCACTCCTTAGAAAATAATGAAGCTGGAGATGGATTCCAGTTTCTTATCTAAATTCTGTCATTTCTGTCATGTATTTTGTGTGATTTACCTTGTCCCAAGGGAGTTGGTTTTCTTCTCATGTCTTCTGCCTCCAGGTGCAGACAGTCAGAAAGAAACAGTAGAGATCAGTAGTTGAAACCAATCAATCAACCACAAAAATGACTTGAACAAAAAACCAAAAATATTTTCTGAAGGCTAGTTATCCATGGGGAAATGAAGACTCTGTTATACTCCTCAGATTCTTAATATCCTGATGTTCCCTGACAAGCCTAAACTACGGGTCAAATCCATCTCATTCATCACAGTGTAAATCTGATGGCTTGGTAAACTCATTTCAAGGTTATATTTGGCCTATTGTTAGCCTAAACCAACAACTTTCCCTTTCTTAAACTGAATTCTACATTTACATTCCAACTTCCCTTTTTTCTAACCTTTCAGCTTTTGTATGTGATATTGTTTTACAAAAGTATATGACAGAAAACCAACTATGTAGCCTTTATTTCCTCATTTTGTAAGACCTTAGATACTTTCTCCATGAGTCCACTGGCAAAATTACATTATAATTCATTCCACTAATTTTACCAACCTAACTGAAGCTAGATGTGAATTATTTTTCTATAAAAATGTGTATAAAAAGAGGGGATGAACTTTACATACCCAAACACATATCTGAGCCCTTCCATTTTGTTCCAAATGTGGACTTTGCAGTATTGTTCTGAAAATGACATGAGGTAGAAGTTCATTCTGAGTCCGGACATGGAATGCAGAATAGCAAATAGCAATTGCTATTAAAATACTTACAGAAGCAGTATTTCATTTGGAAGAAGTTATGCCAAGCAACAAACAATGTTAACTCTATGGTAATTTTATAGGGAAACAAGTACCAAAAAAAAAAAAAAATACCCCCACCTCTGGATGTTAATTTTCTTATGTTTTCATCTACCATGGCAACTGGAGAAGTGTAGTGTGATCCACAAATCATTAAAATAAGTAGACAAATTTTCGTTTAATGTAGATTTGAAGAAATAAAACAATTATGGTGATGATACCAAGGAAAGAAAAGTGATTTACTCCTCCTTAAGCTACTTGTTACTATAACCTTCCCTGTATTTCACATAATATTTTGGGATGATATGAGTGGTACTTAGGATCAGATGATGTACAACTCCTTCAGGCAACCTATATGTTTAAGACATTTTTAAAACTTTTTTTACTGTATTAAAATTTCTATTACTATTGAATTACTATTCATACTGCATAAACACTCTTCATTGTCAATAGCCTAAAACATCATAGTCTCATAACCGCTCTTATGTCTTTCTGAAATATTTCACATCTTCAATCTACTCACTTTCTTGAGAACAGAAAACTAGTAAGTTCTGATACAGCTTCAGGAGCTGTACTAGACATCAAAGGTAAAAAGAAAGGGAGACGATATTAAAGACAGGTTTTTGGAAAAGTGGAGTTGCAGGAAAAGGCTCAGATTGTTCTTAAGTCTCAATATAAGCCAAAAGGAGCTTAGTGTTCAAGTGTCATAACCTTGAAAATTTATATATATTAGATCTTTAGTCACATAGCTGAAGGAAGCCCAGCTCATTTCAATCCTTCTTAATTTAGATTTTGTCACCTAAAGCCCTCCTAAATCCAAGTAAGATCTGCACTGTCTAGACCTCTGGGAACTCAACTTCCATATATAGCTTTGTATTTAGGAGAAATATTCTGTATGTGAGAAACTTTACTTGTAAATCCATAAGCCCTTATAAGATAAATATTTATCACTTATTTATAGTTTATTTACAAGCACAAAGTACTGGTGTCTACCTTTTATCTCATGGTTCACTGGTTAAACATTCAGTCAATTAGTATTTCCTGTATGTTCAATGGAAGATGAGAACGCCTAATTTAAGTAAGCAGGGTGAGTTTATATAAGAACACAGAATTCTTCAGAAAGTCAAAGATCTGAGGAAGAAGGGGACCTAAATTTAATTTCAGCAATTCCATTCTCCCACATACCTTTCTTTCCCAGCCAGAACCAATTTTCTGATTTCATTGCAGCAATATTCAGTTGACTACCTGTTTCACTATTTAATAGCATACTGATCATATGAAGTAGAATCTATGTATGTCATCATCATCCAAGCACTTTAACATAAATGTCTCTAATAATCTTCAGAATAGGCTCAAATATCATATTTAAAATTACTCAATTTTGAGTTATATCTTCAAGTATGGATAGTTATGGAGAAGGAATTTATTGTTGTGTGCTTCTTTAATCTATAAAATATCACTTGTGTAGAAAAGAACAGGTTTTAATTTTCTTCTTCAGTCCCAAACTGAGTTGTTCTGAATGGTATTTGTTCTGCATAGAAAGCCATTCCTTTTATTTTAATCCATCTAGTTGATTCCCACTCAACTATTCAGGGTGTTGAATTAATTGCAAAGAACTCGTTCTGATAGGTTTTCTGTTTCTGTTTTTTTCTTTTTTTGTTTCCTCATCTGTTACATGCTTTGCATAATGATTCAGTCATGAATTGTCACCACTGAGAAGGCAGAAACTCCCTTGCACTGTTTGCTTCTCATTATAATATGTAATAATCCCAAACTCATAATACGGAAGTTTATCGGGCCCATTCCACTACTATTTATAAAAGGCTTCCAAAACAAATGGTGGTTTTCTCCATCCTATTTCATAAATACATATTTCATGTATGGTTTTTGTTAAATATTGTTCTTTGACTCATAACTCCATATAAAGTAGAAAAACGCTGAGCAATTTTGCTTACGAAATACTGAATAATTGTATTTACATATTTGTAAATAAACTTTGAATACTAAAAAAAATGCTTGGTTCAATTTGTAACAATATGTAAAAGTACTAAAAAATGAATTCTATGTTCATTCTAAGTGCTATATGAAAAGTTTCAAGCAACTGCTATGTTTAAATTTTAACAGAGGAAGAGATTCATATCAAAGGACACAGAGGAGAAAACTTTGTGGTAGTCCCACAGCTAGTTAGAAATCAGTTAATTATTGAAACTATATAGTTTAGAATTTTACTTGAGAAGTTGTTGAGAAACCCACTTGCTTGTGTTCTCATTTCTGGAGCAGAGGAAAAATGTAAGGAGGAAGGAGCAGCAGAGACAAAAATGTGAGGAACTGACCACAATCCCCATTGCCTCTATCCCTACGTTGTCCTGGGGAGAGGAGGTAGAGAAGTCAGGACTGACCTTGACCCTAGGAAGAAAGAAGGCTTGGGGGGAAGGTATTTTAATATTTGATTAATTTTTAATACTCTGACTTTTGATTGGCAATAAATTAAGTTTATTTCCCCAAGTCAAGTCTATTTTGCCTCTGACTGTAATTGCTGAGTGATTTCTCTGTCCTTATCTCAAGCCACAAGCTTTTTGTTATACTTTTTCCTCCTCTCCAGTTGAGGAAGGGGAGTGATAGAGTGGCTTGGTACCTGGCATCCAACCAAGGTCAACCCACCACAATTTTTTTTTAATTTTATTATTACTGTAGCAGCTAGAGGCGTTAGTAAAACAGGAATCTATCAGAGCCACCACTGTGACCACACTGTAGGGTCTCAGTTCCGAGAAGACACTTGTAACTTGCAAAGACATTATCATTATAAGTATCAGTGAAGACAGAAACTACTTTCCCAGTCATTTCTAATGCTGTTGCACCAACAAGAGGATCCATTTTGCCTTAGGAATGTGACCGCTTAGTGAGAATTTCATTTACACTTGAATTTATGTATTAGCTGTATCCAACACCTCCATTAATAGTCACACTTGTTCCAGCTAATTTTCTATTTTAAGGAATCAGAGAGAACAGATAGAAATAAGCACTTTAACATAAATGTCTCTAATAATCTTCAGAATAGGCTCAAATATCATATTTAAAATTACTCAATTTTGAGTTATATCTTCAAGTATGGATAGTTATGGAGAAGGAATTTATTGTTGTGTGCTTCTTTAATCTATAAAATATCACTTGTGTAGAAAAGAACAGGTTTTAATTTTCTTCTTCAGTCCCAAACTGAGTTGTTCTGAATGGTATTTGTTCTGCATAGAAAGCCATTCCTTTTATTTTAATCCATCTAGTTGATTCCCACTCAACTATTCAGGGTGTTGAATTAATTGCAAAGAACTCATTCTGGTAGGTTTTCTGTTTCTGTTTTTTTCTTTTTTTGTTTCCTCATCTGTTACATGCTTTGCATAATGATTCAGTCATGAATTGTCACCACTGAGAAGGCAGAAACTCCCTTGCACTGTTTGCTTCTCAGTATAATATGTAATAATCCCAAACTCATAATACGGAAGTTTATCGGGCCCATTCCACTACTATTTATAAAAGGCTTCCAAAACAAATGGTGGTTTTCTCCATCCTATTTCATAAATACATATTTCATGTATGGTTTTTGTTAAATATTGTTCTTTGACTCATAACTCCATATAAAGTAGAAAAACGCTGAGCAATTTTGCTTACGAAATACTGAATAATTGTATTTACATATTTGTAAATAAACTTTGAATACTAAAAAAAATGCTTGGTTCAATTTGTAACAATATGTAAAAGTACTAAAAAATGAATTCTATGTTCATTCTAAGTGCTATATGAAAAGTTTCAAGCAACTGCTATGTTTAAATTTTAACAGAGGAAGAGATTCATATCAAAGGACACAGAGGAGAAAACTTTGTGGTAGTCCCACAGCTAGTTAGAAATCAGTTAATTATTGAAACTATATAGTTTAGAATTTTACTTGAGAAGTTGTTGAGAAACCCACTTGCTTGTGTTCTCATTTCTGGAGCAGAGGAAAAATGTAAGGAGGAAGGAGCAGCAGAGACAAAAATGTGAGGAACTGACCACAATCCCCATTGCCTCTATCCCTACGTTGTCCTGGGGAGAGGAGGTAGAGAAGTCAGGACTGACCTTGACCCTAGGAAGAAAGAAGGCTTGGGGGGAAGGTATTTTAATATTTGATTAATTTTTAATACTCTGACTTTTGATTGGCAATAAATTAAGTTTATTTCCCCAAGTCAAGTCTATTTTGCCTCTGACTGTAATTGCTGAGTGATTTCTCTGTCCTTATCTCAAGCCACAAGCTTTTTGTTATACTTTTTCCTCCTCTCCAGTTGAGGAAGGGGAGTGATAGAGTGGCTTGGTACCTGGCATCCAACCAAGGTCAACCCACCACAATTTTTTTTTAATTTTATTATTACTGTAGCAGCTAGAGGCGTTAGTAAAACAGGAATCTATCAGAGCCACCACTGTGACCACACTGTAGGGTCTCAGTTCCGAGAAGACACTTGTAACTTGCAAAGACATTATCATTATAAGTATCAGTGAAGACAGAAACTACTTTCCCAGTCATTTCTAATGCTGTTGCACCAACAAGAGGATCCATTTTGCCTTAGGAATGTGACCGCTTAGTGAGAATTTCATTTACACTTGAATTTATGTATTAGCTGTATCCAACACCTCCATTAATAGTCACACTTGTTCCAGCTAATTTTCTATTTTAAGGAATCAGAGAGAACAGATAGAAATACTTCCGCAGGTGAACACTACATTTCTATTTCATTATGGTGCAAAAGGAAGATTTCTTCAGGAGCCGAATGTAGATCCTGAATCCCCACAGTTGAACTGTGAACACATTGACTCCACTAATATCGAGAGTGATTGCTAAACTGCTTAAGATACTTTTTATCATTTAGGTGCAAAACCCGTTTTCTTTTCACTCCATCCCTTCTTACAATAGCGTTTATGATAACAGTCTTTAAAAGTTTTCAAAATGGAGACTCAGCATCTATTTCTTGTCTGTCCCTGCAGTAGTAACCAGATGCTTGGGAACTTCTTTGTGCTCCTTCTTACTTTAGTGGTCTTTATTCTTCTCTCAACCATTGTAAATTTCTTGATGTCATCAAGGCTGAGGATGCAGAATATATAATGCAGAAGCAATTCATGGTTAATACAAAACTATGTGAACAATTTAAAAGCAAGTACATAGATTTCCAGGCTTTACAGAAGAAATTTGTGAAGAGCGATGCTGGGCATTTACAGCATGCTTTTAAATGCATTCTCTACTTCAGAGCAATGATCATGTCATTACAAAACTCAATATTTGTAATTCAAGAAACATATAAGACCACTCATCTCCAAGAAAGGGTGATATAACTAGCAATTACATAGAGAGATAAGGAGAATGCCTGCAAGTCTGAAAGTTCACAACTTTTCACCAGCTATCTACAAACAACAATAGCTCATACTCATGTAAAATTATTTCCATCAGGGAAAGTCAAACAAGTTTGGAAAGGTCACTACAGATTTTAGGAACAACTAAATGTTCCTGCTATATTTCACAACTCTAGAATATGCAGTTTTTATCCCTACTATTCGACCTTGTAAAAATTTCTAGAATCATTGCCAAATTAAGCTCTTAGTAGGAATTCTATTTATATTTTCTGCAAGACATAAAAATTAAATTATAAATAACAGCTTACGTTTTCCAACAGTTAAACTAATGAGTTTGCCAACTTACACTGAAAAGCATAATGATAAATTCAAAAGAAAAATCTTTCAGTTTCTACTTCAATTCTAAAAATATATCTTTGAAATAAAAAGTTTAAAATGTTTTAAAACCATTTTAGTTTGTTTGAATTTTTTAACTGAGAAAAGATCTGGGATATAGAGAATAAAAAAAAAAATAGACTAGAAAAAAACCTCTCCTTTTTTCTTTTCCCATAAAGATGACACTTCATAGATGAAGTTAAGTGGTTCTTTTTTTTTCTCCAGTTTCTTATAATTTCTGTTCCTGTCAGTTGCCTCCACTACTTAATTTCACAGATAGCAAGATCTCTGAAGGAAACGTTAGAGAAACTAGAAAAGAAGAAGCAGGAGATTTGTATCTCAAATACAGCAATTGATCTGAGTGACTGTTTTCACATATATTTTGTGTAAGACTGACTTACTGTCAGAGTGTTCGTCTACACCTTCAGTGTTTCATGTGCTTTTATAAGCACTCTATATACATCATCACACACTACATTATTTTTCTCGTTATACATTTGTCATTCTGCTGATGTCTGCAATAGTTCACATTGACATAAAACTATAAAAAAGACAATTTGTTTGTTCCCTTAAGACGCACAGAGTCATCACAATAGGAAAGATAATGACCTGTTCTAGCGAACAGTGATAATCGCAGAGAAACTGCTTAGATTCATGGGGTGCAAATAATATGTAGTTGTCAGGTTCTGAATGCTGATTTCCTGCAAATCTTTCTTATTTTTGAAACATCAAGCAAGTATCTCCTTTACTTTCACA
This sequence comes from Calidris pugnax, assembly GCF_001431845.1. Classification (NCBI taxonomy): domain Eukaryota; kingdom Metazoa; phylum Chordata; class Aves; order Charadriiformes; family Scolopacidae; genus Calidris; species Calidris pugnax. The sequence goes on along the minus strand of NW_015090999.1, from coordinate 3,773,315 downwards.
CATATTTAATTTAGAAAAATTTTGGAATGCCAGAGTACCTGTTGCATGGAGGATGCACATCAGCTGTGTTTCATTAATGTGATAGCATATCCTGAGATCATAAAGAAAAGTATTGTGGAAAGAGACAGAAAGGTAGGTTCTTGCCAACTTATTATTCTGCCTGAATAATAAGATCCTGTGGTTTCTGCCTGGGAAGCTTTAAACCTTTTTGCTTATTTCCCTCCACCCCACCCTCCCTCCGCCTTTATTTTTCTTTCTGGTCAGTACTTCTAGAAAGATCTCTTCTCCTAGGGACATATGATTAAATGGAGATAACTTGTCTGAAAGCAGCAGAGACAGGAACAAATTTGAGTTTTGACTTTTAGAGATTAATGGAAGAGAAAATAACATAGGTATAAAATTTGGATAATAGTGAAATAATATGACTGGAGCCAGTTACACAGAAAAGAATCTTTGTACTACTGATGGAAAGAGCTTTACTATAGCCACAGAAAATTAATATGCTTTATGAATGCTAACAACATCTCATATAGTCAAAGTACTTTCAATTTTAGAATGTTTTAGCTATAAGGCAACTTTTTTTTTTATTCTTAAACTACATGAACTAGGCTGTTATTGAAAGGAACTGAGATGATGGGGAACAGAAGAGGAAGCTGGAGGAAATCACTTTGCGGCTAAAAATAGTGTTTTGGGAAGAAGTACTCTGTTTTAGAGTAGGTAATATTTCTAATGTAACGTTTTTAATTTTCATAAAGCACCATTATAATGCTGAGTTTAGTTCTGGCTCTTGCAAAGAACAATTTCTTTTGTTGAAAGCTTTTATTGCTTGTATGAATTTCTCCCCTGAGTGACCTATTTGGGAGTAGCCCCATTAACTTGAATTAGGTGCTTACTAAGGCAGAGTTTGATAATTGGCCTTCTCTTTTTAAGACAAGAAATGGTTTGTCATTAAAAAAAAGAAATACAACCCACAAAAAACACCCCCAAATAATAGCTATAAGAAAGAAAACTGAGTTAATGCACTTTTTTGTTAGTGAAAGTCATTCAGGTACTAGATAAAGAATATTTTCATTTTGATGGGAGAATGAGTTGAAAACAAGGAATACTTGACTGAAGCTTCAGCCTGGAAAATCAACATTGACAAGGGAATAGTATGGTGGGAGAGGAAATCCCTCAGTGATAATAAATGAATGATGGAAGACATTGCCAAGAGCAGATATATAATTGTCTTCGGTGAAAGAGTCAAGGCCAGTTTACACTAAAGTGTGAGACCTGGTTTAGAAATAACAAAATATTTGCTCCTCTAATGCAGAGGCATCGCTAAATGACCCAGCAGAAGCACATCACATCCAAAATACTGTTTTAAGAAAAGACCATTACACTCAGAACTCAGAACTATTTTACTACCCAAGGGAAACACAAATCTGGATTTCCAGTGGGCATTTTGGACATGAGCCTCTGTTCTGCTCTTGTGATACCTCACCTGGACTACTGCATCAAGCTCTGGGGCTCCCAGCAAAAGAAAAACCTCTCCAAATGGGACTTTCCCTTTTTTAGAGGTCTGGTTGTTAGCTCATAGAATCATAAAATGGTTTAGGTTGGAAGGGACCTTTAAAGTTCATCTCGTCCAAACCTGCTTCCATGGGTAAAGACGTCTTTCACTATATCAGGATACTCAAAGCCCCACCCAACCTCACCTTGAATATTTCCAGTGACAGGGTTTCCATAACTTCTCTGGGAAACCTGTTCCACTGTCTCATCACCTTCATCAGAAAAAATTCTTTCCTCATGGGAGGTGATGAGAACTCTAAAAAAGCATTTGGAATTTGTTATGATTATTGGCTACTTAAAGGAAGATGACTGAAAACACAAAAATACCTTGCTAATACTGTAAGAAGGAATTGCACTTCTACTGTGCATTTCCAAAAGCATAAGGACCTGATGAAAAAAAATCCATTGTTTATTCTGACCTCCTATATAATGTAACCTGTAAACTGTAATTCAGTTACTTCATACATAGGTAATTTGATTTGATTAATCTCTGTCTTCAGGACAGAAGTCAAAGATGGAGACTCTCAGGGTTGTACAATTTGAATGCAAATATAGAGAGGTGAATTACAGAACATTTAGAGCATTGCATGTCACAAGTTGCATGTTCTAGGAGGTGCAATTTTGATGTAGTTGAGCAGCTGTGTTAATCCTTTCCCAACTGTTTTGTGTAGCAGCATTACTGGCTAAAGTCTTTCTTTGCACCAACTGTTAATCACCCTGCTTTAGTTGTACCTTATTTTCTATTTCCAATTGTCTGTCTTTGCTCTTTGTGTGCTTTTTCTTTTATACTGAAAATATCATTGTAAATAGATATGTTTAGAAAGCATAATTAAATCACTTTAACTCTTGTAATAATCTTCTTAAACCCTTGCAGTCTTTTTGTGGGGGTTTTGTGTTTTTTCCTGCACCTCTGTCCTTTCAACACGGGCCCGTAAGATCTCTATAAAATGTGTCAATCAGTGTAACATGCATAACTAAAATCACCCTTACTGTTCCACTTCCTTGAACTCCATGCTTCCAGCACTTTTTAATTTGCCATATAGGTATGTAGCAAGCTTCTTTTAGGATGCCAACATTCTTTTTAATGTCACTATTTGTCCAGAGGTACTGGGATCAAAAAGGAGTCCTGCGATGAGACACTCTGATGAAATCTCAGCCATTGGAAATAAATTTTTCCCTCAGTTTTAACACCTCCCCTCTTGTTTAAATCAGGCCTTACCATTGGTGAAATATAGGGGATAATCAGATATTCTAGTCCCAGTTCGCTCACTATCTGTTGGTAATCTGCTCCACAGAAATCTCTTACAGCCTTGAAAATATTGATCTTAGAAGTTATGCCAAACTAAATGAGAGACTGAGAGGGTTTTAGTCCCTTTTGATATATAACTTTACACAATGCGCTGGAGTTGGTACTAGACTGTCAGTGTCCAACGCTGACTGGTTAGGTCCATTTAGGTATGCCTTACAGGGAAGATTTAAGGTTTTGACATCAAAACTACTTATTTGAAGATATTTGGCATTACGCAGGAGTTTGATTTAGTAGAACGCTCACTGCCATGATGCTGGGCATCTCTAATTGCCAGGAAGGGTTATGTGGGTTGAAGTCAGCTCAAGCCCACTGCTCTCATCAAGGCTCATTTTGTTGGTTGTCCAGTTTTTATGAGCCACTTATACAATTCTGTCATGCTGGTCTGGCTAAACCCAGAAGACATTCATACTTTTTCATTAACTCAGGAAAGGCCATTTACACGACCAGCTGATTCACTCAACTGATATAACCATGTATCTAACTAAAAAGGCCACACTCTAGTCCCCTTTGTTTTCAGGTAAGATCTGGGTTTTTTTACACCATTTGTCACTCCTTCCCTGGGATTTGTGAGAACATCAATTGTGCCATCTCCTCCGTGCCTTCTTCCACTGTAGGAGCTTATTGATCTGACAGTCATACAAACACACCCCATTTTCAACAACCAGAATTTTCTCTGGTCCATCGAGAAACTGCGTTGTAACATTAAGCATGCTGTGCTGATGGTGTATCAAAGGGAGCAGGAAACAATGATTTATCAGAGATAAAAACTTGGTGACCTTTGTTCTATGACTTGACACAAGACAGATTCCTTGGCCCACATTTCACCTCGAACGACCAATGCATATTGGTCAGCAAACTTATCCTTTGGGATCGTAAACGGTTTTTTTAAAATCATGGCTTTTTTATTTATTTTTTATTTACAGGTCTTTCGAGATAATGTGGCCTCCAGCATAAATTTGAGCAGCCTATGTAGGTGCTCTAGCTTATGTCTACTTAACACAATTGCCTCTGAAGGTCTCTGAGACCGAGTTGAAGACTCTGTTACTCGTTTTACCGTCAGCCACAGCTAAGAGCTGTGGGATGATGAAGTGCACCATAGTTGTGTGGACACCAGATGTTGTTTTGCTTACCACAACACAAACAGAAACATCAGTAGCTCATACAGTATATTGAGAGGGTGTTTTATGCTTGTTTACTTGCTTAAGTAGAACAAATCACAATCTTGTCCTTCACCGTTTATTGCTTTTTTTTTTTTTAAGTAATTGCAATCAAAATGGCACTGTGTTCAAAACAGTTTAAGCTGAGTTTAAAAACTGAGTCCTGTTCACTGTGTCTGTGAGGGTCAGTAATTTTTATAAAGAAAGTGAATATGACCTTGAAAGAGGTAATCCCCTGGATGCAAGATCTGGATTATTTGGGGAAAATTGCTTCCTTCCCAAAATAGTCCCTCAAAAGACTGTTGAGAACCCCCGGGAAAATCTGAAAAGTATTGTCATCCACCCTTTCAGCAAAAGAAAATTTGCATTGGGTAAGACTGTACAAACTTTTGCCTGTCTATGGGGAATAAGTCAGTGTACACTTTAACTTACCTTGACATGTCTATATTTAGAAACCATGTAGAGCAAGACTTACTAAAGAGAATGCACCAGAGGTCATTAATAAATCACTTGTAAAGTTATTGATATTTCTGAACTAAGCAAAGAACATGATGCATTTATTTCTTAACTGTTCACCTCTGATAAAACTGAGAGAGCAAGGAATGCAATTCTGAAATACAGTAAGCCTAATGAGTGTAGAAGCATACTTCTTTGCTAGATTTATTCTATATTTTCAGGAAGAGTGTGTTTTTTCACACCCAAATAAAAAAAAAAAAAAAGCTGAAATTATTTTTCTTCTGATTTGGAAATAGCTTTCTCTGCTGCCACAGAAATACCAGCAACAAAAGCGAAAGCACACAGAATCACAGAATTACCATGGTTGGAAGGGACCTCTGAGATCATCGAGTCCAACCTTAAAAACAAAACCAAAACCAACCAAACAAAAACCCAAACACACCAACAACAAAACAAAAAACACAACACCCCACCATATCACACCCACCCACAAACCAAACCACATGCATTATGATATGTGTCTTCAGACAGATACCAGAGATATTCAGCTTCACAGAGAGTTTGGGATTTTTTAAAGAAAATAATTTAGTGTTGAAGTTTCTTTCAAAGTGCAGAAAGTCTCAAATTCAAGTATCCTGTTTCTTAGGAAAGTGCCCTAGCCAGCATGCTGTGATATCTGAGAGTTTACCAATTCTTAAATCATATTCTTAAGTGAGAGTGGCTCAAACTCTGTGGCTTGTGGGCTTTTGGTTGGGTTTTGGTGATTTATTTTTTTTTTTTCGCAGTAGCTATATTCAGATGTAGTTGCAGTCAGAGGATTCCTAATACATTTAGGTATGCAGATAAGGATTCTTTAAAAGTTAGAAGGAACCTAGAAGAAATCTTTGACTGACAAATTTTAAGGGTAAAATTATTGTTTGCTCTGGGTTTGACAGAGAATTATGTAGGGGTCTGGAGTGGATGCACATCTGGTGTGCTCTAATCCCGTCTACATCTGTATGCAAAAGTATGTTTTTATGTATCTATGATTAAATAATTTCAAAGATCAATTCCACTTTGAAAAAGACTAGTGAGCACTTCAGAAACCTATGAGGACTACACAGAGAAACACTAAGGCTAAAGCTTTCCCAAAATTGCTATCATACCAAAAAACATGTTGGAGTAATTAAAAGTTATAAACAAACTTCCACAAAGTCTGTCTGAGAATCTTGGACAGAACAGATAGGTGAGATGTTGGAAAACCAAGCCACTGTGACAATACAATTGACAGTTCAAGATAAAAGTGTTACCTACAGCTAGTAGATAATAATAGTATAGGATAATAGTACATTGGTATCTAGTCTCTGTTTATCCCATGAGGAATGAACTACATATTGCAGAAGTTTTATAGCTGCCAAGTTAAGGAGTCTTCTAATAAAGTGAGGCTAATCTTCTTGTGACCTAAAAGCCTAAATATGGTTTTTAATTCTCTTTCAACATAACCAAATTTTACCCCTGAGATAAAGCATCAAACACAGGTGAAAGGAAGATTTCTGCATATACCTGTGCTTTCATTATTTTGTTTTGTTCAGTGTAGGTGTCCTAATATGTTAGATGTTGAGAAATTCCATATGTGTACTTATCCTCCTTCAATCAATGATAATTTATCTGCCCAAACTGTTCATTGTGACATTTACTTATAAAGTGGGGTGTGTAACTCGTAAGTGTTGTAGTTCTAACTGCTGTAATTTCTTATTCAGATTTGGGTGGTAGACACCTTGAAGAATTTCAAGTAAAGAATTCAGGAGTTTTACTCAGTACAAGAGAGGATTTGACAGCTATAAATAGTTTCTACCAAAAAAAGCAAAAAAAAAAAAAAACCAACCAAAAAAGCCCCACAGCCAAACCCAAACCCTAAAAGCAAACCCACAATGTATTAAACGAGATGAGAAACCTAAGCTACTGCATAAAATACCCATAAAAAGCTGTGGATGAGGAAATCATCACCATAATTTTTACTGTGCTTGGGATTTTATTTAGTATTCCCAGTCAAGAACTCTGTTCTGTTGTATATACGTATGCCAACTCTGTGTTGAAAAAGAAAAAAACAAGTGAGTGTCAATTTTTAACCAGTATGCTACTAGAAGAATGAATGTCAAAGTTTCGATTGTGCAAGCAGCTGCCAAGAGAGACTTAAAAAAATTATGTGCTTCATGAAGTATATAGATCCTTCACTAGTGAAGTAAATGCTTATATTGACATGAAAGGTTGGAGATATTCTTTTCCCTGTATTTTATTTGTTAAAAGTCTTATGAGGAGATGCTGAGGGAGCTGGGGTTGTTCAGTCTGAAGAAGAGGAGTCTGAGGGGAGACCTTATCGCGCTCTATAACTACCTGAAGGGGGGGTGTAGAGAAGCAGGGGTCGGTCTCGTCTCCCAAGTCACAGGAGATAGGACAAGGGGAAATGGCCTCAAGTTGCACCAGGGGAGGTTTAGATTGGATCTTAGGAAGAATTCTTTCACAGAAAGGGTTATCCAGCATTGGAATAGGCTGCCCAGGGAAGTCGTTGAATCACCAGCCCTGGAGGTGTTCAAAAGACGGGTTGACATGATCCTCAAGAATATGGTTAGTGATTTTCTTATTGCTTATTTCTTATTTATTTTTTTGTCAGAGTTAGGTTAATGGTTGGACTAGATGATCTTTAAGGTCCCTTCCAACCTAGATGATTCTATGATTCTATGATTCTATGAAAAACTCTTCATCATTATATTAATTAAACCTTTACTGGGCAAAAGAGAACGCTAGAAGAATTCTGGGTGAGGTTGGTGGCACTTATCAAGCAAGAGACCCATCTTCTATTTCTTGTTCTTTTGAATATTTAACAGCTTAAAACACAATGGAAGAACTCCAGTGACTGTGAACAGGATGGGGTCTTTAAACCTGTCCTCACTCTCTTTCAACTGATCTAATATTTGTGATGTGAGGGAGCATTCTGGGAATGTCTGAAGAATGATTTAACTAGAATTCTAAATGTTTATAAAAGTTGGCTTGTTTGTTTGTTTTTAAACACAATAGCATAGTTCTTCATTTGTTACAATGCAGTGTTCAGGTTGCCCGTGTCCTTCAAAGCTCTTTCATTCATACATGAAGGAATTTTTTAATTGTTGTCAACCACTAGAAGAACTATAATAATTTACTTAAAGGTTATAAGAAATGCATGCCTCTACATCAAAGGCTTTGCAGTCATGAGCATCAATTTAGACTAGCTAAAGTGACAGTCAATAAATCACCATGTACTCAGACCTTACACTGAAATTAAAGTTTTGAACCCTGATTACTACTTAATTAACAAAAAAATTAGCTGAATAAGCTTTTCCCTGTGATTATTAAATAATAATGATACTTAATCCCTCCTTTCATAACTTTGTATTAAAAACATCATGCCATGTCTCCTGAATATAACAGCACAGCATTTGGATTCACACATTATATATCTCTTTGCTTGATGTCCATTAAGTAGCTACCAAGAGCAAAACTCTTGCCATATATAGTATATATCAGTTATACTAAGAAAGCCCGAAGAAGACAGCCACTGTTAAAATTTAGAATTGCCTATGAGTTAAGAAATAACTTCTTTTAGAAGAAAGCATAACTTGAAAGAAAATTTGTACAGAGTTATAGGTAATACTTCCTAACAAATAGGAAGATATGGGACAACAAGGCAGAGATTAAAGAGGGTTTAAGTTTTTGCAGAGAACACAGCAAATATAAGGCATTCTAACTGTTCTCTGTTATATAAAAGTGTGACTTTTATTCTGTTTCACAGAAACAGGATCTTCAGATTCTATTCCCTGCTATAATAACATAAGATACATTAACTGGGAAAGACTTCTGTTCTGTAATTGTGCCAGACAGTTTCTTGGGAAGTACTTTGGAGGTACTCAGATTCTTAAGAAGTAGATGAAAAGGGTATAAGGTTTTTGTCCCATTCTGTCACATTTCAAAAGAACAAAAATATGAAAGAAAGGGAGGAAAGATAAAAAATGAGCTTCAGGTCACTAGAGTGCTGAGATTGAACTAAAGCAAATGGTAAAGAAGAGTAGAATATAAATACATTTAGTACTGGGGCTATGCAACAAGAATTTTTTCAAAGAATCATAAAATCATAGAACCATGTATAGGTTGCAAGATGTCTCTAGAGGCCATCTAATAAAACCTTCAGTTTAAAGCAAATCCAATTGAAGTATGTTGCCTTGTCCAGTTAAGTTTTGAATGTCTCCAAGGGTGGAGGTTCTACAAACTCCCTTAACAACTTCTTTGTGTTTGATCTTCTCTGTAATGAAAATTTTTTCTTATACTGAGACATTGGAATTTGTGTGTGTTTCCTCTTGTCCTTTCATAGTGCAACTCTCAGAAAAATCTGGCCCCATCTTCTTTGTACTCATCTATTAGGTATTTGTGAACAGCAAGACAGTTTCCCCTGAAAATTCTGATCAAACCCAACTCTCTTGGCTTCTTCTTATATGACACTTGCTCTGGCTGCCTTTCATTGACTTTCTGCTGGACTCGGTATACTGCATCCATTTCACACTTGTCCAGGACTGGACACAGCACTCCAACTGCAGTCTCAACAGTATTGAATATTCCAGGTAAACCTCATGAGGTTCAGCAAGAGCCAGTGCAGGGTTCTGCACCTGGTCCAGAACAATCCTTGACTAGGGGTTGAGGTATTAGAAAGCATCCCTGAGGAAAGGGACTTGGGGGTGCTGGTGGACGAGAAGCTGGACATGAGCAGGCAGTGTGCACTTGCAGCCCATAAGGCCAATCACATCCTGGCCTGCATCAAAAGATGCATTGTTAACAGGTCCAGAGAGGTGATTCTTCCGCTTTACTCTGCTCTGGTGAGACATCACCTGGAGTATTGTGTGCAGGTCTGGAGCCCTCAATATGGGAAAGACGTGGACCTGATGGAGCGGGCCCAGAGGAGGGCCACAAGGATGATCAGAGGGTTGGAGCAACTCTGCTACAAGGACAGGCTGAGGGAGCTGGGGCTGTTCAGCCTGGAGAAGAGGAGGCTCCAGGGAGACCTAATAGCAGCCTTCCAGTACCTGAAGGGGCCTACAGGAACGCTGGGGAGAGCCTGTTTACAAAGGCCTGTAGTGATAGGACGAGGGGCAATGGCTTTAAGCTGGAGGGGAGCAGATTTAGATTGGAGATTAGGAGAAAGTTCTTTATTGTGAGGGTGGAGCACTGGAACAGGTTGCCCAGGGAGGTGGTTGAGGCCCCATCCCTGGAGATATTCAAGGTGAGGCTCAATGAGGCCCTGGGCAACCTGGTCTAGTTGGGGGTGTCCCTGCTGACTTCAGGGAGATCAGACTAGACAACCTTTGGAGGTCCCTTCTGGCTTGGACAATTCTATGATTTTATGATTCTGTGATTCTATTCTATGATTAAAGGGGAAAGATCACCCTCCTACCTGCTGGAGCAGTCTTCCTAAATCAGCCCAGGATGCTGGGCTGCTGGCCTTTGCCACAAGGGCATATAGCTGGCTGATGTTCAGCTTGTCTACCAGTACTCTCAGGTACTTTTCTGCAAAGCTGTGGACAGCTCTTTGTCTTCTGTTTGTTTTCCATGCTGCATGTGTTTGTAAGCAGGCGTTTGAGATGGACCCCAGCCATGCTGTTTTCATAAAGAAAGTACAAGAACCTGCCCCATCATGCAGTGCCCCACTCTTGATGGTGTGTAAGAACTCTTCAGAAATAACTGAAATATCAGTGCATTATCAACAGTATTTTCAGCACAAATCCAAAGCATAGCCCCATGCAAGCTCCTGTGAAGAAATTTAACTCCATCTCAGACAAAACCAGTACAGACAGTTCCTTGCTGACTCTCTATATCTCTGCATCTTTTCAGATGATAACCCTTCCTTGATATACCTACTTGAGCCTTTTGACCCATTTGTCAAATGGATCCTGTCCCTTGTAGGTAATTCTTTTTCCCCAGAGCAGGTCCCATGGTCATAATCACCAAAGTCTTGTCTGGGTGACCAGCCACCAGACCTGGTGTTGACATACTGGTATGTCCACTTCTGCCTCAGACTTTTCTCCTTACTGGAAGGACTGAGACCTCCATCTGGGCCTCCAGCTGTCCCTACTACTCACTGTCCTTTGCTTCCCTTCTGTTCCCAGAGCTCTCTAATGACTCTTGACATGTGCAGGGTTGAACCTGGCAGTGTCATTGATGCCTACATGGATAGCAGCAGGAGAAGAGTCAAAGGGCTTGTCAGTCTCTCTGACATCCAAGCACCAACAATGTGGCAATTAGCAAAACTTCTAAAACATCAGGCTTAGTCAGAAGTGGGGTCCTCTGTTCCCCATAAGAAGGTATCTCCAGTGTTTGTCACCCTCAATTTCTTCTTTGGTTCAGGCTGAGATGTCTCTGATGCCTGCATAAATGGAGGTCATCTTCCTCACCCATTCCTGGGGCACCACATCTGTTCAATAACTGAAGAACAGCAGAAAGAGAAGGAGCTTTGCTGTGTTACTAGAAGTCACAAGTTTCTAGCCTCCTCCATTATGGATGCCTCCATCTGCTACTCCCTGTTAAGGTAGTTTCCAGCCGCCTCTCTGTTCTTGGACCAAGGGTGGAGCTGTTGGCTCTGTCTGGTCTTTGAAGACCTGTTCACCCTCCCTGATGATGCACAGTTTGTTCACCTTCTACCACAGCTCCTTCAGCTTGTGACTCAGTACCTCAACCAGACCACATCTCCCACAGGGGAGGCCACTGCTTAGGCCCTGAAGAGAGGTACCAGGCACAGTTAGAGCACTCACAGAGCAGCAGGCACTGTTAGCAACTAGGATAGCAGCGCCCTACCACAGGAGTTGTGTCTGGATGGAGCTCTCTGCTGTGGCAGGAATAGTTACTCCTGTTGGTGCTGGAGATGCTGATAGTGCGATCAGTGCACAGTTTTGAATAGGGATCCTGAGTTCCTTTGTGCCCTTACTGCACTAACAACAAGCTTATATGCTTTCTTAGTCTAACTTGTGGATAAAATCTTTGATAACAATAGCTATCATTGGCAATAACAACCAATGCCAAATAAAGCTAATTGTTTCATTTATTGTATTATTACAGTGAGATCCCTCATACTTATAAGCAATTTATAGACCTCTCAGAAGTTCCTCATGAGGAATATATGCAGGACTGAACACTGTCTGCTAATGTAGTTTCTTCTGCTTCTTTTTATACTAATTAATGCATTAGAATATTACATAAATAAATATATATATTCTGATATGCAACAGTCAGATGTAATCTGGAAATGCTTAAAATACTTTCAATACCATTTATATTTTAATGACTATATCATTTTGTATCACATTATCTATATATATCTTTGCAAAGATGAATAGTGCTGGCTTAATTTCTCTCTTAGGTAAGAAACATTCCTCCTGCCTTTCTAACTTTTTCTGTGATATTACAGCATTTATGGTTTTTTCTACATTCTTTTCCGAATAATTCTTTATATTCTGAGTGTGTTTTGATCACAGTACTACGCTTGGAATTCCAGTGACTATGCAAAAAAGAGTTTTATGTTATCTCTCTTGAAAATAACAGTTAATTTTAAAGCCTATTATTGTAAATATATAATTAGGATATTAGAGAGGATTTTACATTCAGTCTTACCATGCATACTTATGCATTTGTCAATACTGGCATCTTAGCGATTGTGAATCTGACTTCAAAGGTGGCCTTGTTTTGAGCAGAGGGTTGGACCAGATGACTTCCAGAGATCCATTCCAACACATCAAGTTACAACTCTATGATTTATGAGTCATGCTATAATTATTCTTGTCTAACTTCAGATATACACGAAATGAGCATCTGTGTCTGTTATCTGTATCTAGCTTTCTAGTCAATGGGGAGATTCAAGATAGTTCAGTTTTCTCAGCATAAGTATCTAGTGCCATCTGAGATACCCTCCATTATTTAAAGCATCCACACTGTGCTGGCAGATATAACACAGGACCTCAGACACATCTGCTGGAGTTGGGAAACAGATGCAATACATCTGCACATCTCACAGTCAGGAGTATACATTTGTGTTGAGGAAAATTAATATTAGGTACAAACACCAACTTATTTGAAGTATCTGTATTAAGGTGAAATGAGTCAATCCTAGAGGTGTACTTTCTTTCTAGGAAGTATAAAAGGAGTGGTGACAATTAGCTTAGATCATAAATGACTATATTGCAGAACTGCTTCAGTTTGCTGGTACCAATACACTTAGGTTTTCATGAGAATATTCTACAGCTCTTCACTGTCAGCTAGGATTTGACTCTTCTAAATTATTTTGCATGTCCAGCCAACTTTTGGTACAGTGAAAAACACAAATTCCAAGACAAACTATCTTAGAGTTTTTCTGTTGACTTTATTTGCTAGGAAAACTAACCAGTTGTTTCTAGCCTTTCATATTTTAACATATCATAACTCTATGAAAAGTAGCTCTTAGCTGACATAGCTAAATTAGTTTTTTTCTTTTCCCTTTTAAGGCTAAATAACATTTAGCTTTAGATGCGTTTATTTTTTGCCTTTTTTTTCCATCCTTTTACCTTCCACAAACAAGTTTAGCCTGATAACACAATGATGTTGTGTAAAAAATGGCATTTTATTACTTACATCCTGAATGTTGTTTTGTACATTCAAGAGCTGCTTCTAATCTCACTCTGTTACAGAAATCAATCATTCTGTGGAGAATAAATGTGAAGAGACTTTGCATAATATCCCTCCTGACATTTCCTCAGACTAGTGGAAGGTACTAGAAAAATACCATTAATATGAAGGCTCTATAGCCTAAGTGTAGACTAATGTGGAGGTCTCATAATGCCAATAAGCATTTTGTACAATGTTTGTGGGTGCATCTCATCAGGTTCCATGAATTTGTGTGTAACCTGTTTGTTTGAATGTTCCCTAACCTAATTATCATCTACTGAGTGTGACTCTTCCTTGCTTCAGATTTTCCCTCAGGTTTCAGGGGCCTGGGACTCCTGAAGGCTAGTCTTACCAGTAAGGACCAAGTTTATGTTTTCTACATGAAAGAATTGTATACTTTAGTATTTTCCATATCCTTTGTCACTAGATCCCTTGTTCTATTCAGCAGAGGGACAATAGTTTTGCTAAACTCTATTTTACTTGTCTTTCATGTACGACTTAATGATATGCTGACTTTTTTGGTACAATTTATGGAAACTGTTCCTTGTTAAAGTTTCTCAGAGCTGGGAGACAAATGAAACACTACTGGGTTTTTTTCTATTTCATTATATTTAATTCAGGATGTTCACATTAGATCTATTTATTTTTATGAAATGTGATTTTGTTCACAAATATTTGATGTACACTTAAAATTATAAATGTATACATACCCAGTGATAAAGACAATTAGGGAGATTTCTTTAGATGGAGAGAAGACACAAACGGGATATACTCAGGGCATCTGTGTCTACATACTTACATTCAGATCAACAAGACACATTGTCACATCATCCAAGCAGTTGCAGAATATGTCAGTGTAATGCATTCCCTGACAGGAAATAAAATAAATTGAATGGAAGAGAAGAAAAAAAAAAGATTGAAGAAGAATAGATGGTGGATTTTTTCTTGTTTGTTTTAGCATACTCTTTTTTTTTTCCAGAAAATTTCCTGGAAAAGTATTTATGAAATTCATTGTACTATTTACAGCCTAAATTTAAAATATTACCTTTATCTCATTTATTATGAACTATAAACAAAACGAACTTTTTCGTGTAAACAATTATGCTTATGAAGGAACCTTCTGAAATAGCTTTTAAGTGTAATGAATAGATGATTTGAATTGAGTTTCCTTTTTATAAGAAAAAAACCCACAATTACTGTGGTAACATAGCTTAATTTCAAGTCTTGTTCCCAAAGGAAAGCTACAAAGTCCTTGAGTTTATTAAAGGAGATTAGGACTTCAGATGCATTGCATTATTATTTTTTTTTGTTTTCCTTTTGGAAGATCTTTTGATGATGCTCAAGGACTAAGATGACTAAGGACACAGTTCTACCAACATAACTTCAGACATCTCTAATGGAGCTGTCTGGAAGTCTAAAATACTATCATAGTAAATGGGGAGGTACAGACCATTTTATGGAATAATTTGGATGACCATATGTACAAATCTAATTTAGAATGAGATGATTCATACCCTAGAAGAGCTGATCTCCTTTCATTCACTCCAAAAGTATTCTGGGATACCTTATTCAGAATTAGAGAATTATAGAGTATCCTGAGTTGGAAGGCACCCACAAGGATCACTGAGTCCAACTCCTGATTCCACACTGGGCAACCAAAAAGTTAAACCATATATCTTGGAGCTATGATCACTTTCCTGGGGAGCTTGTTCCAGTGCTTGACCACCCTCTCAAAGAAGAACTTTTTCCTAATATCTAATCTGAACTCTCAGCTGTAAGACATTCCCTTATGTCCTATCACCAGACACCAGAGAGAAAAGATCAGAACCTCCTTCTCTGCTCCCCTTCATGAAGAAGATGTAGACAGCAATGAGGTCACCCCTCATTCTCATATTCTCGAAGCTGAACAAACCTAGTACCCTCTGTTACTCTGCACAAGTCAAGCCCTCTTGTCCTTTCACCATCTTTGTTGTCCTCCTTTGGATACTTTCTAATATTTTTATATCCTTCTGACATTCGGGAACTCAAAACTTCCCACAGTACTAGAGATGAGGCTGCACCAATTTTGAGTACAGTTGGATAATTCTTTTACCCCCAGGTACAGTTAGCCCTTTTGGCTTCCGGGACTTATTGATTACTCATATCAAGCTTGCCGTCAATCAAATCCCCCTGATCCCTTTCTGCAGGTTTGCACTTCATCCTCTTGTCCCCCAGTCTATACATTCATCCAGAATTAAACTGTCTCAGGTGGAGAATCCAGCAATTGTTTTTGCTAAATTTCATACAATTGCGGATTGCCCAGCACTCTATCAAGAGCTCTCTGTAAGGCCTCTCTATCCTTGAGGGAATGACCAGCTCCTCCCAGTTTAGTATTGTTAACAAACTTATTTTGTGTGCACTCAATTCCTGTGTTCAGGTCACAGATAAAAACAATGAAGAGAACTAGCCCTAAAATAGAGCCCTAAAATGAGGGGAACATCACTAGTAACTGGCTGCCAAGCAGCTCTCTTTCCTCACAGCTGTCTTAGTACCTGTTATCAAAAAGCTATCTTCAACGTGCTTCAGGAGTTCCCTGTACCTGTTTGTGTCTGCTATATGCTAATCCCAGTTAACATCTAGGAAGTTGAAGGACAAGGACAACTGATCAAAAGAATTCTCTTAATTCCTATATAAAAATACATCAATGTCATCATCCTGGATGGGTGATCTACAGTAGACTAGTAGACTCCTACAACAACATCTGCTTTATTAGCTTTTCCCCTATGCCTCACTCAGAGGCTCTCACCCACATCCTCCCTAGCTGTAAGTGCTGTGCTTTACAACCCCTCCTTTACATGCAGCTCCAATTCACCTCTCCTGGTTATCCCTCACTACGAGTCTATAGTCATGCATTCAGTGGGAGTATTCTTGGTAGACTAAGTAAAGATGTACATAAATCTTTCACATAAATCTTATCTTGGATAACTTGGGTACATATTAACTTTCACTGGAACTTGCAAAGCTAAAAAGCTGTAGGTGCTTTTCAGAAATTCAGTCTTGCAACTAACATATCCTAGGTCAATATTAATCTGTAGTAAAATTTGGTCTCCAAAATAAAATTTATTATTTCTTTACCTATAAATAAAAGATTGAGTCTTTCTAGATCTTCTTTTAATCTTATAAGTATGTCTCTTTTCTTCAACCTCTGCTCAATTTTGTTGCTTTCCTCCAGACTTCTAATATGTTTTTTTAAAAGTTGGTGCCTGAAAGTCAACATAATAAGGTATCTTCCTTCCTGAACATCTTCATGATTAGGGAAATTGGGGAGGAAAGGAGAGGAAAGGACTGTTTTATTAATTTAAGAACCTATTTTTACATTCTTATAAAACACACTTTTATTACAGCTGCAGTCTCGCCAGCATCAGGTAGTAGAAAACTATTTTTCTTTTACTATTACTATTTACTATTACTATTTTTGCCTGTCATGCAATAACCTTATTAGTCTGTGTCAAAATGAGATTCACCTTTTCTGTTCAAAACTAGTTTTCAGTCCTTTATAAGGTCCATATTTTTCTCTGCAACACTGTCACTTAGCCATTTTTTCCTCATTTTGTAGCTATGTATTGGATTTCTCCTCTCAAGTACTTTATTGAATGTAATTTTATTGATTTGGGGCTAGTTGACCAAAACGTTGATAAAATGTCATCTTTTTTAAGTGTTTTTAACCTCCTCAGTTTTCTTAAGTGCCATTTCTATCAGTCAGCTAAGCAAATAGTTGAAAAGATGAATAGTACTGATCTCACAACTATCTACAGGACCTCAGTTGAAATGCATTACCAATTAGACAGCAAACCATATTTAATCTCTTACATTGACAATAATTTTCTATAATAATTACATAGAGGTAACATGTTTTCTCTGAAGGTAATATCTTCCTCAGTAGGGAAGCTGAGCACAAAAGGAGGATAAAGGAAAGCTTTATTATGAGTTTTGTGACCTAATTTTCTATCTACACAAAATCGTGGCCTACTGTATTCCAAATTTAGAGAAAGCTGTCAAGTGACTTGGGGACAGAGAAGGAAGTGGGTATTTCCTGTATTATTTAAGTTTAATATGGGCTATGAAAGACTGAAAGAAGGTAGAGTCCTATTGAGAGTTGTTTTCATAGTTAGGCACAAACAAAAGCAACATTTGTATATGAATGTAACATGTGTAAGTCCTATTACATGAGTCTTGCACATAAAACCCATGTCCTGCCTAGGAGTCACTATTATCATAGCTGTATTTGGCTGAATTCCCCAATATTGTTATCTCTGCCTGAAATGAGTGTTTTAAATCTCGTCTGGGAAAGCCTAATATAGTCATGCTCGTAGTAGTTACTATAATAGATAAGATAATTTATATCTTTCCTATCTATTAAGTTAACTAATTACCTGTATCAGAGATCTAATTATTGATGATCTGCTTACTGTGTGTAGAAGGAAATACTGAATTTTATATTTAGGAAAGAATATTCTTTCTCCAAAACACAGAGAAAAGTTTCAACTTGCATTGGTTTCTTTTCGGTGATCAAGAGTTGGTATCCACAAATTTCTTTAAATACATTTACCTACTGTTATGGACATATATTTCCAAATGCATATACTTTCTTAATGATCCCGTGTTCAGACATGACAAAACACAAAGTCTTGTGGTGAAAGCTAGGACACAGATGCAAAACACTAAGTGGCCTAAATAAACGGGCAGCTCATTTTGTGAGAGGAAGGAAAGTTGTCCTTAACATTAGACAAAATATGAAATTTCAATATCTACCCTTTCCAAATAAAGGGGGAGAAGTTTCATAACAGTGGATGATTAGATCAGAGAAAATAACTTTAGGCTATATGGTACTCCCAAATCATAGCCTAACTCCCTGCCATCACTGCCATCAAGGAGAAGCTTGCTATGCATATATATATACACACATAGCTTTGTTTTCTGATGCAACTGCAACATCTTACAAGGATGATGGGACAATTTTTTTAGGCATTTAGATAGCATTTGCTTATCTTCCACTGAATGTAAAAAAAAATCTTTAACAAAACTGTGTTATGCAGTATGCTAAGAATCCCCTAAACTACAAAGTATATTTTTTAGTGAAGATTTTTTAAGATGCATTAAATAATGTTTACTTTAATCAACTATCAAAGAAAGGTGGCAACTTGTATCAATCCTCAAAATGTGAGAGCATTTGTAGAGAGAGAAAATGAGCCCTAGTTCATCTCTGGCTCATCACTCAGCTCATTTGTGCATCTCCTGCATCATGCTGAAATTTGTTAATGTACTTTTAGTTTAAACAGCATCTAGTCATCAGAAGAATATATTAGGAAGCATGAAATTACTCTTTTCTGTTCTTTGCTCTTTAGTGCCAGCTGCAAGCTCAGTTTGTAACTGAAGCAGGATAAATACAGAAACCAAGAGAAGCAGCCTAAGCCTTATACAGTCAAAGCCTTTTCTTTCTAATATTGTTTAAAGTTCACTGAGAATAGCTTTGGATTTTTGTACGTGTGCTTAACAAATTAGTCTCTTGAATAACATTCCACTCTTAGCAGCATGTGGAGAGGATCTTAGCTGAGAGAGGTTCCTGCCTGTCTTTAGCAAGGGTTAAAACAATTACTAGAAGTCTCATTGACAAAAGAGCTATACAGCAACAAAAGGTAGGATATCTTGCATAACAACGGGCTTTTGCCTTGACAACAGTACGGTCCTTCAGGATTCTTCCCCTCCACTCCACCATCAGTTAAGAACAAGGTGTAGCAGCAGAAAGAAAATTTCACCCTGCAGGAAGAGAAGTAAAGATGGCCTCCTCCTGCTGTGCCAGTACTGTAGGTTATTTTGTTGTTGTTGTTGTTGTCATATTAAGGCAGAACAAAATGTCATCAAGTGCAGTTCAAGTGCAGCTCCAAAGAAAATAGTCAGAAACTGTACACAAAAAACCAATGTAAGAACCCCTCCACATTTATATTATCGAAATATGTCCTATATTCTGCATTCTGCAGTCAGAATGAAGGCTCTATTTATGCCAGATAAAACTAATTTTAAAAATAGTGTGTTTCCTTTGATGTTTTGTTCATAAAGGCAAGCTGCATAGCGCAAAAAAAAGTGTAGTTATATGTCCTGGTGGATAGGAAAATATATAGGCATTCAAGTCAAAAAGAAATTTCATTACAGAATGATCAAGATAATTGGAAATTAGTATCTAAAAGGAATGAGGTCATTATTTAGATGGTCAAAGTGCTTTGGTTGCTCAAGGTGATCACAAAATTTATTCTTCTGTGAGAAATAATTATAAAATTAAACCCTCCAAACAAACAAAGAAACAAAAAACCCTAAAAAACCCTGTGTTTTCTTTTTCCTCTTGAAAGAAACGTTCAATTTGAAAAACTGAAATTGTCATCTGATTTTTTTTTCATTTCCTCACTATGACAACACAGGTTTTTGCAAAGTATTTTTTTATTCGGAATGCCTAATATTTCAAAGAAGCCATTTTCCTTTGAAAAAAAAAGTCTTTAAAGGGGAAGTGTTAAGATGCTCTTCAGGTGTTCTAAAATACCAAGTAATATTGCTAAACTTGACTGATGTAAATTTTATCTCATAGTACAGTCATGTAAATGTTTAAATACAAGCATAAGAGTCACAAATGTATCATATTATACTTCCAGGTTTTAAATTCAGTTTGGCTGGGTGTTAAAATATTTAATTAAAGTGTACTTATCTATGTATTGTATTTAAATTATAAATATAATTTTGCATATAAGTATATATAAACCAATTTTTTGATATATTTAAATATATAAAATTATATAAATAATTACATCTTGGCATTTCCACCTACACCATTACTTCAGTTATTTGTGACTTAATTTTAGGAATGATTTTGCATTAAAGTGTTAACCAAAGAGGGGTACTCAAAGTCAGTGTATTCAGTACACCTGAAATACTGTATTTTGCAAGATTTTGAGTCATCTGGCAGCTAAAGCTAACAAACTTTGTGGAACTGGGATTCACAGTATAATGTCTCTCACTTCCTTTCAGCAATTTTTTGGTATTGAAGCAACCTACTTGCACGACCTATGGTGATGGTGAGACCTCGACTTCATTTCCTCTAGCAAAGCAAAATTTGCTGCAAGCTAACAGGCTTCTTAATTTCATGGTTGATCTTGAAATTGCATGGGCTCATGAGTTATAAAACAAAGTATAGCTATGCTAGTCTCATTTTTGCTCATGATTTGGGAAAGCGATAAATCTGCTTACTGACTACAGGAGAGCCGGAGAGGGAGTGTAATGTCAGGAAGTGTAATGACAGAACAAGGGGCAATGGTTTTAAATTGGAAGATACCAGAAAGAAATTCTTTACAGTGAGGGTGGTGAGACCCTGGAACAGGTTGCCTGGGGAAGGTGTGAATGCCCCGTCCCTGGAGGGGTTCAAGGCTAGGTTGGAGTGGGTTTGAGCAACCTGCTCTAGTGGGAGGTGTCCCTGCCCATGGCAGGGGGGTTGGAACCGGATGATCTTTAAGATCCCTTCCAACTCTAACCATTCTATGATTCTATGATTTCACATAAATACCTAATAATGAATATAAAATACAAATCATTTACACCTTGGTGGGTCACAGTCAGAAGTCCTGTGCATTGATTTTTCTCAGAGCACTTTTAACTGTTGTACCCTATTAAAGTGATACAATGTATCTTCTCCCAAATTTTAACTTGAAAAATATTTTCCTTTCTATTCTAATCATTCCCACTGTTTTCAGAGAATATATTCTTACTTACTGTTTTTATTCTTATGTTACCTCAAAACTGAAAAATGAGCCCAACCTTCTACTTTTCCCTTTAATCCAAAAGATAGAACATGTGCATATGTATTTAGATATCTACCTCTTACTCAGCTTATCCTGGTATTGTGTATAGGCATTTAGAAATCTAACTGTTCTGGATCTGAGCCACAATGGCCAGTTATTATCACCACAGCTTTTATAGCGAGGTTTCCTGCATTTTGTATGTGTAATACAACTGGTACTATGACAACCTCAGAGTGATCTGTAGCTGAGTCAAGACTTGACTCTGCTGTCAGCTCAGGGGAGGCAGTGCAAGAAGAGAACGCCTGCGATTCAAAATGTGCAGTCAGAATCAAATATTGACTTCAGGCTTTCATCAGTTTCTGCCCACAGGGAAAGACAGGGGCTAGCTTTTGGATCCTTCAGCACTTTGCTTGCCTGCAAGGAGATCCACTGACTCTGTCTTTTGTATCTGCTTTGCACAAACACATTATAACATTGACTTCCATCTATTTTTAAACAGGAGTAGAAAGGTTCCTGTAAAGCTACCACCGCAGATCTTTCTTTGCAACCTGGATTGTGGAATCAGTGTGGCAGAAGTATGCAGAAGAGTGGAATAGGGTACCAAGGTGGAACCGGGTAAGAACTGAAATCCTACTTAATAAGGACCGCAGGACGCTGGATGGAGGAAAGAGTAGCTGTAACTTCAATTGTTTTGAAGGAATGAAATATTATGTTACAAGAGCATAGAAAATGGATACAGAACCTGTCTCCTGTAGCCATGTGTACTGCCTGACATAGAGCTGTGTGCCCTTGCCATTGCTTCGCAGCTGATACTCATTTGTGCAGCCATAACTGGAATCTGACACTAACAATGACCAAATAAAATATGCTCGGGAGCTTCATTACATGGTAACTTCCATTACCAGTAAAGTATGTTCTGGGTTTTTTAAATGGACTTGAGTTTCAAAAGACAAAAATGGAGCAATGTACAGATGCCAGGGAATTGTGGATATGCTCTAAACTGGAAATTCTAAGGAAAAATGTTTTCATTTACTCAGAGGAAGAGACCTGGAGAGAAGATCTATTCTCTCACTTTCAGCAGCCTTTATGGGTCTTTCAAAAAGTAATCCTAAGAAAGAGGTATTTCTATGGGAAATGACTGGAAAGAGAAGATGGTAGAAAGTATCATTGTTGAGAGTAAGAAGCCAGGAAAAAAACCCCAAGTAAAACAAAGGAACAAATAGTTTGGAATAAGAAGTGTAGTATTTAAATGTTTTCTTAAGGAATCTTGGAGAGGGTATAAGTGTTATGCTCAAAATATATTTCATGGACAAATAGGAAGCAAACCATACACACTTGGAGAGACAATAATTCTTTCTTAGTGTAACACAAATCTTGACAGTTTAATGCAAGAATCACTACAAATCTAGATATAATTTTTACAGGAAAGGAAGCATAATAATGCACTTAATATAGTTACAGTTTTTTCCTACTTTTTTCTTTGTATTATGCTCACTCTTCCACTGCTCCCCAGAGTCTCTGGGGGCTGCTGGTTTTATTTTGGTGGTGTGGTAAGTATTACATCAAATCGTCAGCAGCTGGAGTCTTCTGGAATGTACTGTTCACATTGATGGTTTCTTTTTGCCACTCTAGGATCCACTAGGGTCATTTTCATGTTTGCCAACACAGTTTTACGTCTTTCTCTTCCTTCATTGGTCTGAGCTCCATGTTATAGTCAAGTTTACTGTACATAGTGCCTTATGCATATGTCAGACAGTATTTATGTGTTCTTGGTTTTATCCCTAAAACAAGTCTTGTCCAGGTTCCAATCTGCTTATCTTTAGCTAGCAGGGGGTTAGTTGTTTGTGGCTGTGGCATATTCAGGGTCTAAAGTCTTAAAATCTTGTGACTCTGCCCCTCTGTACCACATCCTGTGTCTCCACTACTCAAGGCCTCCGTTATCATATCCAGCCTGTCTTCCTCTATGCTGCATCGTTGTGCCAGACTGTAAATACTTCAGTCTGCATAGGTTAAAACTGCTTGTTACTGCTATCTGTATAAAGCTATAGTTGCTCCACACACAGGGAGACAACAGTAAAACTAATTAGCCCTAGACACCTGGTCAGTTAGGGAAATTGCTGTCACAGCTAAACCAAGTAAAACAAGCTGCAGGGATGTCAAGAAAAGCTAAGACTGAGCAAGCCTGACAGTGCTCAGTCCTGAGGCCTTACAAATTGACTAAAAAGCTTATGGTCTGTTACTAGAAAAAACAATACCATACTAAAGGTCTGTGTGATTATAGACCAGTCATACAAGGAGTTAGGCATAAAGATAGTAAGCAAAGTTTTTCTTATGCTTTTCTTGCCCAAGGAAATAATTTCTGCTACAAAGTGTGGAGGGCAGAGGCAGAAAGACTTTTATAGACTATCAGTGCCTGGAACTCAGGCTGAGAGAGAAACCATATTAAGATTTTAGAGGGGTGGAGGTAAAAGGACTCTTGCTATTGAAAGGAAGAGTGCAGCTTTTGTGATAAAGACTGCTAAAAACAAAGCAAAACACAATCAAACAAAACAAAACAAAAGCCTTTAATTTCTGAAAAGTGTACAGAAGATGCTACAAGCTGTCACCCATGACTATGTAGGATTTTTGTTTCTCATAATGAAAACAGTGAGAATACCCTGAAATGTACTGCATATTTGGGAAAGCATAGCTTGTCATCTGTTTCAGAGGCATGTTTAAGTCTGGTTTGCCTTTGTCTAATTTGCATTACAAATTTGAAAGTCTTTCATAGTACAGTGCCTCTCCTCAGTTCAATGGAATAATACATTCATTTGTTAAAGCTTTGTTCATTCAAGATTAGAGCATGATAATGTTCCCAGATAAAGCATTTGATAGCTCTACTGCTAAATACTGAAAAGTCTTGAAAATAACATAACTACACCTTATAGTATCTGTTCTGAATTTAAGAACAGATTTGAGTCAGATATAACTTAGATTAAATTCACTTTTATACAAAGGACAAACAATCCCACAACCCTCTCCTAAGCTGCCATTATTCAAGTGAGGGGAGGAACTGTGTAACTTCATTCATTGAACATTTTTAGTAATGCAGCAATAATGCCTAGAAATTGAAACTCTCACCTAAGAGGATCAATTTCAGTTTCCTCTTCATCAGTTAAAAATAATAGTTCCTAATTTCCCTGAAAATTTTCTAATTCATCAGGGTACGCTCTTGTCCAGATAGAAGATGGGGCTTATTTTCCAGGTGCTTTTTTGCTGCTCACTAATACACCTTAGAAAATACTGAAGTCACAGGATGAGATGAAACATGCACGAGGTACATATTATCACACGTGAGGTAGCATTTGGTAGAGCTATTCATCTGGAAAGAAAAGGAGTCTTGGCTTCTTCCTGCTACTATTCTTGTGCAACATCTAAACTTCTCATTGCAATTACAAAACTAACTTCATCAGTCTTGCTTCTTGACATCTAGTACAAACTGCATGACACTGTAATGGTTGCTATGGCATATGAAAAGTAGGTTATACAATAGAGAAAGACATTGTTTTTGTGTGAGAGGCAGAATTCCATGCTACAGTCATTTTCAACGGGGAAAGCAGTATCTTTCTCTGGGGGAGAAATAAAGAGTAAGAGGAGAAGCAAGGGAGGATACAATAATGAAATACAACCAAGGGGAAAAATTTGGGACCATAAAGAATCCCACCAAAGGCAATGGACGAAAATAGATAAAATATGCCAAAGGAGGCCATTTTTTTTGTCGGATCAAATTTTAGTAAGATGGAATTTGTACTGGAAAGTACCAAGGAGGCATGTCACAAACAAATTTATAGCAACTGTAAGATACAATCCTTTCACCAAGTTTAGCAGTAAAATGTTGTACTAGGTCTGTCTAGGATAGGATTAATTTTCTTAATAGCAGCCTATATTTTGCTGTGTTTTATATTTTTTATTAAAGCAGTATAAATAACACACCAATGTTTTAACCATTGCTGAGTAGTGCTTGCACAGCATCAAGGCCTCTGTTTCACACTCTGCCCCTCCAGCAAGAAGGCTGGGAGAAGACACAGCCAGGACAGCTGCCCCCAGCTGACCAAACAGACAACCCACGTGATGTAACATCACACTCAGAAATAAAACTAGGGAGCAGTCTTTCCAAAATACCCATTGCCCAAAGACTGGCTGGGTACTGGGCCGCTGGTGGGAGGTGGTAAGTGATTGCCTCTACATCACTTGAGATTTTTTTCCTCTCTTTCTTTCATTTGTTAATCTGTCTTTATCTCGAACCATGAGTTTTTCTTGCTTTTTCTCTTACAGTTCTTTCATGAATATTAGGATGTTAGTCTTGTGTGCTGAGATGAGAAAGAATTTGAATAAAATTACTAATTTGAAGGAAGCTGATGAAGCAATGAAAAATGTATCATACAGGACTGTAAAAATATGAAAAAAGACGCTATTTGAAACAAACAGTGATGATAGAGGAAAAAAGTCAGAGGTAGGAACAACAGGTGTGGAACTGAAAGAATTAAGGGGGAGATGAATTCACACAGAATCTGGTTTTACTACAGTCTTTCATTATAAAAAGATCTTGCTAATTTCATGCTGATGTAAAATTCATGATACTTCATTGAATATCACTAAATCAGAATAAATTCACTGAAGTAATGCAAAACAAGTTCAATACTTTTAAAAAGCAGACAATCTAACATATTAAGGACAAACCCATTTTTATTATTGCTGGATTATAGTATATATGCACATTATGTATCTTACATATAATACATATACATACTGCATGTGCACTTTACGTAGTAGATATACTATATACACGGTATATATACATATGTAGTGTGCATATATGTATATAAATGTATATACACATTATATAAATAATGTACATAGAAAGACAGCATATGTAGACACTAACCAACTCCCCCTTTGTTTTGCTCTGTTCCAAGAATCTATTAATCTTGAGTAAATAATGGCAAATATTGTTCATCCACAGCCTACGGAGTAGTTAAGAGAGTACATCTGTCTAGAAAAAGAGAATAAACTCTATGTAAAACAAAGGGGAAGGGTAAGAAAAGGGTAGGGATAAGGGAAAGAAAAGGGTAAGGATAAGAGAAGGCAAGGCAAGTAAAGGAAAGGCAAGGCAAGGCAAGGGGGGAAATAATTTTGGTAATTACTTATTTATATAGAGACAAACTTCTTTCTTATCAAGTGATTTGTATGTACCCCACTTGAAAAAATATATGTACCATTTTCTTGATTCCCTGTGGTGCCAGATAGTTCATACAATTGAATGACATTACTCTTTCATTAGGAGTCAATAATTATATCACCAATAATTATCAGCGTCCTGTGCAGTATATTAGCAATAAAAATAAAATAGGTCAAAACAACAACAATAGCAACAACAAAACAGGTAATTGAGCAGAAATAAACCATTGATATTGTTTTTAGAATAGTTTCTATTTTGTTTATGGATCCCATCCTCTGTATATCACTGCTACTTGCAAATGTGTCTATGCAGAATGAAGTGGACTGTAGAGAGTGACCTCCAGGCTAAAACACTTACTGGCTGGAATGCTAGCTCTACAGAGCTCTACTGCTGCCTTTTCACTGATGTCCACTGTCCTTGCTACACCAGATCTTTCAGGATTTATAGAAAGAGCAGATGACTTTCAGTGATCTCTGCAAAGGCACTCAGGAGTGTCTGATTCTTCAACTTAGGAGAGCTTTGCAACCTATAGCACTCAAGCAGTATTAGCGTCACCAGTCTTTCCAAGAGCAAAACTCTCCTCTAGATATGCCAGGCAGCTTTTAGCAACAGTCATTTTCAAATCAAGTAAATAAATACTTCAATAGTTTAACCACAGTTGATATCATTAACTTCTAATTACTATATCTATCTATTCCATCTTATAATATATAATCACAGCAGCTATTTTTGTCAGATTAACTTTTCTGGTGTGGAGAATACAGTAGAGAAGTAAAGAACACTTCCTTATTTTTGTTGTTTTAAAATACCTTTCAAATAAACTTCTCCTCCCATTTCTCCCTCTCAATGTAAAAGCAAATTAAAAAAATTAAAATCAGTATCAAAATATCTGAATGTGTGTTTATGTTTTTCGCCAACGCTCCTCATATTTGTTTTTAAACTATATATAAATAAGTTTTAAACTATATATAAATATAACTATTTTTTAATCCTATTTGGCAGCTGCATCTCTGAGAGGCTGACCCTGCCATTGGGCTTTGAGGATATATTTTAAGACTGTAAGACTGAATATTGACAGTTCAGACTGACTTGTCATCGAAAATTATCTGTATTAAACAGGGACCTTTGTGGAGTAATATTAGAATGGGAGTTTTTCTGGTACATTTTAGTTTATTACTATTCAAATCAGCTCACATCAACTAGTTTGGAAAATCTCTTAGTACTTATCATGTTCTCAGGTAAAGAAGGTAAACATGACAGTGTCTCTTTCACATACACTCCTACTGAGATTTTGTTAGGGAATTTTTTGTCTATTTTTGTTTTGGTTGACTTGTTTGAATATTTTTCTTTTTTATTGGAAGATTGTTTCAAAATATCCGCTCCCTATTTTCTAGTCTTAAGCTTCTAACTGACCAGCCAACACAAAATTTTTTCAGCACTCATAATAATCCACTCCTTCAAAACTAGGAACTTTGCCAAAAATATCTGCAGTATATTTTAAAGATTATAAGGATCACTGGGATTTTGTCACTTTGACAATTAGGGAGCTATAGCATCCCCTGTATCAAAGCACCTGCTGGCATTTTCCCAGTGTATGTGGTTCTTTAACTGCAGAAAATCAATTTGCTTCATATTTGTTTTCTTTCCACCCTTGTCTCCATTTCAGCATAATTCCTTTTGCAAAGTAGTAATGATCTGGTTTTCAATAGAAGTTACCATACATTTTTATTTATTTATATTTTATTGTAATGTCAGTAACAGTTTCATCAACGTAGTATTTGGAATTTCTAGATAAAGTGTCTGTGAACATTTCAAAGCATTTAGAAGACTTTTTTTTTTCTCTTCTACCTACTTTTGATGCTTTTATTCTGGTTTATTTCCATTTATTATTTCAATTTATTATTTCTATTTATACTTGGTAAAAGGAAGATTATGCTGCCAGACATAAAAACTAAGATTTTTGTCATCATGCCACCAAATTCTGCCTTAAATATTTCATTGTACCTTCTTATTGTTTCTAGTTTTGCACTAGTATGTTATAACTATGATTTAGAACTAGATTTTTTAAAAACAGAAATTTGCACACATAAACAAATGGAGAATTACTTAAAAATCCCATTTAATGGGTACCATTATTTCAAAAACAGAAAAATAAAATTCTGCATGACAGAACCAAAAAATTAAAGTAATTTCAGCTATTATTCCACAAATGGGTAAATTACTTCCTGCTTTGTCCAGGTTAAATTTGAAGGGAGAGGTATTCAGCTCTCACATGCTGTCATTAAGAGTATATAGCTGTTATCTACATCTGTCATCCTGTTCCATGGTGTTGGTGGATGTCTGATGCAACACAGCATGTAACATTGACTAAGTACGTGGTTGACTCCTGTGTGGCCTATAGGTCACTGTTACTTCCACTGATGAAAAAGTATACGATGGTAACTGCAAATAAAAATGCCACTCAGCTCTGAAGAAATACGCATCCCACACTGCAGAGCAGCTGGAACAACACATACCAGCTCTTCAAGTCTGATCCCCTTTTCCATCTCTTTTCTGTCAAAAAGATGCAGCCCAACCCCAGCTTCCTGACCCCTGAGGGCAGTACATTTCATATTTCTTTGCAGTGCTGAAAAGACTTGAGTTGACACTAACAATCTGCACTGGATAATATCTGCCACAAAGTATGTTTCCAATTGCATTTGGATGTTCAGGTCCCATATAACTTTTGCCCGTAGAGTATCTCATCTCAGTTTTTCTCATATGTTTAGATCATGAGTATGATCTCTCTTTCTTTTGCACCTGTGTGTTCTACTAAATGAACTGGACCAATCCCATACTGAGATATCTAGGCATTATTTCGATATTACTACTATCAGTACAAGCTGGAAGAAATAATCCTATTTACTAAAATTATATAATTAAATCAGTTATTTACATTTCTAATAAGAATTGGCTGGAGTACAGATTATGACTTATTTTCTTAAATGCATGTTTGGCAACCACTGAAATTTCTCCTCAATATAAAACTAGAAAACTGAAGAAATACTTTCTTCCTGAAATTTGATAATATCATTTATCTAATTTTGCCCAGTTTCTATAATGGCAGAAACTGTCTCTAGCTTTAGAGGTTCTTTGGAGCTGTTTTTCACAGCTGCTGCTGTCTTGCACATTGGAAATGAACAGAATATTGAAAACAACAGTAAGGTCTAATTATGTTAACTCAAACATGAATGCCAATTGATTTTTAATATAGATCTGACAGGGACTCTATTGCAGCTCTCAGCTGCACTGCTTTGCTTCCATCGTATGATAAAAAAAGAGGCATATTGATGTTTTCTTTCACTGTCTCATTGTGTGTTTTCTAACAACTGATTAAGTAATTAACCTTTTCAAAACCCTCAGTCTTAACCTATCTGTATTCACATTGAATTTTGTGAATTAGGTCATCAAAGAGATTTGAAAAATCCCACTGAATTGGAATTTGCCTCTAAGTAATTAATAAAAAAAAAAAAAAAAGACAGTGGTGGTACCTTTGCAATCATTGCTGAATTCCCATTTCAAGGTACAAGCTTTGTCCAAGCACAACTGCAGTTACTCATCAAAATTCCAAGTGCTTTTTAAGTATTTTTAGTACTTAATATTCTTTCTCAATTAACATAAATGTTAGAAAAAATACACTACCTTTTTATACCTTATCTTAAATCTCCTTGAAGCCTAGAAGTGTTACTGCTGTGCAGATTTTTTTATCCACAATGTGCTTTTTTCAGTTTTCACTTTAATGCTTACTCTTTAGAAAACTTCATTCCATGTGTAAACTGTCCTATAAATCTACCTGTTATCTTAATAACTGTCATCACATTATTGCATTAATTTTAATATGTTGTCAGTTTAAAACTCTATTAACATTTTCATTTCATTATAATGACAGTAGACAAAATTTGTTTTATGATCTGTCTAAATCACCTTTGGAGACACTTTTTCAGACTAAATTAGAAATATATTGCACTACTAGATGAAGTAGTTTCCTTCTGGTAGTGTAGATCTACAAATCCACTTAAAACTCTGTCAGGAGTGATATACAGCTGCCATTAGAAAAATCGTTAAGACATTATAGGCATCTTCTGACACTAGCACTAACTTGTGAACTTTCTTAATAAGCTTACAAATGATGCTTCTTTGTATTTTATACCACCATATAACCTTCACAATTGAGGCTGAGGAAAAGATTCACTCTAGCTAGCATTTTGTAACTTTTTCTCTAATGACATTATGTTTAATAAAAAATAAGTTTTAGTTAACGGTTTTGTTTTGTCCTCAAACTGTTTTCTACATAGCTGTCCTTTGAGATTACAGTATCTGCTGGTTTACTTGATGTGCATTTTATTCCATTAATTTTCACCAACTCTTCTTTTTAGTCATTCAGGTTTTCAAGGATTTATATATATGTGCATGTATCTATCTATCTATCTATCTATCTATCTATCTATCTATCTATCTATCTATATCTTACAAGGAGTGGCTGAGGGAACTAGGATTGTTTAGTCTTACAAAAAGGACATTTGGGGGAAACCTTATCACTCTCTACAACTACCTGAAAGGAGGTTGTAGCAAGTTGGGGGTCGGTCTCTTCTCCCAAGTAACAAGCAATAGAAAAGGAAATGGCCTCAAGTTGTGACAAGGAAGGTTTAGATTGGACATTAGGAAAAATTTCTTCACTGAAAGGGCTATCAAGCATTGGAACAGGCTGCCCAGGGAAGTGGTAGAATCACCACCCCTGGAGGTATTTAAAAGACACGTGGATATGGTTTGTGTTCAGATAGCACCTCCTGTATTTCAGTTTGTGCCCACTGCCTTCAGTCCTTTCAATAGGCACCACTGAAAAGAGCCTGGTTCTGTATTATTTGGACTCTCTCTTGAAGTATTCAAATACATACGTTGATGAGATCCTTCCCAGAGCCTTCTCTTCTCTAGACTAAACAGTTAGAACTCCCTGAGTCTCTCCTCATAGGACAAATGCTCCCATGAGCATCTTCATAAACCTTTGCTGTACTCACTGGATGTGCATGTCTCTCCAGGTAGCCCAGACTAGAAACAGTAATCTAGATGTCGCCTCACCAGAGCTGGGTAGAGCTGGTTTACTTTTTTAAAGGAGTTTTGACTTGCATTTGAAACCTACATCTTTGTTGGATACTTACTTTACCTTCAGCAACACAATCTTCACAGAGCAGTGGACTGTGTAAATCCTATGAACCAGAGACAATGGATAGTGGGAATATGGGAGCCTGTGTAAAAAATGAAACCAGAAGAAAACACCTCAATGAAAAAGCAATTTTACTGGAGTAATAAGACTGCATGACAGATGGCTTGTAATATTTTTTTTTTCTGAATTTTATGATGGTCTGGAAAAGAACATAATAGAAACCATAAAAATTACCACAGGAGTTACATATTTTTCAAAATATTGTATCACTGAAGAACGACAAACACTTAAGTGATCTTAATATCTTTTCTGTTTTATAAAAGAATGATTTTTAAAACAGCTGGTTTACACCTATGTTGATCTTCAGTCATTTTAATATATATACACACACACCAGCATACATTTAATGAAATATTTAGGCAGCAGAAAAATCTAACTTTTAGTTGCCAGCCTTCTGGGACTTCATTCATTTGCCCAGACAAAGGAATGCAATGCTATCTGAGATGCCTTGAGGCATTCAAGACATCCACATGAGCTTCACAAAAGGGACACTGGACCAATAAGAAAGCCACGTCTCTATGCAGAATAGCCAGAGACCAGATGGCATACCTTAGGGCATCTCAGCAAGTACTAGACACTCATGTTTAGTCAACTGAACCCTGTTCTGGGATGTGACATATTTAATTCTGTATGCTGTTGGATGCTGACTTCTATGCAGTTGTAGGACCCAGGAAATACGAACTTTACATACACAAAGTTCACGCAACTCTGGGGTAAACAGCAGATAAACAGGGGTTGCATCACTTCATGACTAGATTCAGATACCTTGTTTCAACCAAAAACTGACTTTGCACTCTAAAGATTATTTATCTGTTTGCTTGTTTGTTCATTTGCTTGCTTATAGGTTCCAGTCACTGTTCATCCACTGGTTTAGGTACTGAAGGTTTAGATGCAGTTGACCTTTGTTATTTAAATAAAAAAACAACCCACAACAAATCAACAGCCAAAACCACAAATCATGTTGTTTTCAGAGACTTTCAATATGTTTCTGAATCACTATGAATGGTCAGGTTTTGCCCAGGAAGTAGTTATGGTCTGTAACTTAACACGGTCACTTAACGTTTCTATGGTTGTTAATATAAGTGGTATTAATACCATAAATACCATAAACCATTAGACTGTATATATGCTTTTTCTTTGTAACACTGCATAGAAAATGCCTATATTGTGTTGTGGGGAGGGAGGCTGCAGAGGTGGCTTCTATGAGGAGCTATCACGATGTCAGGCAGAGCCAGTTCCAGCTGTCTCCTAGATGGATGTGTGTAAGATGCTACCTGTAATTTCCCCTAAACAAAAACTGAGAGAAGCAGCCAGAGGGAAGCATGAAACAAATGGTGTGAGGCAAAGGGCAGGGACATCACAGGCCCTTCCTAAGAAAATTCTCAAGCACTTGCAAGTACCAGGCCGTCTGCTCAAGGCTAACACCTGCTTATCTGTTGTGTGATTCAGGCAAAAGAAAACTTAAAGGCACCTGAACTACAGATATATGGAAATAGGACAGCTCAGCTTTTCTTCAGCAAGGACAAGCTGTTTCTTCCAAAGGCTACTGTGCCCAATGAATGACTTTTGCCTCATTATCCATTAAATTCATATTAAAATTGACACCCCTGTGTGATTATCGAGCTCATGCTAAACATATATGACTATAGCTCTCATCTCCTTAC
The DNA here is from genome assembly GCF_001431845.1 of Calidris pugnax. NCBI lineage: Eukaryota > Metazoa > Chordata > Aves > Charadriiformes > Scolopacidae > Calidris > Calidris pugnax. The sequence continues at coordinate 3,740,189 of NW_015090999.1, read as the reverse complement.
CCAAATGATACAACATTCCCAACATCACATGGGATCAGGGGGAGAAACCTGAGATCAAACTGTTGCTAACAGTGAGGCAGGCTGTACTGATACAGCAAGCACAAAAGGGAAAAATAAGTCCCCCTAGGGAGAAGATTTTTCCCCAAAGAGATTTTTCCCTGGGGGATACACAGAAGAGTACTTCTACGAATCAAGGGATTAGTCCTCCCCTGGCATTAATTGGACCAAAGCTGGAATCAGGACCAGTGACCTCTTTATCTCTCTCTCGCTCTGCCTCTCCTCTATGCCTCTGTTTCTTTTCCTTTTCTCTTTTCACTTTTCTTTTAAAGTTAAGTAATATAAGGCATACTGTACCCCATGCCATAATTCATATTCATTGTATATCTGTTATTAAGTACCACTGCCATAATTTGTTGTATATCTGTAGCTAAGTAATGCAATGTATACCTTACCACTTGACATAATTTGCTTTATACCTAACCAATTATCGTGGACCTAGTTAAGATGTATACTAACCACTGTGGGAATCTACTAAATGTTTGTATACAAACCTTGAGAGTTGTAGCTAAGAGAGAAGAGTGAGGAACTGCCAGAGAAACAATTCAGCCACCAAGGTCATTGAAGGAAGGGGAGGAGGTGGTCCAGGCATTGGAGCAGAGATTCCCCTGCAGCCTGTGGTGAAGATTATGATGATGCAGGCTGCCTCCCTTTGCAGCCCACGGAGAACCACAATGGAGCAAATATCCACACTGCAGCCGTGGAGGACCCCACAATGCAGCAGGTGGATGTGCCCTGAAGAAATCTGCAGCCCATGCAGAGCCTGTATTGGAGCAGGCTCCTGGCAGGAGCTGCAGCTTGTGGAGAAGAGCCCACATGGAGCAGATTTTCTGGCAGGAAACATGGCTTGCAGGGGATCCAAGCTGGAGCAGTCCATTCCTGAAGGACAGCAGGTTGCTTTAATAAGATTTAAATTTGCTTAATTAGCAAATGAAATAATTATATATAGGAAAGCTAGTAAAATATTTAAAAGTTTCACACTTTCACCCATATGGCATAATTTCTCTTTATGTGTCACTGTTGAAGCCTACCCAAAAGCACTGGTCAGATAAGTGAAACCTTGACTGCATCTGCACAGCTTTAACTCAGATGATTCGGTAGGTGCTGGGAAAATAAAGACAGACAGATAATTGTTATGGGGAAAGCTTACCAAAAGCTCTGGACTACATCTGACCTTTTTTAAGAATTTAGATATGTGTGGGAAAGAAAAAAGAAGCACAGAACCATTGAAAATATTACACCTGTATAACATATTTGGATTGAGAAATTAGAAAGTGGTAGCAGTCCACATAGCAACTACTAAATGGCTTTAGATATGAGGAAAGTCAAACAGATTTGCCTGGGGAAACATGACCAACAAGGTCAGCTAAGTTGGGAAATAATAAGGGAAGACAATAGTTTCTCAATGGGAAAACACACATAGATGTCCCAGCACCGTGAAGAAAGCTAAACCCAAGGAGGAACTGATATGCATGGAAATTATGCTTCCAGCCAGGACTTGGATATGTGACTGGTCAGAAGTCAGGGTCTGAATCCCCTGGGTCTACAGGCTGGTTTAAATTGAACCAGAACTGGTTAAATTGAACTGGTCCTACGGCCCAAATTGATGTGACTGTAAAGAGTGCGTGTGTCATAGGAAGGGAGACTTAGAATAGAAATCATTGTCTACCCACTGTACTAGTCCCACCTGAGAAACAAATTCTAGATTTTATCTCACCAAGTGGTGTGCTTCTGTTAAGAGTGCTCTCACATCCTGAATTCATTCATGACACAGTACTCTGATTTTCTTTGTATACTCTGATTTTCTTTGTATTTAGGGTAGTCTGCACATGCCTTTGGAATCACAGTGTTTCTCGATTATTCTTCCCTCCTTTTGTGCAATATCTTTATCAGAAAATTTCAGTAAGGCTGACCTGACTACGTTTGGATGCCTACAGTGCAATGGACTTAGTCCCCTGTGCTTCCGTTGTAATCAGTGGAATCACTAGTTCATATTTTGTCCTATTCAGAAGTATACATAGGCCAGAAAAATAGCCAGTATTTTTTTTGATATGACAGTTGCAGCCATATTGGGATAGTGGGGCTGGTTGTTTTTTCCTTTGTTTTTAACTGCTTTATGTGGAAAATATGAATGAAGTAAAATGTAAGAAAATGTAAATAAAAACTGTGATTTTGGGGCTTTCTGTATGATAGCATTCTATTTTTAAATTTGAATTTAAGAAATGGGCATGTGATTTCTTTTTCTACTGCACTCCCTAAACATCATAAAAATACATTTTTTACCACCTAACATTATTTCTCTACTTCTATAGCTATAAATCAGCTCAGAAAACAGCAACATCAAAATCTTAAAACCTGGGCTGCACTTTGGCAGAAAACCTTTTTTCAAGCAACCTTTAGATTGTTCACGCATTTGTAACCATGTCAGGAGGAACGAAACAGACATGACTTCTAACCTATTTTAGGAATGACAAGTTGCAACATTTAACAGTAAAACATTCCTTTTGTGTGGTGGTTTTTCTTTTTTAAGTTAATAAGCTGGATCCAACATTACTTGAGATCTTCATATCAAAGTCCAATATACAGTCACCTAATGTTCATTATAACTCCAAGAAGTACATTGAAACACCACATCTCAATAACATATAATGTATTGAATCTATTAAATTATAAATTTTAGATGTGGATTTCTTCGGACAGTGAACTTTTCCACTGAAGACATGATTTAAAACACACTGAAGAAAACGGAAAGTCTGGTAATTTGTTGAAATAGGTTTTGGATCATTCTGTCAGTCTGAAGAACAAAAGATCAAGCCCAAAAGAAAACAATAAATCCTAAACAGGATGGTTTTATTTTCTAATACCAACTAACTGCTGCCATTTACTCACTGATTATAAACTGTTTTGCTTATCAAGTGAAACTAACTCTTCAACTTCTTTTTAAGACCATCATAGAAAGGAGGAAATTTATTCAGACAGATCTTTCTCAACAGTTATTCAAAATTCATTTGATTATATATCTTCTTCTACCCCTTTGTAAATTTATGCTTGGAATTTTACAGTAACAGGGACAGATGTTGATGCTGAGTTTCATAGTGATAGAGATATCTATAATGTATTTATAGTGTGAGGACACTGGATCATTAGTACCAAGTTCCTGGAAAGAATGCAAAAAATTCTGCACAGATTTTCTGCCTGCTGAATAGATGTCAGAGATCACGACAGTGAATGAACTATGACTGTGAGTAGGAAGATCATTAGCCAGAGTTCAAGTTTCTGTTTTTCCTGCCATTGACTTGGTCCTTTAAAGATGCTGAGCATGGCTGCCTAAAATTTTGGGAGACCTGCAGCACTGAACATGAACTTGCATAGATTACAGACTATATGAAAATCAGAGTAGAATCTGGTTTTAATTAATTATCTGTATAGTTACTGTGTGTGTAAACTACTGCAAAATAATTTTGCAGGTAATCCACAGTATTAATCCTTTTAGGTCTTCTTTAACCAACTTAGTGTGTCCTTTGGTTAAAAATATCTCTGCCTTGCTGCCACCAAAAATTAAAAGGAAGAAATAGAATTAGAGAACAAGTCGTATGAGGAGACGCTGAGGGAACTGGGCATGTTTAGTTTAGAGAAGAGGAGGCTGAGGGGGGACCTCATTGCTCTCTACAACTACCTGAAAGGAGGTTTAGATTAGATATTAGGAAGAATTACTTTCCTGAGAGGGTGGTCAGGCACTGGAACAGCCTGCCCAGGGAGGTGGTGGAGTCATCATCCCTGGAGGTATTTAAGAAACATGTAGACATGGCTCTTCAGGGCACCCTCTACTGCCCAAGATTATTTGTTTGTGGGTGGGTGTGATGTGGTGGGGTGTTGTGTGTGTTGTTGGTTTTGTTTTTGGTTTTGTGGTTGGACTCGATGATCTCAGAGGTCCCTTCCAACCATGATGATTCTGTGATTCTGTGAAATATTATAGAATCATAGAGTAATAGAGTCATAACACAGTTTGAGTTGGAAGGGACCTTTAAAGGTCATGTAGTCCAACCCCGCTGCAATGGCCATGTTAGTTGGGTTGTGTGTGCTTAAAAATTCTTCAGGCCTTCTCAATCTCTGCATAAAAGATCATCAGGCAAGATGATTCATCTCTCCAAAAAACATACCTAATGCATACCACCATCTTCGACAGAAATTCTACTAACTGAGTTCACTCTTTTGGAAAACAAAAATTATTGACATAACCAAAAGTCGTTTCCAAAATTTCCCAATATGGCAAGGTACAAAAAGCTCTGAAAAAGGAACTTTTTTCCTTGTGTTTTGTTTTGTTTTCTTCATACTGTACTAATGTCTAAATCAGAGCATTACCTTTATATGAGAAATGGAAGGATAAAATTTACCTCTGTAATTTGCATCATCTAGTTTCCTATTTAGTTTCTTAATGGTGATGAGGAAAAAGAATTCCTTGCTAGAAAATGAATGCTTTTGCAAATGGTGATATGAGATGATGAAAGCTGGAAACCCATCTTTAATCTTAACAGAATCTGACTGCAAATAATTCTGTCAGAATTTATTTCAGGTCACAGAAATTAAAATGAGTAGATGAGAGTTTGGGTTAACTTTTTTTTTTTTTTTTTTCCCTCCAAATGCAAGCTATTTGAAATACATAGGATTTTATATAGTAAAATAGAGTAAATCCTGACAGTCAACTTTCAGAGCGTTTTCGTGATCGAAGGCATAATAAAGCAAGAAACTGTCAAGGGATTTTGTGAATAAATTATTTTACAAAGTAAGCCATTTTTATGGTAACAGATTATTTGTGGACCAGTACAGGTTTCTATCAACGTATTATTTGGCTGTTAATGTTTCCCATGTGTAAATGAGATAAAATGCAGTCTGTGAGTGTTCTTAGACTTCTGTGGTTATTCCCTATTGCTATTTTTCATTTCAGTGCAAGACTGCTCACCTAGGTGACACAATCTTTTTTGTGATGGCACAACTGTAATTCTTAAAATGGGAAAATAAACAAATGAGTGATGAATAACAAATGAACAAAGAATGCAGCTGTCCACACTGTCCACATGAAAAATTACTGTTTCATATAAATTATATTCCCTAAATATTTGTGCAAACAGCATGTTTATATAGAATTATTCAGAAAATGAACCATAAAATTTACAAAAATATCCATGTGGAATTTGAATGCATCTGTCTAAAGGTGACTTCTGTATTATTCAGACAGTACTAATCCTTAATGTTTAGAATACATCAAACATGGGAGTTTTTTTGCATTTGTTTTTGAGCAGTACATAAAAGAGGAGAGTCCTCTTCTTTATGAACTAGAATACAGTGAGAATACTCATTGCACAGTAATAGTTAGGGCAGTTGTAACATAAATAGCTGCTAGCTATTTTTTGGAAGGGACCACTACAAACTAAGTGTTATGTTTCTACAAAGTTGCCAGGTACACTTTTTATGAACCCGGATTGCTCTTTACGAGTATAATAAAAGCAGACTAGCATTCATGTGTGTCTTTCATTGTGTTAAGTGTAATACTGCAAACAGAACGAGGCCTACAGAAGTTCCCCTTGTACAGCTGAGTGGCTGTGTTCTTTTTAGTCTTTATTTTTTCTCATTAAAACTTTAAATAAACAAAAAATACAGAGAAATAGCAAGTATATGAATTTTTGATATGTTATTAATTTTAAGCAAGGTAACATGTATAATCTTAAAAATTACTGAATAACTTGAGGGGTTTTGTTGTTGATGTTGTTAGTTCACCACTCAAAATATATTGCATATTGCTATCATACAAAATATTTCTAAGGGAAAGTTGTCAGTGAACCCATTTAATTTTATGAGGACTTTTTTTTCTCAGTCAAGGAAAGAAAATCCACCTTTTACACCCTACCAATAAATATTTGTACTTCATATTTGTTCCTGGAGGAAGCTGCTTCAGAGCTTTAAATTAAAGCAGTAGTATATAGAGGCCTCACAAGCCTATGACCAAGTAAGCTCAGTTGGGTTCACCTTTTGTGTCTTCAAAACCTGAATTCTCCCTTAGACATCCAACAAGAGGGAAGACTTACTGCAATAATTATATCAGCCTAAATAAATTACTATTGCTTCTAATTACAGGAGTTATTTACAACATAAAATAATATTTACAACAAGGTGATAATTGTGAATGCCTGATTTCCATTTGTACTATTTTTCTGATCATGTGTAAGGTGAATCTAATTACTGACTGCAAAAGCCCTTTTAAGGAAAATGGGTCCACCTGAGAGTAAATCCCTTGCTGAAATATCCCACACCTGTATTGTTAATCTCCATTAACTGTAAAAGGAATATAAGGCAGTAAGGCTCCTAACTTTAGTGGCTTTTCAGATGACTTGAATTAAATGAGATTAATCCCCCACTAACGGTTCACAGACTACCAAGTCTTCGTGATTCTGAAATATTTTGTATCATAAGTAAAAAATAAAGTTAATTTGCAAGAGATTTTTACTACTGTTGCAGATTAAAAATTTTATCTGTGTAATTTTTTTGTAAACTTAGCTCTTATAAAATGCTCTTTCTTCCCATCAGGTCTGATAGATACTCAGTTATATGAAGCAGTCGTAGAGATGCTGCAAATCTTGACCTCTCTTTAAACATCTTTGTATAATATCCAAACTTCTTATTACTTAGTGGCATGTAGTAAGAATTACAGTTTTTATTCTTTTAAGTATGTGTTGCAGAAGAATATGTTATGAGCAACTTATTGCAAAGGAGATGTGGATGCGAGATACCGATCGGTGCAATATATCACTTCAATTATTGCAATAGTCAAGGCAAACATAGAAGAAACACAACTATGTGGCCATTTTGGCACAAGGAAAACCCATTGAAAAAGGTGTTAATTTAATTTCATGAAGTAAGGCTCCTAACTTTAGTGGCTTTTCAGGTGATTTGAATTACTATAACTGGATCAATTGAGTCTGACAGTGCTTGGGCTCGTACAGTAACTAAAATTTTCACTGTTATGTACAACACCTCATTAATTTTTCTTACCTATGAATTAAAAAATGTAAACAGTTTGTTCTTCATACTTAGTTTTGTAAAATTTTTATTGATCTCTCCTAGATTGTGCTTAATTTGCTTTGTGCTTAAACCTGGATGTAGTATCTCTGGAAAGGTGCATGCTAGCCAACTATATGAGAAGCTCATGTATTCTTATGTGTGCATAATAACCTTTATGACTTTGAAGAAGAATATACTGACACACTTTATGAAAAAAGCATGCTAAGAATAATAACTGTAATTCAAAATGTAATATGTGTGATTATAGTAATAATTGGTAACCTATTATTGGAAGAGTTTTATACAATGTTCCCTATTGTATGGAAGTGAAAATTTTAAGTAAGAAAATTTTAGCATATTCAACTACTTTCAAAAGGTATTTAAACTGCTTCATGCTATGCAAACCAGTTTAATAGCATTAGTGAACAAAAATATTGGTAGTTAGAATGCTGTGTAGAACAAAGTTGTGAAACGTATGTTTTGAAGATAGTAACACTTAGCTTAAAATTCCTATAGAATTAGAATGCTGTGTAGAACAAAGTTGTGAAATGTATGTTTTGAAGATAGTAACACTGTTCTTAGCTTAAAATTCCTATAGAGCATTTCAATACATATGTGAAATAAGTATATTTTCTCATATACAAAATTGATACTGTTTTATCTTAATATACAGCGATCTGTCATATTTTTTGAAAATTAAATCATAAAAACGTTGTCTTTGAAATATTATTTTTCTTCACAACTTTCTAATTTATTAGAATAATACTCTTAAGTTTATTTTTTGAAATGACTGTGCACTTAATATTTGTATTTGAATGTCCATATTGTTATTGAGAGATAAAATGAAAAAATAACCTGTTTAAGGCCATAGAGTTCTGAAAAGGATGCTCTCATTAAGTGATCCAAGTGTCTAGACTACATCCAAAAAGACCAAACCAACCAAACAACATCCAACCTCTAAAAAACACTGATCAAAAATTTTATAAGTCCTTGTATTAATGCAATAAAAAATTATAAATAGAAAATAATCTCTCATTTGGCTGTCAAAATCTATCTCAGTTACAAAATGTGTATTTAAGGCTGTTGTTTCATTATTCACTTCTCAGAGACGTGATTTCCTGCTGTAACTCTCTATGAACTTAAGTTATTTTGTAGCCCTTTCCCACTCTCACACCAAACCATAGCCAGCCACATCCACTTCACTGAAACCTTTAATAAAAAAACCTTTCTTTTTGCACACACTTGTTCTGCTTACTTTTCCTTAGTTTCCACATCAGAAGCACATACTGCAGGCTGCTTCAACAGTGATTTTCTATATACTATATTTATACTAGTTCATTTTATGTGATATCTCTATTGCTTGTTGAATGCCCATTCTTTCTAAGATAGAACCCTAAGATGAAAAACTTTACTGTGGGAGAACAGGATGGTAACAGGATTGTGGAAGAAGCAGAGATCAGAAGGAACAGGATTGTGGAAGAAGCAGAGACCAGAAGGAACAGAAGAAGCAGGAGCGCTGGCAGGGGAAGGCCCATGAGCAAGTCCTATGGACCCATAAATGATACCTGGCGGCCCAACTGGTTGAGGAGAATTCCGGCCGCCTGGCAGTAGGGGGTTGCAGGGGCGTGTTGGTTGGGAAAGAAGATACATTAGTACTATATAAGCTACATGTTTGTTGTAATAAACGATTCTGGTTGCCTCTCCAACCGGGGTCTGTGCCTTCACACGCTACAAATGGTGCCCAGTGTTGGGCATTAATCAGGAGACTGAAAGCCGTCCGGACCGGTAGCGTAGCCCGATCGAACCAGGGATTGCCTCGAGGACTGATTTCACTGCTGGCCCATCACCTTCTGCAGGACAGAGGTGGGCAATCAGGAACCATGGGAAACACACTGGTGAAAGAGGAACAGGGAAACACACTGCCGAAAGAGCAGCAAATGAGTCTAGAAGTACTACAGTATATTTTAAAAATTCAGACTCAATCTGTACCTACCCTGTCTTTACTAATGTTCTTAGACTGGGTATGAAAAAATGTCCTGGACTTTCCTAAGACCAGCTGCTTTGACTGGGGTGTGTGGGACAGGATAGGAACTGGACTTTGGAATGTGGCCACAGGAACAGATACAGCAGCCACCAAGCATTTACCAGTGTGGCGTCAAGTGTGAGAAGCCTTGAGACAGATTAAAAAAGAGGCAAAAACTGATCTCCCTGAACACCCAGAGAACTCCTCTGCTCTACCATTGGCACTTACTTGTAACGCTGCGGTGCCAAAATCAGACCCTGGGGCAGCCCATCATTTTGACCCTGGTCCTGTGAACCTTGAAAAGGAGACAAATCCGTACCCCCCGATGATGAACCGAGAGGGGCAGTTGGGGGCATTGTGCCGACTCAGACTGTGTTTTGCAGGGCTCTGGAACAATGTAGAAAAGAAGCTATAGCCAAGGAAGGTACAGAATTGCTACAAGCTTTCCCTGTGACTTATAAAAGGTGGCCAGCAGCTGTGCTGGAAATCTCTACCTTAGATGCAGTAAAAGAATTGAGAAAATCAGTAAAGAACTGAGGTCTTTAATCAGCATATACCTTTAGCTTATTGGTAACAATTGGTGATGGATATGTATGATTCCTCATGATTGGAAACTGTTGCTGCATGTGATTTTGTCGGCTCTGCAATATGCTGTATTCATGACCGAGTACCGTGATCTCACAACTGCTAAAGCATTGGATAACTTGACGGGCAATTTAAACCATATTGGTGTGAATGAGCTCGTCGGTGAGGGGCCTCGGGCTACCCCCGACGCGCAAGCCCAAATGGACAGACAGTGTTTTGAGCAAGTAAAAGAAATTATATTGCGAGGTCTTTAATCAGCATATACCTTTAGCTTATTGGTAACAATTGGTGATGGATATGTATGATTCCTCATGATTGGAAACTGTTGCTGCATATGATTTTGTCGGCTCTGCAATATGCTGTATTCATGACCGAGTACCGTGATCTCACAACTGCTAAAGCATTGGATAACTTGACGGGCAATTTAAACCATATTGGTGTGAATGAGCTCGTCGGTGAGGGGCCTCGGGCTACCCCCGACGCGCAAGCCCAAATGGACAGACAGTGTTTTGAGCAAGTAAAAGAAATTATATTGCGCGTGATAAGACGGGTACCTGATACAGCCACTCCACAAGCTTCCTTTTCTGCTATCACACAAGTGCCTGGAGAACCCTATATAAAATTCCTTGATTGGCTCCAAAATGCAATAGAGAGACAAGTAGATAACCGAGCAGCTCGTGATATTCTTATAAAAAAATTAGCGTTCAAAAATGCTAATGCTGACTGTCATAAAGTATTGAAAACAATTAAGAATGCTAACCCTTCCATCACTGGAATTGATGCCGTGAAAGACGAAATCAGGACTCAATAGTTGGGATGACTATTAAGCAGGTATCCTTTATTGCAGTGCTGGATGCACAGGGGATCGCTCCTCCAAATGTGTGTGCCAGACAAAGTCAGTTTGACAACATATATGCATACATACATACATATTCATGCAAGGAGTCTTAACATATTCATTAGTTTCCAGTAATTCATTACCATATGCTACCTCCCTCTTGGAGCCCCCCATTTGTCAGAGATAAGATAACATTGTGCTGGCCTCATGATTGCTACCTACATGCCTGCCTTCCTGTCTTGTTACTTATCGTAGCTCTGCAGGGGGGTAGGCCCCTGTTTGTGGTCAGCCAACTTATATTTGCTAACTCATACTTAGGTAAGCAAACCTTCAAGCCATATCTGGCCTTATTCTTTAATTCAATCCCCCCTTTTCTTTATGCTATTGCAAATTCTCTTGTATAATTTTGTTTACAGTCCATAATACATGTACTTGTTGAGCAATAGACTGTACTTTCCACCACAGCCAAAGGTTGAGAATAGTCAGCAGTAGGGCTACAAAAATCAAAACTAGTACAGGATGCACTAGGAAGTTGAAAAACTGTGCAGCGGTTGGAGATTTTAGTGAGGAATTTAGAAAAATGACCCACCAATGGTGTTCACTGGTTTTCTTGATGGCTGTGATGATGTTCTTTATTTCCAGAGTATCGTGCTGGACTTCCCATAATGTTTGTTTAGAAGCTTCTTTCACTTTCTTTAACAGTATTTTAATGTCTGCGTGGGAAAGCATTTTCTTAAGGACATTAATGTCCATTCCAATCTGTAATTTAGGTACATTATTGTATAGCATGAAACTGTCAGAGATAACTGAGAAGTGGTTATAGGAGCTGAATAGTTAAAATCACAACCTTGTATCTTGGTAAAATTACAAACACAAAAATTAGTCCCATTTGTTTCTTCTTCACAAGTATCAATACTAACATTAACACAACAAGTCCTTATACAGACACATCCTTTTCCTATATAATACACCTGTGATTGAGCATGTTCTGAGGGAAGCATCTCAATCGTGCATGTACTGTCCTCTGTGTCTAAGCACAAATCTTCGTTTTCAATTACTGCATTCTCACAAACGTATCCTTGTTGTTCCTTTGGAATGCAGGCTTCAGTACTAATAGTCCTTATATCATCATTATATTTTGCCCAAACATTATGGTTTATTGGTCTGACTCCTACATCTTGATGGATTGCCCCCAGTGGTAAAATAGGGAAAATATCCCACACCTTTGCCTTTGAATTGTGAGCACATAGGCTTCAATTTGTTCTTTTATGTCATCATAGGTGAAATTAACTAATAGCCACCAAGCCTGATGTTTTAATTTGAACGGGGTGGTAATACCGTTCTTAGCAATAATTTCCCTAATTTCTTGTGGTAGGTTTCCTGACATCCCTTCTCTGATTATACCAGAAACCACAGATTGTATCCAGAGTTGTGTTTGTATACATTGAATGGCAATAGAGACATGTCTTTGTAGTCCTTGAACAAAAGTTGCTACTGCTTGGAAATCCTCAATAGTATGGTTAGATAGTAGGGAAATTAAGTCAACAGTTAATTGTTGAGTTTCAGCCAGAGTAATTAGGGATGACCTTAACAGTACTTCTAGCTTTCCTAAATCAGAGGTGACTGTGCTCAGTTTATTAATTATTACTTACTGATCAATCGAGTTTAAAACTCCCAGTCCAGATCCAAACCATCCTGTTAAATATCTCTGTTTGCTTGAGTGGTGAGCTCTGGAATGTAACCATGCCTTCCATCCTTTAAGACTTTACAAAATAAAAGGTAAGCATTCTGATTTTATCTGAGATGTATCAGCTTGTACTTTTACCTGTACCTTCTTTAAAGAATATGTGGAGTCCAGAAATAATTTCTGCTCATTGGATTGTCTCACTACATAAGGGCCTGAGAATGAGAGGTTGTGGTATTTTACAGCACAGTTAGCTGGTTCAAACGGAGGGATGGTGGTTGGACTTGGAGTGATTATATTTCTCCCAAGGCACATTGAGCAAAAAGGGGAATGTTCCTGAAAGGCTTTCTAGGCTCCATAGTGCATTTAGTTTATAAACTGCTTCCCCTTTATTTACTATAGTAAGGCTACATTGAGGTTGCTGACATGTAGCCTTCAAAGTAGCTGTGGGTACTTCCCATATGGTAAGTTTCCCTTTTTGAGTGCTATCATATTGTATATTTATAGTGATGTTTTCAGCCTTTTCAGATGCATTACAAGTAACCATACTCCTAAAGGTGAATGGTTGGGTGAAAGTTTTTATCTCCTTTTTGCATGCTATGTTTTCCCCATGTATTACATATTTTTTATATATTATCAGTACATTATAGTTGAGAATAGTATTTAAATGTTTCACTTTTGGAAAGGGGATGGGTTGGGGAAAGGGAGCGATCAATTTAGTCATTTGAGCTTTATCCATACCATGTGTGGTGGTCATATCCTTTGGGATTGAAATCAAAGCCGCTTGTTGGTATGATCTTATCATTTTCCTTGCATCATGTATAACTCCTATGCACCTAATCAATGAACTAGTTTTAGGCTGAACCTCTGCTCGACAGTATTCTTGGTGAAGTGTACATACTGCCGAGAATATGCATTGTTGTGGCTCTTCTAAATTATATACATAAATGCCAACCATCATTACACTGGTTAGGTACACTTGTGTCATATCAAATTTACATGCTATATCAACCAAGCTGTTCTCTCTTATTTCAAAGGACGGTATTTGTCGTGAATCTCCCCAATCTCTTCTACTCTGGCCATGAATTTTTAAAACTGTGTATACCTTAGTCTTTTTATATGTGATATTCAGACCTGCATTGCCCAAATATCCATTCCTGGTCCAGTCTTCAGGGTCAGGGACATCATCTAGATCTTGATGGGTGGTGCAGTTCTCTGTCTGTCCAGCTGTGATGTAGAAGATCACAATAATGATTTCCGGAATTGCAGTTTTGCCAGTCCAGTACATTCGGAGGTCCATTTCTGCTCAAGTGGGGGATCTTCCTTATGCCTTGGAGCCGTCTTTTGTAATCTTACTTTTAAAGGTCCTAAAGGTTCAGAAGTCCACTGCTTGTCTGGAGTTTTTTTCACTCGAGAGTAGTGAATCCAGGCCGGCTGTTTCTTCACTTTGATTGCAGTGAAGGTGGTCAGTAGCACTTGGAATGGTCCGTTCCACTTCTCTTCCAGTGGATTGCCTGAAAAATTCTTGGTATAAACCCAATTTCCAAGACTAAAGGGATGGATAGGGTGGTCCAATCCCTTAACTCTGGTTTCTAGGACATTTTTATTGATTTTCTCTAATTGTTTTCCAAAGAAATAACATATTTTTATAAATAGGAACTAACCAACTGGTTTAAATCTTTTCCTTTATATTTTGTCTGGTATGGTCTCCCATATAATATTTCAAAAGGGCTTGGGTTCTCTTTAGCTCTTGGATTTACACGTAGTCTAAGCAGAGCTATGGGTAATGCTTGATACCAATACAAATCTGCTTCTTGACATATTTTGGCTATCTGCTGTTTTATCAAATGATTCATTTTTTCTACTTGCCCACTGGCCTGCGGCCTATATGGGGTGTGTAACTGCTAATCAATTCTCAATATTTTGCTAACTTGTTGTACTACTTGTGCACAGAAGTGAGTACTTCTATCTGATGAGATGACTGTAGGTACCCCAAATCGAGGTATTCTCTCGTTCAATAACACTTTAGTCACTTCTCTTGCCTGGTTTGTTCTACAGGGAAAAGCCTCTGGCCATCCAGAAAAGATGTCTGTAAGCACCAGTAAGTACTTATACCTCCTTTTCTTGCAAGCTTGGAAAAAACAATTTGCCAATGGTCTCCTGGTATGTTTCCTTTCCCAATAGTTCCAACCTGTGTTGGGGTTGTTTTTCAAACATATTTCATACTGCTGAGTCGCTTGTAGAACAGTGGTATATAAATTCTTCCCTATCCGTTTTTGACCTAAAAATGCATATAATAAATCTGCTCCCCAATGTGTCTTATCATGTTCTTCTTTCACAAGTCCCCACGCTAGTTTGGCAGGTATGATAATTCTACCCTCACTCAAATGAGTCCATCCCTGGGAAGGAACTTGTCCTCCTAATTCTTGTATGAACTCCTCATCTAATCTATAATGTTTAATGCCCTCCTTTTCATCCATGTCTTGATTTCTATTGTCTGGAATTAAGGCTAGAATTCATTCTTTCTGTATTCTTTCTGCTGCCTGTTTAGCCTCATAATCAGCCAATCTGTTACCTCTTTCTTGGTCAGTGTTACCCCTCTGATGTCCTCAACAATGCATGATGGCGACTCCAGCTGGTAACTGTACTGCCTCCAATAGGCGAAGTATTTCTTCTGCACGTTTGATTTGTTTTCCTTGCGCAGTAAGCAATCCTCCTTCCTTCCTGCTCCATGGGCATGAACAACTCCAAAGGCATATTTAGAGTCTGTCCATATATTTATCCTTTTCCCTTTTGCCAATTCCAAAGCCCTAGTCAAGGCAATAATCTCAGCCTTTTGAGCTGACATCCCAGCAGGCAATGGTTGGGATTCAATTACCTTATTTGTTGTGGTCACTGCATATCCAGCCTTACGGATACCTTGTCAGACAAAGCTACTTCCACCCGTAAACCAGGAGTCCTGTGAGTCCTCCAGGGGTTCTTCTTTCAGATCTGGTCTGCTGGAGTTCACAGTCTCTATTGTTTCCAAACAGTCATGTGTCAGTGGTTCAGTTGTTGCTACACTAGGGATAGAAGCTGGGTTCACAGTGTTAGTCACTTGAATTTTAACGTCATCTGATTCAATGAGGATGGCCTGGTATTTCAAAAACCTGGATGGTGAAAGTCAGTGATTCCCTTTTTATTCTAATACAGCGAATACGGTATGTGAAACCAATACTGTCATCTTCTGGCCCAAAGTAAATTTCCAGGTTTCCTAAATATTTAGTATTACGGCCGCTACCGCTCGTAAACATCCTGGCCATCCTTTACTTACTTCATCTAATTGTTTAGAGAAGTCAGCTACAGCTCTTTTGTATGGTCCCAGCTGTTGAGCTAAAACTCCTAGAGCTACTCCTTGTTTCTCGTGAGAAAAGAGCCAAAAAGATTTGGTTACATCAGGCAAGCCCAAGGCTGGGGCTCTCATGAGTTCCTTTTCAAGTATTTCAAATGCGTTCTGAGCCTCTTTGGACCATATCAATTGAGTGGGATTATTTTTCAAAAGTTCATATAAATGTTTCACTATTATTCCACAGTTATAAATCCATAATCAACACCAACCTGTCATTCCCAAGAAGGTTCTGAGTTCTTTTACTATCTGAGGAAAAGGAAGTGGGGTTTTACAGATGGCTTCTTTTCATCTGGTTCCCAACTCCCGTTGTCCTCCAGATAATTCATATCCCAGGTGGGTCACTTGCTGTTGTATTATTTGAACTTTCTGTTGAGACACTCGATATCCATTTAGTCCAAGAAAGTTTAACAAGCTCACAGTCCATTGGATACACTCAAGTTTTGTTTTGGTTGCTATCAACAGGTCATCCACGTACTGTAAAAAGGTTCTGTTTTTGGAAGGACGCTTCCATGCTCAAGCTCTCATGCTAACTGATTTCCAAAAATTGTTGGACTGTTTTTGAAACCTTGGGGTAACACTGTCCAAGTAAGCTGGGTTTTCCTACCAGTGCAAACAATTATTGACTTTCTTTAGCCAAAGGCAGACAAAAGAATGCACCTTTTAGGTCTGGTACTGTAAACCATACCTGACTGTTTTTCAATTTGGCAAGTAGGGTATAGGGATTGGCAACTACAGGGTGCAAATCTTTAACAATTATGTTTATTTCTCTTAGGTTCTGTACTACCTGATAAGTTCCATTTGGTTTCTTTACCGGCAGTCTGGGGCTGTTATATTCTGATTCACATTCCACTAGTAGTCCATGTTGTAAAAAGTTATTAATTGGACCTTCTATTCCCCTGCAATCTTCTAGTCTCAAGGGGTACTGTTTTTGACGTATTGTGCTTGATCTCTCCTTAAGTTCTATTACTATGGGGGTAGTGGTTTTTGCCCTTCCTGGAGTCCCTGTAGCCCAAACCCCTGAATATACTTGATTAATGATTTCTTCGAGTTTGGGTGATGATACACTGAGCTTTTCAGAGTGCATTAGGGCTAGGCTCAAAATTTCAATCAACTTATCTTCTTTCACCTTTAATTCCATGGCTCCTTAATTAAAAACTATCACTGCTCCTAATTGCTGTAATAAGTCTTTCCCTAACAGTGATTTGGGGGAATATGGCAAGTATAAAAATCAATGTATTCCTATCTGTTTCCCTAATTTAAATCTGAGGGGTTCCTCAGATTTAGAGGACACCTTTAAAGAACGCCTTTCTCTGTTGGCCAGTGGCTCCTATCACATTTACAAAATCCTTGCTTACAGGTATCAGTTCTTGATTTAAAACAGAGAAAGAGGCACCTGTATCTATTAAAAATTCAACTTCTTTCTCTTATTCTCCTAGCTTTATTTTAACCCGTGGATCCGCTAGGGTAGATGCCCCAGGTCCCCGTCGATCAGTCCCTGTTTCAGTTATCAGGGCAGGTGGGGTACTTTTAAGCTCAGGGCATTCATTTTTCCAGTGTCCTTTTTTCCAGCAATATGCACATTGATTCCTTTCCAATACATTTTCACCATTAACATCTCTATCTCTTGCCAAATTTCTTAGTCCTCCTCTATTCCTAAAAGGCTTCCCTCTTTCAGGTCCTCTAAATCCCCTACCATTCACTACTCCCCTTTGTTCTAATGCGGCCACAGTGGCTGTGGCCATCACTTCTGTCAGCTTTCCCCTATATACATCTTCTCAATTTCTAAAAACTCTCCAGGCTTCTTTAAGTAATTTCTCCAGATCCCTTATACCTGGTTCTTTTAATTTCTGGAGCTTCCTTCTAATATCTGGGGATGATTGTCCTAAAAATAAGGAAACAAGCTGTTGTTCCCCTATATCTGAGGAGGGATCTAAAGTAGTATATTTTCTCATTGCCTCTCTCTCAGTTTGTGTCCCTCTGTCCTTGTTTGACAGCATATAATGCTGACCAATTTATAGCTTTTGGAATGGCATTTTCCAGCCCTAATTTGATCCAATCTCGATATCGTCTTAATATTGCATAATTGTGTCCATCATCGGGATCCCAGTTCAGATCAGCCAGTTTGATCAGTCAGTGGAACGCGCTTGTCCACACTCCCTTGCAGGACTCTCCCTGTAATTTGAGCCTGCACTTGGCTTCGGGCAGCCTTTAATGCCAACTGTTTTTCTGTCTCAGTCATCTCCCCCAATATTAAATCTACATCTCTCCAATCCAGATCTTGATCTCTAACTATCAATTCAAATCGTTTTGCCACCTTAGAGGGATCATCTCGATACCCTCTAGCTACTTCTTTCCTATCATTTAAATCACTGGTGGAAACCGGAATTTTTACTTTTGCTGGCCCACTAGATCCCATTACTTCCCATAATGGGGCTAGGATTTGTGAAGCTGTCTGGGTTTTACTCCTGGTTCTGTTTGTACCCTCTGTGGATCCCATCTGGCCCTATAAACTTGTGCTTGTCTAAGTGGTGTAGCAGGTCACTAACCATTTTCCCTTGGATTATGGGGGCTTCATTCTGATCAGAGGATACAAAAAGATAAAATGGATAAATGCTATCTTAAATGTAATTGTTGCTACCTAGACATCTCTGTATCAAGATAGAAGCCGAAATATGCTCATATTTATTTACGTAATGAGAGCAGTAGTCAGAGACAAAAACTGGGTCTGGGGAAAGACCTGCTAAATCATGCTAAGTAATGTAAAACCAACACAGCCAACTGAAGGTAAGACCTGTGTCTCATTCTTCCAAATTGGGTGGAAATGCATCAACAGTGAGGCATAAAGGGCAGAAGCAGCAGAGAAAGTGGGGTAACAGAGAAAATTCTGATATTTAGAAGTACCTTTGGGCACACTGGATAAATACAATATTAATGGATCTCATTAATTTGTGATGTAATTGTCTGTGTGCAAGCATGGGCTGAAATGAGAAGGTAGACCAAATAATGTACTCAATTTATGAAAATGTCAGCTTTACTGGAAATAGAAACTAATACTTCTGGAGTTCATTG
Organism: Calidris pugnax; assembly: GCF_001431845.1. Classification (NCBI taxonomy): domain Eukaryota; kingdom Metazoa; phylum Chordata; class Aves; order Charadriiformes; family Scolopacidae; genus Calidris; species Calidris pugnax. Next base: position 3,721,489 of record NW_015090999.1, on the reverse strand, counting down.
AGGAAAGATTGAATATTTGTCCCTGTTACATCTTAATGCAAGTAATTCTAACTATCCAAACCAAAATGGGTAATTTCCAAATGAAATTAAAATACGTACATAAAGTCTTATCAGTTGGAGTGACAGAAGGATACTGTTGATGACTTTTTAAAGTGTTAATGCTTCTCTGTGGCAACGGTTCCTGGTTTCAGCATAGGGACATTAGAATGTCAATCCTTCAACCCTGACCCCACTGTATTTAGGAAGAACAATGGGACAAAATGGCCCTCTGCAACTAATCATGATTTCTACTTAAATACAGACATTTGACCATCCCCATGATATCTCATAATCCATCATGTAATCCATTTCATAATACAGTATGTAGACACCGTAATTGCACATATTGCTTTGTATTATCTTTCCTTACTATTGTTGTGGTATTAATCTGGAAAAAATATTTAATAACATCATTAGAACTAATTTGCTCTTGTCTCATTGCCTCAAGTGATTACATATTTTGGTTTTGATCCTGCGTTGATTTAATTTTCAATGCCTGAAGGTCCTCATTGATGTTTCAATGCTTATTTTGAACTCTAGTGTTTTTGTTAACTAGTAGTGATTAGGATTTAAATACAAAGGTAATGACACACAAAAAAAGAGAATATCTAGTATTGGGAAGCATTTCTATTTTAAAGAAGAATAGAGATAGAAAGAAGGATAGATAGGAGAGACAAAACAAAATGAAAATATGTTAAATCATATGAAACAGAAATTATAGACAAAAAGCATGCATATCAGTTACAGAATTGTAAGGAGTAAACTGAGATTATAAAGAAGAAAACAGCCAACTTTCAGTGAAAAAAAAAATCATAAATACTGTATATAGACACCTCTTAAAACAAGTTATAATTATGTATATACTCTTTAATTTCAGCCCTGATATGTATATACCCTAAAGCATATACATTTTATATTGGATATATCAAAAGTCTGTTTTAAAGAATTATTAGAAAACCTCTTCAGCAATGCTTCTACTGACTTCTACATCAAACAAATATTATAGAACTAGGTGTTTCATCTATCTGATTCTATAGTATCGGATTTTTTTGTTGCATTATTATAATATGCTTACTTAAATGAATTTAAAAGGAACACATTTTAAAGAAAATCCTGTTCTACTGTGGTGGGTTGAACCTGGCCAGAAGCTAAGCCTCCAACCAGTTGTTCAGTCACATCCTTGTCAGTGGGATGGGTTAGAGAACTGGAAGAGCAAAAGCTGAAAACACATGGGTCAAGATAAAAATAGTTTGATAAGCAAAACAAAGTTGCACACATAAGCAAACCAAAGGAATTAATTCCCTACTTCTTATCAGCAGGCAGACGCCCAGCTGCTTCCTGGAAAGCAAGGCCTTAGCATGCGTAACAGTTAACGTGGGAACACAAGTGCTATAATTACAAACATGCCCCCTTCCTCCTGAGCTTTTACTACTGAGCATGACATCATATGGTATGGAATATCCTTTTAGTTATTTGTTGTCATCTGTCCTGGCTGTGTTCCCAACCAGCCTCTTGTGCACCCCCAGCCTACTCGCTGGTTGTGCAGAGAGAGAAACAGAAAGTCCCTGATGCTGTGTAAGCACTGCTCAGCAACAGCTAAAACACTGGTGTATTGTCAACATTATTTTTGTTGCAAATCCAAAACACAACAGCACACTGCCTGCTATGTAGAAAATTGACTCCATCCCAGACTAACCTAGTACACCTAGTATGTCTAAGTTTAAGGACAAAGTTGTAATCAAGAAATAATTAAAATTTAATTCTAATTTGTGCTTATTAATATGTTTCTGGACAGTGTACAGAATATATATCATATACTAGGCATTATTTCTGTTATTTGAGCATGTAAGAATTAAGAGCAGGGAAATCTGTTTCTCTAAAAAGTCTATTGTAGCTTTCATTATGTACTGAAGTTCAAATTTCCAAAGAACCCTCTGTTTCTTGCTTCTGTTTTTCAGATAAATTGGCCTATTTTTCAGCAGTTTCTAAAAAGATATTTCAAAGTACTGTAAAGAAAATATTTCTTAAATTCCAAGGAGACATTACTGTGTGGATTGTATGAGAAATGGTAACACCTGTCTGCTCTACAACTACTCTCATTTCTTGTAGCTTCATGGCTTTAAATGGATAGATAAGCAAGGCACTATAAAAGGAGGATTTTCATTTTACAGGCATGCCTGGGGAAAAGACAAAGCATTTATTGCACTGGTTTTTGTTGTCACAGATATAAGAAGCAGTAGCTACTCTGCAACTGGACAAAAATCCAAAAGACCAATGAGACAACATAAACATTGTGGTAAAGATGAAAGCTAATGATAATAAGGAAATCAGACTGAATCTTAAAATCAGTGACCTTGTCTGCAGACACACGTGATTCAGAGCCTTGTCTTCCGATTACCTCATGGACTTCAGGTCAACAAGAGTTCCTTTCAGTACTGCAGTTCTTCCTCAGTAGGAAATGTGCAGAAATGCAAAGATCTGCACCTCAGATCTTTGCAGTTAGGATAGCAGTCCTGCTGGAAAGGACGAAGGTGACACAGTGCCCATTAGATTGAAAATGAGCTAACAGTGTGCTTTTATTTCAAAAAAAGCAAACCTTGTCCTGCTATGTTACATTAGGGGAAGTATTATCAGCAGAATGAACAAAGTTATTACTTCTATCTACTCAGCTCCGGTTAGGCTGCACCTGAAATAGTGTCCAGTTCTGGGCTCTCCTGATGAAAAGGAATGTGGAAAAACTGGAGAAGGCTATCAAGCTCAACATGAGCTGGCAACGTGCAGTTGCAGCCCAGAAAGCCAACCACATCCTGGGATGCATTACAGTTGAGGATAGTTACATTATTTATAAAAATCTTGAGAAGAATTGTTAAGAGCAATTATTTTTTCAGAAAGCAGATTCATGCCTTACTCCTACTTATTCATATTTTTCAAACCCTGAAAAGAGAATTATATGAGAAAAAATGGTAAAAATAAGTACTCTGGAAGATGTCCTAAAAATTCTTACATTTCCTTCCATCTGATATAACTTATTTTGATTTTTTTGTAAATAGGATGATTTATATGTAAGGTTAACGGTTTCCTTGGGTGTTGTGTCTTATTCTCACCCTTTTGGGATATTAGCAACAATTATTTGGGGGGTTTATGATAAAAATCACAACCTCTATTATGATAAAAACAATTTATAGTTATTTTACATTGATAGTGAATGATAATGCTTTTGGGGGTTTATGGCTTTAGTAACCATTTAGTAAGAAATTCTTTCATTTAATATTATGTTTTAAATATAATTTGAATTTAACTAGGTATTGAGGTTTTCACCTTAGGTGATTGTTTCTCCTACAAATAGCTGTCTTGTACAGGTAATTATTCTTTATATTCAGCTTAAATGTTACTTTTATAAATATCAGAATATTATTTTGCATTATGTTATCTTATCCTATACTGGATAATATATTGTTTCATGCAGTATTTTTTTTCCAGATATTTCTTCAGATAACTGTAGAATATGGGTAGCATTGAAATTATCTGAATTCTATATTCAGAGCAGATTGAGGCTCCAAAGAAAATATGTCTATTAAATTGCCTGCCTTTTATTACAAGCTCACCTATCGTTAAGATCTTAAAAGTTTAGGTTGGTATAGTAGGTTGCATTTCAGGATGGAAAGATAATTACTTTAGGACCCCTGCAGATTTGCTCTCTCCCTCTTTCTTTCCCTCCCTCTATAGCTACAGAGAGAACTTAGGTTAACTCAGCTTTGGGATCATACTGATAGAAGTATTTCATTGACTGCAGATAAGATAAACACCAGCTGGGATTTACCAAGGCTGTTCAGTAAAAGAAAACTACTTTTTGCACAAGTTAGAAATATTTTTCAGTCTGATTCTGTACCAAATAATGTACATTAAAATATGAAATATAAATGACCTCTGCCTACAGTTAGACAACCTTCCAATATTCTATATTAACCCAAGGTGCTGTAACTACCTTTGCCTCTGTTATATATTATATGCATTCTGAATTAACTAACACACATTCATCTTTAATTACATGGAAGGAAGGAAGGAAGGAAGGGAGGGAGGGAGGGAGGGAAGGAGGGAAGGAGGGAGGGATTACTGCCACGGGTAAACAGGACTCAACTTGGGTAAAATTATTTTACTACCTATTAAAATAGATTCAGGTAGTAACAAACAGAAAGACAAACATTAAAACAACACCTTTCATCCACTCTTTCCCTGGCTAAAGTTTGCTCATTCACTCCAGACGACTCTACCTCCCTCCTGAATAGTGCAGGAAGGCTGGGTGGGGAGCAGGTATGGTCAGTCCATAGAACTTTCTTTCTGCTGCTCCTTTCTTCTAAGATCTTTCCTATTCTCCAGTGTATGCTCCCCATACTGTTGTTTTCTGTCCTTTCCTAAATATGCTTCCCCAAAGGCGTGACCGTCTTGGCTGAGGGGCTCAGCTCTGCCCTGCAATGGGTCCATTTTGGAGACATCTGGAACTGGCTCTGTCTGACACAGGGCAGCCCCTTACTTCATCTCACAAAGGCCATCCCTGCAACCCTCATGCTACCAAAACCTGGACACTTACACATAGTATGATGGAGCAGATTTTGGAAAGAAAGAGAAAAAAAAAAAAAAAAAAAAAAAAGGAAAAAAGCGCACAACTTTTTAATATTTAGAACAAGTGAAAAATAAGATAAAATTATATAAAACAAAGGTTTAATATACCAAATCCTTATCTATAATCAACAGTTATCTTAATAACGAAAGCAAGATTATGACCATTTTGGGGAAATCTATGTGAAATGTGCAGAATGTGAAACATATTTTCTCTATATAAATGAATGGATGAAGAATATGTATAAAAGATTTACCTCTTTATCCAAACTGAATAACATTTTATTCCATGGATAGTTGTAAGATTTATTGAGACACTTATGATTTTTAGCACTGTGCTGCAATGAGAAAGAGTATTTCAATATGGAGCAAAACACATGATAAATTATTCACAGTGACTGGTTGCTACTGAGGGCACCCAGTTGATGCACAAAGGACACTTGTAACCTATTTAACTTTCTTCTTCATAATAAATATATGATTAATGAAAAATATTTCTTCAGTCCCTGGGCTTTGGGAAGAATGTTGTTATGTACTAGAGTATAGGTAGTTTGACTACTGATCTGTAGCAAGCTAGGTTGTCCTCATGTAGAAAGTGAAGCACAGACATTGAAGAAGACAGAAGAGAGATTACATTGTTGGCTAGCTCAGTAGCGCAGCTGCAGAAAGAAAGTCCTCCTATTTAACCCAAAGCAGAAATGTAAAGATAGGATGGCAGGTATGTTTATTGCAGCAAAAAAGAAAAGTGGGTGAATGACCAAAACAAAGGTAATTTCTGTGCCAGTAAATAATTTTTTAATAATTTCTCCAAGCACGTTGCACTGAGCTAATTACAATGATAAAAATCATAAAGGCATCATCTACATATGCACTTATGGCAATAAATACATAACGAAATAATTGATTTAATTTAACAATATTCATAAAACCTTGGTTTGCATGCTCAGAATTTTCCAATAATGAGTTAAAAATTTACAGTATGCTCTGTGGTATGTTAACATAAGTAATACTGTATCAGGTTCACACATAAAACTAGATTCTTCTGATAAAGCAATAGCAGTGAGGGAGGTGCATCAGACTGTGGAAACTTCTCTATGACTTCAGCTGCACAAAGGCAGAAGAAAAGTCAACAGGTGTTCTCTAGAGAAATTTCTGCTCAGAAATTCTGAGTTCATGAATAGTCAAAACAATTTTTTCAAAACCAATCTTGGAACATAGGTACAGAACAATTCAATTGCCCTTAGGTATCTATCCTGAATTGTCTGTGCCTGGCAACCTTCAAAAACGGTAAATTTTTTAAGTAACTAAATAGGTCATCTACTATTTCAGATTGTATTTGTTGGTCCAATAAACTATTTTATGTCTAGAATATAATTTAGACAAGATATCATGTTTTTAAGCAGTTGATATGATAAATTCCAATAGAATTCAAAGCATGCACACATTTTTCTAGGTTTTTAATTTCTAGTTGTCCAAGCAACCCCTTGGAATCAGGAACCACTGGTATAAGTTGGTCCTAACAGTAATTTATAAAATATATAGTTATTCTTTAGCTTACGCAAAAAGGTTTTAACCTTTCATTAGCCCTTCATTTGTTCTCAAAACTACCAATAAAACATATAATTTAACACTAAAATATCCTAACTGTTTTAAATAAGTCTTCATTTGGAAATGCTGTGAATGAATACAGGCACTGAAATAAAATCATCTTTTACTTCCAAAAAAATTAAACTTTAATGTAATGGAACATTTTAATACTTTATATGAAAAAGTATGCATTTCAATCTATTCTCTACAGTCAGGAATTTTAACAGAGCTTTTTAATGTTCCTGTAGATGTAAGGAAAAAACAACTTTTCATTACTTCAGTCAAGACATTTTAACTGGTGTAAATTGATATCTGGTACAATTTGAACTTAGGCTCACAAAATTTTGACTTAGTAGACACATCTTCCTCTCATGTAGTTTTTGAGTAGTTAAAAGATGTCTTAACTTTCTTAATGGTCTATATTTGTCTGTGCCTATAAAAACAAATGTAAATATTTTGAATGCCTAAGCAGGGACACCTACAGAATTAGCTACTCAGATTATAATACAAAATACTGCATTCTCAGAAATAAAATGATATGCAAAAATAAATGCCCAAACTCCAAAATATCAACAAACAAAAAACTCTCCACACTTAATGAAGTCATTACATTTTAAAAATTCTTTATGATAGTGATATTTAATTATTTATGTTATTACTACTGTTCCTAGACTTTTACTTTCAATTTACCCCCTATATGGGGTTTATGTGGCAAGGTTTTGGTAGCAGGGAGGGCTGCAGGGGTGGCTTCTGTGAGAAAACTCCAGGAGAGTTGACAGGAAAACTTCATGCCAGACAGAGCCAAATCCAGAGTCTCCAAGATGAACCCACCGTTAACCAAACCTGAGCCCATCAGTGATGTTGGTAGCACCTCTGTGATAACGTGTTTCAGAAAGGGTAAAAAAACACTGCACAGCAGCTGTTAGAGAGGAGTGAGAAAATGTAAGAGAACATATATGCAGACACCAATGTCAATGAAGAAGGAGGGGGAGGAGGTGCTCCATGCACCAAAGACGAGATTGCCCTGCAGCTTGTAGCAAAGACCACAATGAATCATGTTTTCTCCCTGCAGCACATGGAGGACCACGTGGGTAAAGATATCTACAATGAAGCCTATGAAGGACCCCACACTGGAGCAGGTGGATATGCCCTAAAGGAAGCTGCAGCCTTGGAAAAGTCCACACAGGAGCAGACTCCTCACATGAGCTGTACCCTGTGGAGGGGAGCCCATGTAGAACAGGTTCTTCTGGCATGAGCTGTGACCTGGTGGGGAGCCCACATTGTAGCAGTCTGTTCCTGAAGGACTGTAGCCAAGGAGAGGACCCATGCTGCAGCAGTTCTTGAAAAACTGCAGTCTGTGGGAAGGACCGACATTGGAGAGTGTTGTGAAAGACTGTATACCACTGGAACAACTCCACACTGGAGCAGGGGAACAGCACGAAGAGGAAAGAGCAGCAGAGACAAAGCATTATGGACTAACTGTAACCCCCCTTTCCTATCCCCTTGCGCTGCTCAGTCGAGAGGACATAGAATAGTCAGGAGCTGAGCCTGGGAAGAAAGGAGGGGTGGAGGCAAGGTAGTTTTAGTTTTGTTTTTGTTTATCCCCAGTCTACTCTTATTAATTGGCAATAAATTATCTTAATTTCCCCAAGTCAAATCTGTTTTGCCTGTGGCAGTAATTGATGAGTGATCTCCCTGTCTTTATCTTGACCCATGAGCTTTTTAATCATATTTTCTCCCTGTTTCCTGTTGAAGAGAGAGACTGATAGAGTGACTTGGTGGGCACCTGGCAGCAAGCCAAAATCAACCCATCATACCCTCTTATTTCATTTCCTTTGCCTGCTGCTATCCAGCAAAACTTATCTTCACTGTTCAGAGGACTACTCTCTTTATGTCTTATTTAAATGAATTGATAACCCATAGATAACTACAACAGTGCAGTAAAATGTGTAACTTCCTTTATTCTATGAGAGGGAATTACTTTTCCATTTAATACCTTATCAGGAGTACAATGGAAGAACCCTTTGGCTTACAGCACTAAATGGGGTAGTTTTTATGGAGGCAAATGTAGAAAATTGCAGAAAATTTGCCTACAAGAAGCACAAAAAAGACATATCTGTTTCTGTGTTAAGAAGCTAATGACAGCATGTTTCAAATGACATAAAACTTATTAAGGTATTTGTGGTGCATAACATAAGGTACCTAAATCAAGAACTCATGTTAAGAATCTAATAAAATTTTAGGCATTTTTTTTTTTGTCACTTCATATAGTCGAGAGACAGGGAAGGAAAGGTTCATACAAAGGGTGATGAAAAACAGAATACCTTACAATCCTATTAATTTATACAGTTCCTAGACTTTAACATCTGACATAATTAAAACAGTATAGTTTCTATTTTAGATTCATTGATCTGCCAGACTAATGAATGAGAAACTTCCTATAGCCACTTGAAAGAAACACAATAATTTTTTCCTCATCTGAGTAACACTAATGTCCAATTCATTATTTAGTCTTACACTATAGTATTCACACACTTCAATAGCACCAATTAATTCTGTAAGTCTCTGATATTTATATTCTCAAAATCCTGTTTACTTTATGCATACGTCTAAAAATTGTATGAACGGGAAACCCTGAAGTATGACTACTGAGATAAAAGTTCTTCGTATGCAAATCAAGCCTAAGTATTGTGGCTGCAGAACAACAGTATCAACATAATTCCCAAGAAAATAGTAAAACTATTCACACAAACACAGATATATACATTTGTGAATGAGCAAAAAAATCTCTAATGTGGAAGAAGGCTCAGATATGATGAACCTCAGGGTAGAATATGGGGAGTAATCACAGGTGCTGTTAAGATGAACTTATCTAAATACAAAGGGGCCCAAAGGGTGATAATAAGAACATTGCTCTAGAGAAATGGATAAGGTGTATCTTTAACAGTTGGGTGGATCAGATGATGGTGTAAATGTCCTCCCCTGAGTTAATCCTGTACCCTCCACTGTGGAAAGCTCCTCCTGTCAGAGCCTCTGGGTGTACACTTTTCTGCATTTTGAAACTTCCACTCCTTCGAGCTTTCTCATCCCAAAGGGGTTCACAAGTATGAATTAAATCCTGAATGTTTTGCATGAGAACCTAATGAAGAACAGAAATTGAATTAAAGGGTCCCTGTGACTACATCTGTATTCTTAAATAAAATAGGTAATGGACAGCTGATATGTCACAGGTCTCATCTGTAAAACTAGATTCTCCTTCCCTGCTCTTCTCTAATATGGTTACCTTGGCTGTTGTCTAGAAGTTATGTTTTTTGGTCTGTAGTATTCTTTGAATAGTGCTCTCCTACTGTCCGTGAGACTGTTAGTTGGCACTGGTCACAGATACTTTACTGATCTTTTTAAGAACATTCCAGTCCTACTGTGTGGTTGTTGGCCTGATTAATTTGCTAGTGTAGAAGTAATTTTCTGTTGATAGAGTCCATATGATTTTCAGTCTGTCAGGAAGCAGAAAGTTCTTTCTTAAGAGCTTCTATTTTGTTTTCAGAAACATTATACCCTTCATATAAATTTCATGGCTCTAAAACTTTGAACTTTTCTAGATTTTCGCACATAATGATAGGCTAGGTTTTATTTGTTTGTTGTTGGGTATTTTTTTAGTTAATTTTTTGGTTTTGATTTGTTTCCTATTCAAAAAGACTTTTTACATATTCATTTTATTTGGTATGATTTTTCTGCTGAGGGAATAATCAATTTTAATATCCAAGTAAATGTCGAATATTTTTTCTCACATTGAGAAAAGTACAAGAAGATACAGAATGAGATATACCTCGCAGGAAATGAGTATCACAGTTGCTATGAAATCTTAAATAGAGTAAAATTAACAGAAAACATGTTTCCTGCTAAGGGAATGAGTAAAAAAAGTTATATATGTCAAAAACATTCTGAAAAATTAAAGTTGTCTGTAAATTCTGTTACATATTTATGGTATGATGTACAAGAAAATGAAAACAATATTTGTTATGCAACATAACATCTTATCAAATAAAGTATATATGTCATTTTACCAGATTTGGATCTTCAGATTCACACACCAATACACCTCTCAACATATCTCCTTCTCGTGCTCAGCCTCCTTCAAACTGTCCTGGCAGTATTCATGCTCATTTAACCTCCTGAATTAGCATTTCTCAGCTGACGAATTCATCTTAAAAAGAAGGCATGTCTGCCTCAAGCTTCACATACCACACCCTGCTGCCTCCTTGATAGCCAATGGAAATATATTAATATTTTTACAAGTACTTGAATAAGAATTCATTGGATGGATGAACTCTGAACTTAAGAGTTTTATTAGGCAAATATTCATTTTTTACGTTTGACCCAGACTTAAATGAAGAAATGTTCTTTTTTTTCTCTTTTCTCTCTTTCCCCCTCTTTTTTCCCCATTTTTGCTTTCTTTTTCAATTTTTCCCTCTTTTCTCACCTCTTTCCTCTCTCTCCTCCTCCTTTACCCCCCATATTTATCACCATTTTCATTATTATTCTTCTTATGCTTTAGTTATTTAATTCAGGGAACTTCCTTTGTTATTAGATGCTTCCATTTTAATCAATGGTAACATGTTGCATTTATTCATTTTAAGAAGACATCTACCTTTTTTTTTTTTTTTGTATTTCACAGGTATTTTATTTTGTGCATTGGAATTCATATTGACATAACTCTGAGAAATTTACTAGAGAGTGAATTTCAAAGCTGTCATCTATGCTATTAATTCACAGTCATGGACTCTATCCAGTCTGAAATACAAGCTATTAATCGAGTGATTTCTGTGTAGAAATCATGATACATGATTACTGAAGTTTATCAGTGTTACAAGAAAACAATTAGCAGTAATAGCCTGCCAGGAAAAGGCACACAAATTAATAAATAAAGTGGTCATCTAAATTGAAAAAACATTAATAAGGATAAAGAGGAAGCACCTCGTTGTCCTGCCCCAGCATGAATGTCCTGGCCCAATTCCAGAGAGCATGAAAGCATGCACTTGTGAAGAATCAATATACAGAAATAGTTCAAACCAAACAAGTCAAGAAACAAACAGGTTGCAAGTCTAGGGAGAAACAAAACTAAAGAAAAGCTTTACCCAGGAGAAGCTGCCCTGGGTGTACCTTCTTGTTCTATTAGAAAATAGAAACAGGAGGGTTACAAGTTCAGGGACTAGGCCAGTGGTGAAATCAATATCAATTACAGGGGGAGATGACTTGGCTAAGAGGCTCACATCCCATGCTAAGACACCAAGGCAGCAAAGAAAGGATCTGTTAAATACAAATCAATAACTGCATTTTCATTTCTTGCTTTTCTTAGTGGCTTTTTACAGATGAAAATGCCCGTGAGCCCAGGACCTCGTTTCAGTTCAGCCAAGGGTTGACATTTCCCATGCCAATGATGCCACAGTAGTGCTGATCTCCAGCTCCACCACAGCCCTGCCTTGCCCAGACATGGAGGGATCTGAGGAGAGCAGGGTCTGATCCACAGGCTGATGTCCCAGCCCAGCCCCATCCCACCTCCATGGCCCTGATGCCCTGGAGCTATGTCTGACCATGTTTGTCCTCATCCAGTCTGAACCTGATCCCCAGCCTCACAGCCAGGCCTGGCCTTGGCTTGGCCCAATCCCCACTTCAATGGCAAGAGAAGAGATTCAGTAACTCGTGTTCTTCTCATAGTTTAAAATTACAAATAAACCAAACCAAACCAAAAAAGTAGAAATTAGTAAAACGAGACAAATAATTTACACCACCACATGATACCCCTCCTACTACTTTATAGTGTTACACTGAACTAGCAGTACACTAGCAGTGTTTCATTTTGCAAAGTGAAAGACAACAAAGCTAGGAGAACTTCATATGATCAATTTCAAACTAGTTTTTTTGGAGATTCTTGCCGTAGTGGTATGCAAAGATTCAGACTTTGGAATGTATCTTAAACTCAAAGCAAAACATTTACTTGCATTAACAATGCTCCAATAATAACAATAATTAAAACATGGTTGTTTACTTCTTCTGGAGATTAGTAAAACATACAAGAGAGGACATTAATATATTCTATTAGTGCATTAAATGCTTGCATAATTAAAATTAAGTATTTAAAAATTACAGTCTAAATTTATATTAAGATTGTGTTATAGTTGCAAAAACAAAAGGTAGAAAATGCCCAGATTTGATCTTTTCAACAGTATTATTTCAGTTCCTTTGTACAAAGAAAGGATCAACTATGTTTTAAATCCGTTATTGTCAGTAGAATAATTGTAGATATCAGAAGCTAAATAAATGAAGTGGGAACAAAACCCTTTGGTCCTGTGACTGTGGAAGCTGATCATTTCTGTAGAGGACAGAAGTCTGCTCCCTCCCCTGTGACTGATCTCTTATAGAGAAATATGGAACAATTTAGTTCTGTATGCATGTTGGCTTTTTGTGTTTGGGTCTTTTTTCTTCCTTAGCTTCTTTTTTATGCCTAGGAATAATAAGAAATAACTACTGCATAGCATAGACCCTTAACATTTCAGCTCTGTTGAAAGTACTGTGATTTTGCTTCAAAGATCTTTGGTGTTTCTTTGGTTAAAGCAATAAATAATTATCGTTGTTGCCCTTCATTTAGGGTAGCTGGGAAAAAAATCAATTTGAAACAAAGACAAATTTGCTGAGAAAATGAAATTGTATTTCGCATTTATCCTACATAATTCCAGGCACTAAACCAAGTTGGTTAAGTTTTCACTGAATTTCACTGAATTTCACTGAATTTCAAATAATTATCGTTGTTGCCCTTCATTTAGGGTAGCTGGGAAAAAAATCAATTTGAAACAAAGACAAATTTGCTGAGAAAATGAAATTGTATTTCCCATTTATCCTACATAATTCCAGGCACTAAACCAAGTTGGTTAAGTTTTGAATTTTGTTGGTCAAAGTTCCCTCTATGGTTAATTGAGAGAGATGAGTATGCTCAGCAGATAATCCTTATGTTGGTCAAATGACCATCTACAGGTACTTTGCTGACACCATTGGATGAACTCATTAATACACGTTTTGATAAAGCCCTTTAAAAGAATTTAGGTTTCTAATGTGTATTTTCAACTACAGTGCATGTGGGATGCAGTCATTTTAGGTGGAGGATCCTGAAGAATCCCGAGTTCATAAGAGAACAATTTATTCTGAACCAGCAGTGAAACCTGGTGGAAAAAAGTTTAATACTCTATTTGTCAAGATCCTGCTTCTGCTCAGGTAGGATTTTCCAAAAGAAATAGCCTACTACTCTCCAACATGGTTTAGAATGTGAATGAGAATGGGAACCATATGTTGGAAAAAAAAATATTGTTGAGCTTTCTGAGGATTTTGATTGTTAGGAATGTCTCCTTTGGAGTTTTTGATATTATGCTAATTAATTTTGTCACAGTGAATCCAAAAGAATATAAATTTAATGACTATTAAATATCCTAGCATAAACAAGTAAGCAAATAGTATGAAGAAAAAATATAATAAATGTGGACTTCATCAAGGAAAGTAAAATAAACTTGAATGACTTCCATAGTCTTATTAACTATGCTATAATGTGCATGTTCAATAAGAAGTGTTGATATAGGTACTCTCATAGCAGTAATTTGACAAAGAGTCAAACAAGTCCAGAGAATTGTTTTAATGGACTTGAAAGCCATTAGTCGTACTGATGATCTCTAGGGAATATCTCATTATGAATATCAGCATTTTACAGTTTGACCCTGAGATAGCGTTTCTTTTGTTTTCTTGAAGATTTTGTGTCACCAAAACATAAAAGAAAGAAAATAACAATTACTTTTCCCTGTTCTATGAAGTGAGCAAAGTGTTAAAAAGGTAGGCACCGATTTATGTAGTTTAAATGACCTAGTGTAATTGCAACATTAATATTATGTACCGGTAATAGATTGATTTGGGAATTAGTAGTAGGAATTTTATTTTTAAACTTAATCTCTAGGGTATGTAACATTTTGAATTTTTTTTTTTTCAAAAAGGGTAAATGGATTCCATGTACCATTTATACTTATTCTGACTTGATACACTGTTTTGACTCTGTCCTGTTCTGTCCATAGACATTTTTTTGTATTTGCAAGAGTTTGAGTCAGCTTTAAGGCTTTTAAAAGAATACTTAAAAAAAAATAAAAAATCCCCTCTTCCTGTCTTTTTCTTTTCCAGTTTTGTGTTAAATGCTCTGCTGCCATTTGCCTACAGATCTCTTTTGATTACAATGAACAACTTCATTAAGCTGTTAATTGTATTCTTTGCTTTTACAATCATGACCTCAAAGATGTGAAAGATTTCTCCCAGATAAAAAAACCCACACAGACAAAAACAACCCGGCTTCAGGTGTGGCATTTCAAATACAAAGAAAAATAGATCCAACTTCCTTATCTTTCTAGAACCAATACTTAAATACATTTCACAGAAATACATTCTTCATCTTGACCGTTGCAAAAATAATGAGTTAGTGACTTTGTGCTTCTACGTGGAGCAATTCCAGGGCTGATAGTGAAAGGTCACAGCCAAAAAGAGGAGGAAAGGAGAGAAGGAGGGCGGGGAAAGACTGGTTGCATTTACTTGAGATCAGAAAAAAAATCCGTTTTCCCTGAGTCTTTGCAAAAAACACCAATGAGTAAGTAGGGAATATTATTCTGCTTTTTGGGAATGAAACATATGATAGAAAACATGAAGACAGCTGCTCTTAGATAGTAAGGAATAAATGCTTTACTTGCTATGCTAATTTATTTGACTATTTTGAAAACAAAATTAAAGCAATTAAGAACAACTTTAAAAACAGAACTCCACAGTGTTCTTTTTTATTCCAAAATTTTAATAATTCCTCACTTGTAATGCCTCATTCATACAAAATAGAAAATGACTTAGTTCCATTGGAGAAATTATATTCATAATTATTGTCTTTTAACATTAGATAATATCCTGGGCACAGACTATTGTGTTTCATCTTCTATGCAAACAAGCTGTGTAGTGGCAGAAAACGCAACAGTAATATAATGTGGTTATATTAAGTAAATAATTCCATGGCTGAGTCTTTTCATGGTTTTATAGGTTAGGTTTTTTTCATAGGTTAGGTTTTATTCAGTGCTTGGCCCCAGCAAGTCATAGACCTATTGGTACAGCAATATTTATAACTAACAGCAATAATATCTTGAAAGAAGAAAAAACAATATCATGATTTCCTTCTTCTAAAAATCCTATATATTTGTATCTGTATTATACACAACATAGGACAGCTGTAGTGTAACTATATATAACTGAGTTTTCCCAGACTTCTTCAAAACTTGTTCAAAAAAGAGAACAATCTATTTTGATTTGCCAAGACTTTGAACATTTACATTTTATGATCTGCCTCATACTGATTCTTTTCTGGTAAGTTTCATTTGACAGTATTTGGCTTAAACGGTTTAAAGAATTGTTTTCCTTTTCCCATGGCAAAATATTTTTGCAGCCATTTTGTGGAGCAATACTTAGGTTATAGACTTAAAATACTGATAAAAGGAACATCTTTCCAGATTTGGGTAGAAACTGAGAGTAAGAGGGTAAGGTTAGCTCTTCTCAGTTAGGTCTCATCACTCATGTGCAAGAAACAGGAGAGGGAAAGCAGATTGATTTGCCTGTAGGTAAGAGCACTATGGGACAAGGAAAAGCAGCTTGACGTAGACATGAAGACCTGGAAGGGTTTTTTTCAACAATCAGAGTTTACTAAGTTGAAGAATCACCAAAACAATAAAGAAATTAATGCAAAACCTGGGAACGGAAAGGGTAGAATAGAATAGAATAGAATAGAATAGATAGTTCTGTTGGAAGGGACCTACAATGATCATCAGTCCAATTTTGAGTTGGAGGCTAGAAGCTGACAAATAGTGTTAGAAATTCTTGGAATAGCTAGACTGGGAGTAAATCAGGTACAATTATTCAATAACATTGTCTTCCACAACCTGGAGCTAGATTTAGCAATTTGTACAGTATGTTACTCACCTTGCTTTCTATCTGTTCCATACAAAAGCTGCAGCCTATTACTTTTATCACTTGAACAATTAGCTTAAGCAGTAGTATGAATCTGTATTGTAAATTCAAATGTCTAAAATTCTCAGATAATGCAATTTGGAAAGTAGGCCAATAAAACATTTGCCTGCTTTTCACTTTGCACTTAATGTAAGAAAAAAATGATGAAAATACCACAGTGAAAAGTCTACAGTTTCAGATCATGACCTCAAAAACCATAAAACTTCAGAACTAAGTTTTGTCTGTCACAAGTAATTGCTTCTGTGTTGCCTTATGTGTAGATGTCTCTTGAGAACAGCATTAATTACAGAATCAGAATTTTTGTAGTTGGAAGGGACTTCTGGAGGTCGCCTGGTCCAATCCCTTGTGTTTAAGGGCAGTGTTGTTCCCATGCCTACCATGCCCCTGCCCCAGTGTCCTTAGGGCCTCACAGGGCAGGCTGCTCAGGACTATGCAGTGTCCAGGTGGCTTTTGAATATTTTCAAGGAGGGAGACTCTACAACCTCTCTGGGCTACCTGTGTGCCTGCTTGGTCACCCTTACAGTAAAAAAGTGTTTCCTTACATGCAGATGGAACCTCTTGTGTTCATTTTGTGCCCATTGCCTCTGATCCCGACACTGGAAGATTCTGGCTTCATCTTTTTTTCACCCTCCCTTCTGGTATATATAAATATACATTCATAAGATCTCCTTGACTCTTCTCTTCTCTAGGCCAAACAGTCTCAGATCTCTTTCTTTCCTCATAAGAGAGATACTTCAGATCCTTAGGTGCTTCAGTCACCCTAGTGGCCCTCTTTTGGACTCCCTCTAGTATGTTTATGTCTCCCTTGTACTAGGGAGCCCAGAATTGGACTCAGTATTCTGGGTGTGATCTCTCTCAACCTGCTTGCAGCAATCCTCCAAATGCAGTCCGGAATACCATTAGACTTCTTTGCGGCAAGTACACATTGGTGGCTCATATTTGACTCGGTGTCCACGAGAACCTCCAGGTCCTTTTCTAAAAAGCTGCTTTCCAGCTGGTTTGGAAAAACTATGCCCTTGAGAAGGTACTGGTGCCATTGTTCCTGCTCAGGTGCAGGACGTAGCCCTTCCCTTTGTTCAACTCCATGAGTTTCTTGTCAGCCTATTTCTTCAGCGATTAGATGATCACATATGGATTTCCACAGAAATGCTAGACTTTTTTCACAGTGGAAGTGAAGGCTTAACATGTTTTAGATCTATGTAAGAAATCAGGCTTTGAATTGCAGAATACTTATGCTAAAAACTGGAAAGTTTGTACTTCACGTGGTGTAAAGGAAGAGATAAGATCCTCTTACAGTCGATACAGATAGAGGTTTTCTGTTGCTGTACTGCTAAACTCTTAAAAGAGCATCTGAATCTTATGTTAGATATTTTTGGAATACAAAATATGATCAAAGAATGCTAAAGGCCTGTGGTGGGCTGACCTTTGCCAGCTGCCAGACCCCTACCCAACTGTTCTCTCATTCTCTCTCCTCAACAGGACTGGGAGTAAATAAAAAGAAAAAACTCAACCACCTTTCCCTTACCTTCAACTTCACTCCTTCAGTGGTGGAGAACAGATGTGTGGGCAATTTGTTGCTTATCTTTCTTACATTCTCAATAAAGTTTGGTTTATAATGTGATGTGAGACTCCGTTACTTTTTGGACCACATCCTTGCTCTGATGAGGGGCCTTCCCATTGGCTGCAGTACTTCAGGAAAAACCCACTCCAACATGGGCTCTGCACAGGCTGCCATGTGGATATCAGCTCAGATGTGTCCTCTCCATGGACTGCAGGGGAATACCTGTACCACCCTGGTCTCTTCCAAAACTTCTGCAGGCTGCAAGGGAATGTCTGCTTGAGTACTGTTTCCCCCTCACTCTTCTCTCACCTTGGTGTTTGCAAGACTGTTTCTCACACTTCAGGTTTTTTTCCTCACTCCTCATACACTGCTTTGTGGCATTTTGCTCTTTCTTAAATACGTTTACACAGAAGCACCACCAGCTTTGCTGATGGGCTCAGCTGTGTCCTGTGTTGTGTCCATTGCAGAGCTGCTGTGTCTAGCACAGGGCAACCCCTGGCCTCTTATCACAAAGGCTACACTTTCAGCTTCCCAGCTACCAAAATCTTGCTACCTACACCCAATAAAAGGCCCTAAGAATTACAGTCTATGTGTTTTAATAGGTTGCATTGATTCTAGAGGGAACTACTGCAAACCAAGAGAAAACCCAGAAAAAAAAAAAGAAATGAAAAAAAAATAATCAAAGATTAGTCAACCCAGAATGAAAGACTTATAATAAAACATTGAACATTAAATGATTCCATGCTGCCTTTGTGTACCATCAAGCATAAATGATTTACTACTTGGTAAAGTGATATGTTCACTGTAGGGTACTTGAATTTCCAAAAGGCTTTTAACAATGTCACTTATCAAAGACTTTAGAGGAAACTAAGCAGCCTTGGTATGAGAAAGAAAGTCCTCGCACAGACACTGAAAAGATAGGAAGTAGATTATAACAAAATGCAAACAAAAATTTCGTATTGTGTAGGGAAGTGACCAGGGGAGTTTCATGAGGATCTATGACAAGACCTGTGGTTTTCAACATATTCATAAACAACTTGGAAAAGTTGTTTGGAAAAGAGATGAGTTTTTCAGGAGAGTAAAAATAAACCCCTGCGGAAAAATGAAGAAAGATCTTGTGAGATTGATAAGTAGCAACAAATAAAATGAAATTCACTACAGACAAGTGTTAAATTATGTAAATAGGGAAAAAATCTAATTTTTGCACATAAAGTTATGGGTTCTAAACCGGCCATTTTCATCCTGAAAAAGTTTGTGGTAGTTATGACAGACAGTTCTAAGGAAATATCAGCGTAGTGTTCAGTAGAGATTTAAAACCAAAAAATTATTCTTTTTATGAAAGGAAGTATGAAGTGTCTGCCTTGTGAGGTATGACTAAGTAAGCTGTAACTCTGAAATCTAGAAAATATAAATAAAATTGCAGTTGGAAAAATAATTAGTGCTTTGAAAGGATGAATAGGGATTGATGAATACTCTTCTTTCTAATACAAGAATTGGAGTAGTGTCAAATAAATCTGATTAAATTAGGTTTTCATATTGTAGAAAAGGAAGTGTTCTTCATTAAATAAGCACTGCATTTATGAGAAAGGCTGAATACATCTGATGTGAAATATCTAAATCTACCTACCCCAACATAAAAAATGTTTGATTTGCTCTGTGTCTGAAGATGTACCCCACTGAAATCTGGTTTCGTCAGAATTTGTCTCCACAGTGCCCAGGATCCACTCCATCAAGCTTTCTTCTCTTAGTGATGCAGATAGCTGACTTGCTCGGGGTCCAGAGAAGCTGACAAGTTTGTGCAGTCTCAGATGAAGGAAGTGTGAATACAACGATGTCAGAGAGCTGGGTCTTGCAAAGCAGCAATGGATTGGAAGAAGGGTGAGATCAGACTCCTGGGTATCACTGGAGGGTGAAAGAATGAGACAAAGGCTAACAGTAGGAGGTCACCTAGATATGGCCCTACCATCCATGTCAGTGTCAACATGTAGGTTGTAGATGGTGGTGAAGGGGTGGTAGAGGAGGCACTGATTGCCATGCATCCTTGTCTACAGGTAATCCCCATGGGGCAAGTGATGAGGTGTAACAGAGAGTCTGGATCCCACAGGAACCACTTCTTTTGCAATCTCAAGTGGTGTTAGGGGAAATCCTTGGCTTCTATGGTATGAAAAAATGAAGAGTTACAGTCCAGCAGATGGTAGTTTTGGTGAAATTGTCAGCAGTGATGATGCACGTTTCGGCAGATTGGGGAAGCTGACAGACTCCAGCATTACTGGTCCTGTCCCTTTCACAGGCACTCACCAGGAGAAAAAAGAGGTAGAGCTGCAAGGAGCAAGAGACCTTTCGTGTGTGACAGTGAGTGTTTTCTGCTGGTAAAGCTGAAAGAAGTTGGTGGCAATGGTAATCCTCTCAGTGCTGCTTATATTGGAGTCAGGTACCACAGAGACAGATCCTTGATGTGAACCTGTATGGCCAGTCTTTTTTATTTTTACACTATTTTACCCTTCCACTCTGCTCTGCTGAGGCCCCACCTGGACTACTGCATCCAGCTCTGGAGTCACCAGCACAGAAAGGACATGGACCTGTTGGAACGGGTCCAGAGGAAGGCCACAAAGATGATCAGAGGGCTGGAGAACTTCTCCTATGAAGACAGGCTGAGAGAGTTGAGATTGTTCAGCCTGGAGAAGAGAAGGCTCCAGGGAAATCCTATAGTAGCCTTCCAGTACCTAAAGGAGGCCTACAGGAGAGATGGGGAGGGACTTTTTACAAGGGTGTGTAGCAATAGGATGAGGGGTAATGATTTTAAACTGAAAGAAGGGAGATTTAGATTAGATATTAGGAAGAAGTTCTTTACTGTGAGGGTGGTGAGGCACTGGTACAGGTCAACCAGAGAAGTTGTGGATGCCCCATCCCTGGAAGTGTTCAAGGCCAGGCTGGATGGGGCTTTGAGAAACCTGGTCTAGTGGGAGGTGTCCCTGCCCATGGCAGGGGGGTTGGAACTAGATGATCTTTAAGGTCCCTTCCAACTCTAACCATTCTGTGAGTCTATGAAATTAAGAGCCACTCAAAGTATAAATGCTCCCACATAATATCTGCTAGAATAAATACTCTACATAATGAGTTTATGAAGTCATTAGACAAGCGTATCTAGAGTATTTTGCACTACAAACCCAACATGATTATATATTTTAGGCATACACAATAGTAGTAATGAGTTATGTAAGTCATTTTCAAAGACATTTAGGAGTTTCCTGGAGAAAATGGGAAATATAATAAAAACAATATTTCTGTAAAAAAAATAATCATAAATAGCTTCAAAATGTTTGAGGAATGAAAATCTGAACCATTAAATGATGAATTGCCTTTGGCTAAAGGGAGCTTTATATGAGCTAAGGAGCTTTTATATTTTTATACATTGAGACAATGAAGGAAGTTGCTTATTAAATTCTAAGGCCTTGAAATTCTTTCTTCAATATAATACTGGCTTATTTCTGGAAGAAAGAGGAAAAAAAAAAAACACGACAAACAACAAAGAAAACAAAATGTCAAAAAGACTTGGTTAAAACCCATTTTGCCTCCTAGATCTGGTAAATATGTCTAATTAAGATTCAGAGGAGTTGAGAAAAAGATTTTAAATGTAGAATTATTTTATTCATTAAGGAAAAAAATGCTTAAATATCACAAGTGCACATCCCAAGTGAGATATGCTTTGCAGTTGAAAAAATATGTTTTCAAAAATGTTCCAGATTCCAGACTGCCCTGATTTTTCTCCTTCTTTGCCAGTTTTCTTCACTCCAAACTTTAGGTACTTATTTCAGTGCCAGTCAGACTATTAACTGAATGATTTTTGAAACTGAGGTTATATCCTCTTGGAAAACCCCTTCAGAAAAGTGTTTTGTAATACTATATTTAAATAAATAAAAAACCAAAAACCCAAACAAACAAACAAAAAAAACCCCAAAAACAAGGTAAAAATAAAAAAAACCAAAAACCCAAACAAACAAACAAAAAACCCCCAAAAAACAGGGTAAAAATACAGCTTATTGAATATCTGTAAGGACTAACCAGTTCACCTTCATTTTTTCTGTGTAGAGAAGATAGTAGTTAAGTGGGCACAAAATCCTGACCATAGAGATTCCCATGGAAATGTCACAGTTCAAGCGTGTGATCATGAACCCAAGAATGAAAAGGATGTCTTCAGTTTCAGTCTAAAAATGGAAACAAACTATTGTTACATTGCTGCTCATTTCTTTATTGTTTTCTAATGAAGTAATCATATACCCTATATACCACATTGTCAAAGCACTGTGGAAGCTGTGTTAAGTAGGGCATAGCATACGTTCACATGAGCAGAGTTTACATTAATGGTAATCACAGAATCATAGGATAATCCAAGTTGGAAGGAACCTCCTTATGTCCCTAGGCCAACCTCCTGCTTAAAGCAGTGTCAGCCGCTGAGATTGCTCAGGGCCCTGAACAGTTGAGTTTTGAGTATCTGCAGGGAAGGATCCTCCAAAGCCTGCCTGGGAAACCAGTAGCATTTGACTAGCCACACATAGAAAAACTGTTTTCTTAAAGAGTCAAAGTCTCTCATGTTGTTTTCTTGGGTCATTTGCTTCTTGTCCTTTCACTCTGCATCTCTGGAAGAGACAGGATCTCTTTTTCCCTATACTTGCCCCAAAACCTAATTAGATGTAGACAGCAAAAAAGTCTCCCTCTCCCTGAAGCCTTATTTTCTGCAGGCTGAACAAACTCATTTCTTTCAGCCTCTCCTTGTATTTCAAGTGCTCCAGCTCTTGGATTTTCCCAGTAGCCCTCCACTGAACTCAGTCCAATATGTCCTTGTCTTGTATTGAGAAGACCAAAACTGGACACAGCACTATAGATGAATTTGGCCTAGATGCTGGGAATCATCACCTCTCTTGACCTGCTACCTGCTTTCTCTTACAACCAAGAATGCTGTTGGACCTCTTTGCTATAAGGGCACAGTGGCGGGTTATGTTCAACTTTCTGTAACCAACACCCCAGGTCCTTTTCCTCAAAGCCGATTTCTAGCCACTTAGCTCCCAGCTGGCGCTATTGGTTACTCTGACCCTGATTTAGGTTGCCTTTGTCCTTGTAGAACTTCACAAAGTTCCCGTCAGACCATTTCTATAACTTGTCCAGCTCCCTCTGAATAGCAGCCCTACCCCTCCAGCATACTGAATGCCCTCCCCAGCTCAGTATCATATGAAAACTGGCTGAGGGTCCATTCTGTCCCACCATGCAGGTCTATAATAAAGCCATTAAGCAGCTCCAGCCCCAGTATTGATCCCTGAGGGGAGCTGTAATCAACCCATGACTCGGGCGTTCAAGAGACGCTGTGGAAATGACTGACTGTGAATACACCCTAGCAGCTGATGAAGTTTTATATGCGATGAAGTCTGGGTGTATGGAACATATTATAATTGTCTTACTCAGTACCAAGTTGGATTTAGTTTCTATTTATCTGTATAATGTGTGGTCTTGGTCGCTCTTGTCTTTAACATTTGAAACTACTTTATGGGTGGGATATTATAGAGTAATAAAAACCCAACCAAACAAAAAACCCACAACCCAAACTCAAAAACAAAAACAGAGTCAGAGTAACTAAATGACAAAAGTAGATAAATGTCTTATCATATTGAATTAGGAACAATCTCAAAATATGAACTAGAACAGGATATTAAATTAGTCAAGCGCTGAGAACGCTCCTAATATTTTACGTGGCACAAATGAGGTCCTGTGGAAATGAAAAACCTAATATATCTTTAATGGTGTAAAATTCATCTCTAATCCTCTGATGTGCATTTTCTGCATAGCCTTCGTATGGAGAAACAGTTATTTGTCATTATTATTGCTGGTCTCATGAATGACTTTCTTAGAAAAACAGCAAGAAGCTGAGAGTCCAGTTGGCTTAGAAATCTTCCTCCTAATTGTCTGACTGTATCTTTCAAAGATAATGACATAAATGTATAATGTGACTTATTTCATTATTATCTTACCACTTCTGTGACACAAATTGCCAAGTCTCAGGATTTAAAGCTACATACCACCATGCTAAGTGGCTAAGAAGAATGTAGGTTATTTTAAATGCTAGGAAAAGCGGCAATGTTGTGCATTTGAAAACAAATTCTAATGACAAATTTTTGGATGGTTTCTTGCTTAAATATGCAAATTATTTGTAATAAAGGCATTAAATATAAGTACTTAAAGTGGAATTAAAACATGAAAGCAAAAAATGAATTGAACTGTCAATTTTTATGGTGTACAGATTATACATGAATAAATTTGTATTACTTACATCCTTAGCTTAGACTCCATCTCGGTTTAGCACTTAAGAGAGGCAATCACAACAAGAGTTTATTAGTCACAGCTCCATTTCAATCAAAATAAAATGACTGGCCCCTCCAGAGGGCAATTAAATAATGGATGAGGTAACCTAACCCTTAAACACGAAAGGTCTGGCAAATATCAAATTGGCTCAGTGGCAGATAGTACATATTTTTTCCCACTCTTTTTAAAGATATTTGATATGAATTGCATTTACAAACAATGGTGATATGGGGTGTTCATTTCTGGGTCAGAAAAAGAAATAAGAGCAGATTCTGAGAGGCATATTTGGGGCCTCAATGTAGGGTTCTTTTTGCCTCTTGATATGAAACATTGCTATTTTTTTTCCCCATGTAATTGAAAGTCTTATATCGCAGGTGAATACAATGGAAACACTGCATAAGGATATGCGTAACAGTCACTGCACCAGATACAAACATAGATACCATAATTTAAGTACCAATTTGCATTACACAAAGACCATTTCATGCTGTAAATCACTTATTATATTGTCATTTACCCAATCACGCTACTGGCAGATGCACCTGTCCTGATAAAGACCTGACAAAACCTAACCCAACAGAGACCAGTCACAAGCCCACAAAATCTTCCCAGCCACAGCTGTTGTACTTAACAAAGACTTGACAGAAGTCCATGAAAACTTCCAGCCACAGCTCTTGTCACAGCCACACGGTGGTGGTCAGCAAGTACTTTTCAGTTGAAAGGTAAGGAAGTTGGGGTCCTCAGCCAATGGGGGGGCTACATGACCATATTTGACCACAGATCAGAATCGATTAGAATATAAACAGGGGCTCACCAGAGAACCATTTTTAGTTGGTCTCCCTTATTAGGGGAGTGATTGTGCATTTTGGGTCATCAGCCATAAACATTAAGAATTCTTAAGTTGGTTGTGTAGTATTAACTCTCAAATGACATTCTGAGCTTGTGGATTGTTAGTTTGTCAGAGCCTCAAAGCAGGTTCAGTTACAGTAAAAATTATTTTGACTTTGTTACCATCTTGTAAAAATAAATGCTGGTTTTAGTTTGTTAGTCAGTCTGACTTGCTTTTGTGAAGTTCTGTGACAATATTGTAAAAAGAAACCTGTATGCTAGAATATGGGCAATCACAATATAAAGATTGTGTATAGGGACAAGAGCATTTTTTAACAGCCCGAGAATTTCAAAAGCTACATACCCTTGTCCCAAATCTTTTTCTTCTGAATGTCACCTCCATTTTGATTGCCTTTTTTGAATCCTTTCCAGCAAACAATTATTTGTTCTGGTGTCAGTCATAAGTGTTGCAGAGGTCAAGTTAGAAAACAACCTTTGAGCCTGCAACTGCAATTGAGTTGCATATCCAAAGGGTTTTTATCATGTACATAGGCAGTGATTTACTTGGGAGAGAACATGAAAAACAAGGGAACAAGTGGAAGGTAGGCATGTACCTTCTACTGTAGTTCCATATTCTAGGATGAAGGGTGAAAAGCTAGGAAGCTAAAACCACAGCAGATTTTTATTTTATTTTTTTTTAAGCAATGTTAAACTGGGTAGAGATTATTTCTAGATCCTCACCAAGCTAAAAAAACTGCAAGGAAAGCTGATCAAAATTAAATGACTCAAAGTGCTTTGGTGAATTCCGATTTAAGAATTTAAACACAATAAGGTTATATGGCTTCATTCAGAGGCTTTAAAAGCAAAGCATGCTTTCACACATTTTATTGATGCAGTTTGCAAGCAGCGTCAACGAGTTACTCTTTTTATCAGAGGTCATTTAAAAATACATGTCCTTCTGAGACTGTGGATAATTATTTTTACTACCCGGTCACAAGGAAAATCTGCTCAACTCATGTGGTTTAAGTAAAATCAACATTGAAGCAGTTTATTGATTTATAATGGCATGTAACTAGCTGGAAATCCATGAACTATATATTCAGAATCAACACCCTTAATACAACAGATAAATCATGATTATAGATAAATTATGATTATAGATAAGTTAGGATATATTAATAAACATCTGCAGATTTATAAACACCCTTGTAGAGCTAATCCTATGAAGGTCTAGCTCCAGCACACACATGCAAACACATTTACACCCCTGGGATATCAGGGTTGCCATCACTCCTTTCCCACTTTTGCATGCCCCTCTGCTACTCCTGATGCACTTGATGGTGAAGAGGCATCGTGAAGTTGTCTCTGTGCCCTGAGGTGGGGTGTGTGTCCTTGTATACTGCCCCCAAACTGCCAGCCCACTGCCCAGTGCAGGCTGCTCTTAGTGCCCCACAGGGGTACTGCACTGCCTGGCCTGGACAGAGTTCAGGGTGCCCTGGGGACACTGTCGGCAAGGACAGACCCCCTGTGACAGCTGCTGCTTCCTCTCCACTGTCTCTGCCTACGTCACAAATGTCTGGGTTTCCTTCATACTTCTTTTAAAACTGACATCTTCAGAAGTGCCTGCCATTTTCTGGTTGCTTTATAATCCTGCTGATGGTCATCTTCATCTCTAGAATGAGAGGAACAAACTGTTTCAGTTTTGTGTGTCCCCTGAATGCACACCCCGCTGCTTACACTTGGATATTTGGCAGCTGCTGCTACCTGGACCATTCGACAATGGTGCAGTACACTAGTGCCTCCACAACAGTCCTTTTCCTTCATGTGAATATATCCTCTCACAGGCAGGAGAGGTTTGATGGGGGCCAGCAGAACTGAGGCAACAGTTACTCTTAGCTTGAAAATGCTTGCATATAAAGTAAATGTAAAAAAATAGTTTATCTCCCAAACAGATATCAAGTAGGTTTTCTTTCATGTGTATTTGTGCACTGTTTTACCCTCATACCTGTTCCCTTGTTTGCTCATCTGTGTAAGTGAAAATTGCCCTGAGAAGCCATTTCTTTACTTTCCTTTTGTTCTTGCCATGACGTCTGTGCAATATATTTTTTCTTTGTAATTATGCCTTTGCTTTCCAATATGTTCAGTCATCGGATAGTAAAAGGAGAGAGAAAAAAGCTACTACTGCAGTCATGTACTCTTTTCAATTGACTTTATTCATTACACGCAAGTAATTAAATGACTGACAACAGACCTTAGGCATGTTTATGTTGTCAATCTGGTCACTCTGTGTTTCACCCTAGAGCTCTAGTCTCTAAGCCCTTTGGACTGGTTTGTGCTAGTTTTTTCCTGTACATTCTTATTTAGTAAAAGAAAAAGCTTCCTTCAGGAGAAAATGAAAAAGCAATTGTGAAAATTGTTTCCTCTCTGTAAACAATATGGACAGTGAAAGAGCTAGTTTCACGCTACCCACCCAATCTTCCAAATTATTTCACTTCCAACAGTATAAGGCATCACAGGACGCTTCCCTTCTTTCGTACAACACCCCCATGAAGACACCTCACACATTGTATCTGTGAATGTGTCTGTATGCATTCTGTAAAAAAGTTATTCCTGCAGGCTGCAGAGCATCCTACTTGCTATTCAGCTAGCTGGTTAGTTTGTTGGCCTGTTGTTAACATCTATAAAAATGTGTTAATAACTGAAAGGCCCAGAGACATGACTAGGACTCTGAGAAAAAAACAAGGTGGTTCACTTTTATGTTCTTGGATCACAGCCAGAAGCCAGTGGCAAAAGAATGCTTATTTAACTTTAAAAAAATCCCTAAGTGAGGCATATGAAGGCTCACAGTGAAAAGTGTTTTTCTGATGCATCTCAGTGTATATTCCCATACTTATCTTAGCTGTGCTGGCTTCTAGAAGTTCGGGCATGTGACTCAACATGTGGACCCTTATTTTGGCAGATATCCTGAACTTATTTAATTTGGCTGTTAGAATCTATGGATAAATCCCATTCACTTTGTCTTGATTTGTTTTTATCCTTTATACTAAGCCTATTAAGGAGAAGAAAGCAATACTGACCTGTGGTTTTGTGTGTGTTTTGTATAAACAAATATTTACATTTATATTTTAAGTAGTATACTTCCTTTTCTCTGTAGATATTCATGGGAACCTTTGCAGACTTTTCTGTCCCCTGGGGAGAAGTATGGGTCATCTTCTCAGGAATGATAGCTGTGGACTGAAAGCTGCCTGAAGTTCTGAAAAAGCAGAAATCTGAAGAAGGTGTAGGAAGACGGCAGATGCAAGAAAACTATAATTTATTTCAAGTAAAATTGTATCTTAGACTTAAGACTAGCCTTCCACTGAACATACCTGACCCTGTGATTAGCTAATTAGAGTCATTAAATTGCTGAGGTCAGAAGGAACCTCTAGTAGTCATCTAGTCCAACTGCCCTGGTCAGAGAAGGGTTAACTAGGGCAGGTTGCTCAGGTTGCTGGACTCCCTCTGTGTCTGGACAGGTTTTGACTGGCTCCAAGGATAGAGATTCCAATGCCTCTCTGAGCAACTTCTTCCAGGGTTTGACTAACCGCATTGTGATTATTCTTTCTTTTACATTTAAGCAGAATTTCCTGTAGACCAATTTGTGCCTATTGCCTCTTCTGTCACTGGATACCTCTGACAAGAGTCTGACTTTGCCTCCACTCCATCAGGCATTTATACATTGATTCAGTCCCCTCCCTGATTCTTCTCTTCTCCACATTGAATAGTCGCAGTTCTCTCAGCCTCTCCACATATGACAGATGCTCCAATCTTTTTATCATCTTTGTTGTCTTTGCTCTGGCATGTCCATGTCTATCAAGTAGTCAGGATCCCAGAATTGGACACAGTACTCCAAATGGGTCTCATCAGGGCTGAGTAGAGAGGAAGAATCACCTTCTTTGACCTGCTGGCATTCCTTTAACATCAAGGAAGAGCTGTTGCTCTTCATTGCTACAAAGACTCATCTGTGGTTCATGTTCAACTTGCTACCTACTATAATCCCAGGTTCTTTTCTCAAAGCTCCTTTCCAGCCATTCAGCCTTCAACTTGTACTGGTGCATGGGTTTATTCTTTCCCAACGGCAGGACTTCACACTTGCAATTGTTATGTTTCGTGAGGTTCCTCTTGGCCCATTTCTCAAGACTGTTGAGGTCCTTCTGAAGGACAGCACAACCAGACACTCTTAGTTTTGCATCATCTGCAGACCTACTGAGAATGTACTCTTTCCCTTCATCCAGATTATTAATGAGCATGTTGAACAGACATTTGCTTTCCCACTTGTTGCAATGGACTCTTCTTGAGCTTGGAAAAGATGATTCTTGATAATCAACCAGCTCTCCTGAACCCCTTTTCTCTCCAGGACTCTCTCCCCTGGGGTTCTACCAGGTAAGTCCCTAAAGAGGCCAAAATCTAGCCAACTGAAGTCCAGGGTTGTGCTTCTGCTATTTGCCTTATTTCTTCCCCTCAGGAGCCTGAACTCCACTGTTCCATGGTCATTTTAGCCAAGCTGCCTCCAGTCTTCACTTTCTGGACCAATTCTTTGTTTGTAAGAATCAGTTTCAGCAGAGTACCTCCCTTTGTCAGCTCCTTAAATCCCTTCTGGCAAGAAGTTGTCAACAATGCGCTCCACAAACAATTTGCTTTGCTTACAGCCTGCTATGTTGGCATTCCAGCAGGTACTGGGATTGTCAACCCTGAGGAGCAGGACCTGTGAACATGGGCCTTCTGCCAGTTGTACAAAGAAGGCCACATCTACCTTTCCTTCTTTGTTCTGGATCTGGCTGAGATGGAGTTAATTTTATTCATAGCAGCCTGTTATGGTGCAATGGTTTGGATATGTGATCAAAACAGTGTTGATAACACACCAGTGTTTTAGTTGTTGCTAAACAGTGTTTACACACAGTCAAGGCTTCTGCTTCTCACACGCCCCACCAAGAAGCAGGCTGGGGGTTCACAAGGAGTGGGGAAGGGACATAACGAAGAAAACTGACCCAAATGAGCAAAGGTATATTCCATGCCCTATACAGTAATCTTCAGCTATAAAAAACAGAAAGGAGGGAGGGTTTGGGTAGGTAGCCGTTGGTCAGGGACTGATTGGGTATCGTTTTACTGTGGGAAGTGGTGAATAGTTGCTTTTGTACCTGTTTTGTTTGGCTTTCTCTTTTCTCTCCTCTTCCTCTTTCCTTCACTTATTAAACTATTTTTATCTTGACCCACAAGTTTTGGGATATTTTACTCTTCCTATTCTCTCCCCTCATCCTGCTGGGAGCAGGGGGAGTTACTGAGTGGCTGTGTAGGGCTTAGCTGCCAGCTAGGGTCAAACCACTACCTTCTTGAATTAGTTGGTGAAAGAAAATGCACTCGCAAATGTTAATGGAACTGCAGAAACAAAGCCAAATGTTTCATAAATAGGTATGTGGAGAAGGAATTGCTTTACTGTGTGTGATTATGAAAGGAATTAATTTCTCTTAGCAGAACTTAAAAAGGGCTTGGTTAGTATTTCTGTGTTGTGTATCTGGGGGGAAAGTGTAAAAAGGGGTTTTGTTAACATCTAGATATGGTTCTTGTCATTCAAAGACCTCATTCTCTGACCAAGAGGACCCAGATATTGTGTGTCACACTCTGTTATTGCTTGTCTTTAACTAAAGGACTGCTAACACTTATGCACTTAGCTCCCTCTCTGGAGCTGTTAATTACAATATTGGTAGGCTAGGATCTGATGTTTAGGACCTGAATAATCCTGCCTTGCTGAAATTGATTTGGATAGAATATCAAGTAAGCCTCATCAAACAAACTGTTCCTTTTAACAGTGAACTGTTGACATGGCAACTGTTGCCATCATCTTAATTTTTGAATTCATCCTGTTCAACAGGCTGGCTGAAATTAGCACTCAAGTTTAACCTTGTAAAGTTTAGGGTCTATTTAAAAAAAAAAAAAAAAAAAAAAAAGTGTGATACTCATCCATGTGAGTGTGTATGTAAGAGAAACATAAAATACTTTAGGGTACATACACTTTCATCCTGGAGATTCTGAATGCTGATGTCTTGAAGATTCTGTCAGAAGGAGAACTTCTAATTTTGTTCCCAGAGTCAACCTACTACAATGTGAGAGAGCAAACTGAAATTTACGTCATAATAACCTTAGTTGCTTCTGTCCCAATAATTTTTCAGTCTTACATTAGAAAAGATTGAGTCTCTTTCAAGTAACAAAACCATAAACCCATGGAAGATGCTACATTCAGTATGAACCAAATAAATGCGCTCCCAGAACTGAGGAATTACCCTCCAGATCCAGTGTGCCTCTAGCGGACTTCCACACATCAAATGATTTCCTAGTGCCTAGTAGGAATCCAAAATTGAGACAAGACTGCCACATATACTCTTGCTAAAAGAATGGATTCCTAACACCTGGTAAGTTTACCAGCGAGGGCCTCACATATGGGCCATCATAAGCTAAAATTTCTGGAGGAACACATAGGACAAAAGAGTTTTAAGAGTTTAGCTTCCTTGGCCTGGAATCTCTTTTCTGTGAAAGCCATGCAATCCAGGGCCTCAAACTAGGTGGCTAAGTATGTTTTTTATAAAGCCTTCTATGGAGCAAAATTTGCATTCCATGAGTAGCTACCACTAATTGCAAGAGACACTGTTAGTCACTGTGACCTCCTAACATTGCACTGGTCAGACCCTACAACAAACATCTGACACCATGGACACAAATCAGTTGCTTAAGCACAGGTGCGTAGGGCCACTTAAAACACTCTTAAGGCATCTTAGACCTCCACATCCATGTCATTGCCAGATGCGACACATGATTTATGAGACTCCTCAGCTTTTCTGGAGCAGCAGACAGAGGTGAGTCATGCATCTAAATTTACACATCTTCAAACAACACCAGATAACTAGATGGCAACTAGATTGAGTTCCACCCCTCCTAGTTTTGTGTCATCAGCAAACTTGCTGAGGGTACATTCCATTCCTTCATCGAGGTCATTAATGAATATATTGAAGAGGACTGGACCCAGGACTGGCCCCTGGGGAACAACACTTGTTACAGACTTCCAGCTGGATTTTGTGTCCCTAATCACAACCCTCTGGGTTCTATCTGTTAGCCAATTTTCAATCCACTTAACTGTCCATTCATCTAACCCATACTTCCTAAGCATAGCTATGAGGATGCTGTGGAAGATGGTGTCAAAAACCTTGCTGAAGTCAAGGTGGACAACATCCACTGCCCTCCTTTCATCTATCCAACCAGTCATGCCATCATAGAAAACAATCAGGTTAGTCTGACGTGACTTCCCCTTGGTAAATCCATGTTGACTACTTCTGATAGCTTTATTTTCCTCCATATGCTTTGAGAAGGCACCCAGGATGAGGTGTTCCATCACCTTTCCAGGGATGGAGGTGAGGCTGACCTGTCTGTAATATCCAGGGGCCTCCTTCTTGCCCTTTTTGAAGATGGGGATGACATTGGCTTTTCTCCAGTCCTCAGGCACCTCGCCTGTTCTCCATGCCCTCTCAAAGATGATGGAGAGTGGTCCTGCAATGACTTCTGCCAGCTCCCTCAGCACTCTCAGGTGTATCCCATCCAGACCCACGGACTTGTGGATATCCAGCCTTTCTTAACTGATCTCTAACTTGGTCCTCCTCCACCAAAGGAAGATCTTCCTTAGTACAGACTTCCTCTTTTTCCACCAAAGTCCATGGCTCCTGGGGGCTGGCCTGAGCAGTAAAGACTGAGGCAAAGAAGGCATTCAGCAACTCAGCCTTCCCTGCATCCTCTGTTACCATGGCCCCCGACTCATTCAGCAGTGGGCCCAAATTTTCTTTAGTTTTCCTTTTGCCTCCAATATAATTCAAAAACCCCTTCTTGTTGACTTTGACATCTCTTGCCAATTTTAATTCCAAGGAGGCCTTGGCTTTCCTTGTTTCTTCCCTACATAGTCTAGCAGCATCCCTGTAATTCTCCCAAGCGGTCAGTCCCTTCTTCCACTCAGTGTAAACTTCCTTCTTCTACTTGAGTTTTTCAGAAGGTCCCTGCTCAACCACCCAGGTCTCCTGCTTCCCTTGCTCAATTTCTTGCTCTTGGGAATGCACTGATCCTGAGCTTGGAGAAGTCAATGTTTGAATATTGCCCAGCTCTCTTGAGCCCCTTTACCTTCTGGAGCCCTACCCCATGGGATTTCACCTAGCAGTTTCTTGAAGAGGACAAAGTTAACCCTCTTGAAATCTAAAGTTTCAGTCCTGCTTGTTGTTTTGTGCGTGCTAACCACAATCCCGAGCTCTATCTTTCCGCGGTCACTGCAACCAAGGTTTCCCTCAACCTTCATGTCCTCCACCAGTCCCTCTCTGTTCTCAGAACAGTTCCAATTATCTACTTCAGTTTTGTTTTGATTTGTAGGGGGTGTTTTTACTTAGTTTTATTATTTGTTTTGATTTTATGTATTACAATGTTTTAAAACAGCTGATTTTATTAATTTAGTAGAAAAAAAATTATGGTTTAACTCAGTTAGCTTAAGTGTCCAGTAAATGCAATGGTAAATAAAATGTCTTTACGTTTGTTTCATGCTAATCATGCAATTCAGTGAGACAGAAAAAGTGTTCTTGACACTATCAAATTCTGAGTTTAAATATTTAATAATATGAGTTAAAGTCGGGAATTTTTGTCAAGTTAAAGTTTCAAATATTCTACTGAGTAGGATGTTTTTCTATGTCTGTTTCCAAAATGAAATTTTCATATATTTAAGTTCTCAAATACATTATTATTCTCTGAAGTGACGTTTAAGACATTTTGTAGCATTTTTTCCTGTATTACACATAATTATATTTATTAATATCAGTCTAAGTATTGTAATTTTCATGTGCTTCTTTCAGTTAGTTCATTATGATTTTGCAGGAAAATGGGGGATTTCAGATGTTCCTGGTATTAATAAAGCAAAGGATTTTTTTTCTTTTAGCATTGGATTTATTTTTTTTCATTAAAAAATTACCTTTAGCCTCCCAAAGTCATGTTTTCTAATTTATTTTAAGTCAAGTATGTTGGAAAACATACACAAGCCTTTACAAGGCCATACATTTTTATAAACTGCTCTAAATATGACACCTTCCGAAGCACAATCAATATGAAATGGAACTTTTTGATCTCATGCTGAACACCACCGAGCTTGGTCCAACAAACTAGATGGAATTTTGATCTTGTACATCGTGTTCTCGCTGATTCACCATGTACTTTCACAATTGGAAACAATTGTTCTGTTCTTTTTCTAATAAGGACCAATTCCCATTATCAAAAAAGACACAATACTTCAAGTTCTAAAGGTCACTGCCTCTTAAAAATGCTTTGAAGGCACACAAGAACTGCAGGCAGAGTTACAGTACTTTGTACTACTTGGTGAGTAAGAGAAGGTATTGCCACACACAGGCTACACACTGTTGGAAAAACACATATTTTCTAGAGCAGCAGGAGAAAATCTTGTATACCATCTGCCTTCTAAGAAGTGTGAAGGGAATTTCACATGACAGAACATGAGTGACTTCCTCTGCAAAGTGAGGAAACAGATTGCCATCATTTTTTTCACCCAATAGATAATTGTTTAATCACTGGGCATACAACACCCATGGCAACTTCTCTAACATATAAGATTTATTTATTTACTTATTTATTTATTTTGGTTATGTCTTTAATATACAGAATGTTTGGGTTTTTTTTTTTATTTTTTAAATTAAACCTACAGCAAAATAAGACACAGATTTAAAAAACATTGAAAAACACTTCAGGGCAATAAAAAAACTTATTGTCATATCGACGGGTTCACGAGGGGCAGGTCCTGCTTGACGAACCTGATCTCCTTCTATGACAAAGTGACTCACTTGGTGGATGAAGGAAAGGCCATGGATGTTATTTACCTAGACTTTAGCAAGGCCTTTGATATAGTGTCCCACAGTATTCTTGTGGAGAAACTCGGTGCTCATGGCTTAGATGGGTATACTCTCCACTGGGTTAAAAACTGGCTAGAGGGCTGGGCCCAGAGAGTGGTGGTAAATGGAATGAAGTCCAGTTGGCGACCGGTCACGAGTGGTGTCCCACAGGGCTCAGTACTGGGGCCGGTTCTCTTCAACATCTTTATCAATGATCTGGCCGAGGGGATCGAGTGCACCCTCAGCAAATTTGCAGACGACACCAAATTGGGTGGGAGTGTTGATCTGCTGGAGGGTAGAGAGGCTTTGCAGGGGGATCTAGACAGGCTGGATGAATGGGCTGAGACCAACGGAATAAGGTTCAATAAGGCCAAGTGCAGGGTCCTGCACTCCGGTCACAACAACCCCATGCAGCGCTACAGGCTGGGGGCAGAGTGGCTGGAGAGCTGCCTGGCAGAAAAAGAAGGGCAACGAAGCTGGTGAGGGGTCTGGAGCACAAGTCTTACCAGGAGAGGCAGAGGGAGCTGGGATTGTTCAGTCTGGGGAAGCGGAGACTGAGGGGAGACCTTATCGCTCTGTACAAGTACCTGAAAGAGTAGAGAGGCGGGAGTCGGTCTCTTCTTCCAAGTTACAGATGATAGGACAAGGGGTAATGGCTTCAAGTTGCGCCAGGGGAAGTTCAGGTTGGATATTAGGAAACATTTATTTACTGAAAGGGTTGTCAGGCATTGGAATGGACTGCCCAGGGAGGTGGTGGAATCACCATCCCTGGAGGTATTTAAGAAACGTGTAGACATGGCTCTTCAGGGCATGCTCTAGTGCCCAAGATTATTGGTTTGTGGTGGGATGTTGTGTGGGTGGGTGATGGTTTTGGTTTGGTTGTTGTTGTTGTGTGTTTAGGTGGTGGGTGGTTGGTTTTTGGTTTTTTGTTTTTTTTTTGTGGTTGGACTCGATGATCTCTGAGGTCCCTTCCAACCACTACGATTCTGTGATTCTGTGACTTTCTGCTGAATTTCTGAAGAACTATAGAATCTTAGAGTGGTTCGGGTTAGAAAGGACCTTAAAGATCATCTAGTTCCAAAGCCCCTGCCATGGTGTCCCCTGCAGGGACACCTCCCCCTAGACCAGGTTGCTCAAAACCCCATCCAGCCTGGTCTTTAACACTTCCAGGCATGAGGCATCCATAACTTCCCTGGGCAACCTGTTCCAGTGCCTCACCACCCTCACAGTAAAGAATTTATTCCTACTATTTATATATCTATATAGCTATACTATCTAATATCATCAAACCACAAATATACTACAAATGACTATAGGAAATAATATGAATCTTGCACTTGTAATTGTCAGAATGAATAAATTCAATAAAATAATTTTTTGTGTACCAAAAATAGTGAATGTTTTTTCACAAATTTTCCCATGAACTTGGAAAATTTATAGTTAAGAGTTCTCCACATATTTTCATTAGAATCTTGGAATGTCAAAACGCTAGAAAGGCGAGGCGAGGCGAGGCGAGGCGAGGCGAGGCGAGGAGAGGAGAGGAGAGGAGAGGAGAGGAGAGGAGAGGAGAAACAAAATGGTTTTTTCTTTAGTTTTAGCGGTTACTTTGAACATAAGTATTCCAATTAGGGAGTGATGGCAAAAATAGCTTTATCATTTGATCTTTTCTTGTTTGGGCTGTTTTGCTGTTGTAATTGCTGGTAATAACATAAGTTTGAAAAATTCTTCATACAAGCAAAAGAGCATAATTTCAAATTGCATAATGAATCGCATAAGAGCTCCATTTATGGACACTTTAACACTGTGAATCATTAATCACTTTGACAAATTACAACACAGCTCTATTAGATTTCCTGTTATGGACTTTAGCAGATGTCTAATTAGAAGCTGAAAGTGAATTCAGATTAGATCAGTACTTGGCATATGTATAGTATCAAATAATTATTTATTGAGATAAACACTTTCTTGAGGGAAAGACAAAATATTACCATTTTTCTCCATTTACAATTTTTCAGTATGGAAAGAACATTTAAATACTGCATCCCCACAGCCTTAGTTGCTATGGAATATTTTACAGATGTAAATGAAATAATCTATAGCATTTCTGTTCAAAATCTGTTGCAGCAACAATTAAAATTCTTCTCTTTCATAATCTTCAAGTTTTTAAATGCATTTATTAACATTAAAAAATAGGAAAACTCTGATGAAACAAAACCTCATATCTTGCATTATGTAGATATGGCTCAATTTCATATTAATGTAGGATGTCCTACATTATTGTAGGTCACTGAACATACAAACATAATTTGTCCAACATTTTATTTAATACCTTCTTTTTGTTAACAATTCCTATACTTTGTTTGTAAACTAAGACATTCTCTTGCAATTGTATAATACTATAACACATCAAACTTTCTAAGCACTATAATTGACTTAATTAATAATTTCTGGGTCTAGAGAACTTAAACCAGCAGCGGTTAGTACCCAGGTACTCTTTTTTCCTTATTAGACATAGCAGATTTTTGACTTTAATCTTGTCACATGAAAGCCAAGAGCATGTTTATCAGTTGATGCAGAAATCATGCCTTGAATTTGGCATCTTTGCTACTTGAATCTTTAATTGCTTAAATAGATTAATAAAATAATTTTTTTTTAAAGTAAATTCTTAAGAACAGACCCACAAAAGTAATCATGAATTCAAAACCCATAATATCATTAGTTCATAACAGCTTTGAACTGAAGTTCAGAAAATAATTTCTCAGAAACACTTGCCTTTGTTGTATAAGGTTTAGTCCAAGCTAAGTTGCCTTAGGCCACATCTATATTAAACAAGTTTGGAACAGAAATATATTTTTGATGAAATTCTCCTGATTATCCCATGCCACTTGTTAGCTGGGTTTTTGTAGCAGTTTTAATGAGGCTTGATGAAGGTGAACTATTATTTTTATCATTTTTTAAATTTTATTTTTTCCCCAGAAAAAATAACACCCAACACCTTTCTAGAGAGAAAACTGCATTGGAAATTCTGTTCCACGCAGCCATCAAATGCGCAACAATACTTAATGCAGAAATGCTTGATCTTCCATATGCCTGCAAACAATATGCGTGTTAGTGTTCAGTCCAAGAGACAAACCAAATCTATTCAAAAGGAAAAACAAGTAAACAACCAACCAACACACAGCGTAGATGCAGAGACCTCATAAAAATTGTTGTGATTTACTGATCAATTCCCACTGAAGAATAGGAACTTCTATGAAAAATATCTTGCTACTGTAGATTCAACTGTAACCTTGACAGCAAAAAGACATTTTCAGGATATTCCTAATCTCAACATTTCCTTTTGTTCAATTTGACCAACTCAGCATGCTGATCCTCATACAACCTTTTAAATATGTTGCTCATCCACTACATAACTCAGGTAGAGCTACTACTTAGATGTATAGACGTATTTCTTCTAAAAATTTCAACATTCAGTACCAAAGTAACAATTTTTTAAGTACCTGACTCACATTGCAGAATCTAAAAGCCTTGGAATCACATTCTGTGTATAATGTCTGGCAATGTGCACTTACAGCCCAGGAAACTAATCATATCCTGCACAAGAAGCATGGCTAGCAGGTTGAGGGAGGTGATTCTGCCCCTTACTCCACTCTGGTGATATCTTACCTGGAGTACTGCATCCAACTCTGGGTCCCCCACTATAAGAAAGACACAGACCTGTTAGGGTGGGCCTAGGAGACAGTCAGAGAAATGATCAGAAGGGCTGCAACATCTCAAAATATGAGGAAAGGCTGAGAGAGTTGCTCAATCCAAAGAGAAGGCTTGTGAATACCTTACTGCAGCCTTTCAATACTTAAAGGGGCTTTATAAGAAAAAAGAGAAAGACCTTTCACCAGGTTCTATAATGACAGGACACAGGATAATGTTTTTGACTAAAAGACTATAGATTCAGTTCAGATACAAGGAAGAAATTGTTTACAATGAGGGTGGTGAGCCACTAGAATGGGTTGCCCAGAGAAATTGTGGATGCCCCATCATTGGAAGTGTCCAAGGTCAGGATGGGGACTTGAGCAATCCTATCTCATGGAAGATGTCCCTATTGGTGGCAGAGGGTTTTGGTTGGATGATATTTAATGGTCCCTTCCAACACAAAGCATTCTATGGTTCTATGAAATTATTAGATATGTGGTAAAAGAACTATCAGCAACAAGTAACATGAATAGAAATGTCTCTAATCCAGCCAAGAAGACACACCACCACCCTCAAAAAAAGCCAACAAAACCGAAAAGCCAAAATAAAGCACACGCATCCACAATATAGTGTTCATTTTTACTCATCTTCTGTTTAAGATGTTGGAGATTCCTCTTTTTTTGTAAAGGAAGAAGTCAAACCCCTGCTCTGACAGGATTTTGGCAGGTTATTCTTTCTTGTGAACATGTTCTTACACAGCTGTTCCTCACTGCATAACAGAATTAAGGATTAAGAGAGAAAGAATTAAGGATTAAAAAAGAATCACAATATTAGCTGTGACATTTTTATTTAACAGCTAGGACAATTCTTGGATAGTATATGATAACGTTTTCTCTCTGCCTCAATATTGGTTTTGTATTTTATCTAATGATTATTTAATGCAAGTCCATAGTATCTAGATCTCTATAACCATCGGCATCTCTTCTGCAAATCTCACCTATAGGGGTGGGGATTACACTAGGAACTGAGACTGCTGAAATAGACTTTTAGAAATGTATTGAGTAATGAAGCCATAAAACTTCCAGTGAATCTATATCTTAAGTCTCTAGTCATGAAAAAGTTACTGCCAAGCTGTTCAGGAGTTTAGCATTTACCTAATCCCTAATGGACCTCAATTACCTTAAAGTTCATATACAGGTATAATATCCATTGCTTTCATTAGGTCAAACCTCTTCTCCTGAGAATAATGATGTCACTGTGTACAAATTCAGAGGATCCTGCCTACTTAGGAGTCTTGCAGGAAAAACCCCAACCCTTTCTTTCATTTAAAGGAAGGGTCAGAAATGTAAATTTAACCATCATTAAGTTATCAATATTAACATTTATCTTATTTATATTAATATATCAACAAATATAGATATTAGTCATGGCATTTTTATTTAATATCAGTTCGATGATACTGATTTAAATAGAATTACCTTTTTTTTCTTCTTGTTAATCATGAGAGGTCATTAACATTTAAAAGCCTCTGCTACAATCTCTGTTTGTATCAGAATGTCATACAGATTAACATCTTCAAAGCCCAAAGATTTCTGTTACTGTACTACTATTTTCAGACTCCTCTTGTGGTAAAACTTATATATGTAAATGACATTTTATTATGTTATCCCTCCCAATTAATTTGAAAGTACTTGCTCTATATCATTGATTTCTTTCTTAATCTGCTGCTTTCATATTGTTCAGAACAGTAATATTTGCCATGCCACCTTGGTTGGAAGTGACTATCGTTTAAAGTAGATATGTAAATTAAATCATAAATTAACATTTTACTTTCTGTATTTGTTGAAGATCACAATATTTATAAGGTGGCAGGAAACAGATTAGCACATTATCTGTAGTTATACCCCCATTCCCATGAGCTATTCTCTTTTATTATAACATAATCTAGATTCCAACACTCAAGCTTGAATATTAACCATGTCATGCCAGGGGCCTGTATTTTCCTTTGGGCCTATAACTGCACTGACTACTAGGAAGACATCATAGCTCCTGAGGGAGCTAGAGGTAACATTTTCAGAACTGTTGAAACTCAGCCTAATGTTCCTTACATGGGGACAGGCTCACACAGACTAACTGCTTTTGAAAAGCTTTCCTTGAATGCTTACCTTTGATCAACTTTCATCTCTTCTTTTTATTCGGGAATCTTCCAGAAGCCAAAACAGACTTAAAAGTGAAGAGTAAGTAATTGCAACTAAGACTGTCAAAGGGTACACTGATTCAGCATACTCCCTAAGCAGCTTATTAGTGTCAGAGCTCTTGGGAAGTCATGTATAATGTTAAATGCTATTATAAATTAGAAACCTTCTTAAGATGCTCGTTCATGGAGAAATTTCTGCCTCCATTTTCCAGGGGTAAATCTTTCCTGGACAGCAGGGAAGAAAGATGCAGTTTTTATTTGTCTGCAATATCCTGGGTGAATCTAGGTAACAGAGGGCTCATATTTGTTCTCAGTCCCATATATTTGTTTTTTTATAGGTATATACTAATATAAATATTAGTAAGATTATTGTAACAGCCATAATCCCTTTCCTATTGCTGTCAACTCTTCTACACTATAACAATATTAATGATACAGTGTTGATAAAAATGCAATCACAATGTTGATAAAAATGCAACATTGCTGACAGCTTGATCTGAGAATCATTAGAATGTCAGAATAATTCATGACTGATTCTCATCTAAAGACTTTTCTAAATCCTCTGGACTTTGCTGCAGTAGAAAACTGAGGTTCCTGAATTGTTGAGCCTTCACTGATTAAGGCTTCAATCAAAGGGTGTAGAAAAGGAAAGGATCATAAAAGGAGTGAAGTAAAGCATTTTCTTATTGCACAGAAACCAGGTCTCACAGAAAAGGTGACGTAGCCAAAACTTCCCCCTTTTATTTAGCCTTGATCCATCTTCCATATCGACAGTGGTACCTATTTAAGTATGAAAATGAGATACTTAGAACAAGCAGTAGGGTTGCCCTAAACTCTTTATAATGTTAGAAGAGAGCAAATACATGCAATATCTGACTTTTCTCATGGAGATTCTCTCTTCACTGACAATATTGAAAAGTATGTTCCCAGAGATATGTTCCTTACTTTCTTAAATAGAGGTGGGCTAATACGCTAATGTTTGTATGTGTTCACGTATGAGTGATTAGATAGAGGCATATATATGTGTGCCTATTTAAATTGTGCAGACACAGACATAGAATATGCAGCGACACATCAGCCTACCAATATCTGAAGGGAGCCTACACAAGAGCCAGAGAGGGACTCTTTGTCAGGAAGTGTAGTGACAAAACAAGGGGTAATGGTTTTAAATTGGAAGAGGGGAGATTTAGATCAGATACTAGAAAGAAATTCTTTACAGTGAGGGTGGTGAGATACTGGAACAGGTTGCCCAGGGAAGGTGTGGATCCCTGGAAGTGTTCAAGACCAGGCTGGATGGGGCTTTGAGCAACCTCGTCTGGTGGGAGGTGTCTCTGCCCATGGCAGGGGCTTTGGAACTCAGTGGTCTCTGTGGTCCCTTCCAACTCTAACCATTCTATGATTCTATGATTCTAAACTTATGTGTATACCAATATTAACATAATTTGTATATTTATTTCTATAATATTAAACCTGGCTATCCAAAAGTACAATACAGGAAGTATCTTGAAGGAGGTATCACATAACAGACCATTTCCTGCTACCTTATTTGACCTGCAATTCTATCAAAGCTAATGCTTTATAATATTAAAATGTATACAAAATCAGTGCTTCATTCTTTTGAGATAATGAAATAAGAGAATAATTGCCACATGACTGATTTCTTCTGAAAATCTTAAAGCAGAACATATCACTGTACAAAGCTCAGAGATATCTGAAATATTTTAATTTTTTTTTATTAATCAATAGGAAAAAATAGAAATACCTAAATAAATATTATTGAAGGTGCCTCTCTGTAAGCTATGTTGTATATATTGCAGCAATTGCCTTTCATCCAAGTCAAAACATAAGGTAAGGTAATGTAGAAAGATTTTAGCTGGAATTGTCTGTCTCCATCGACAGGCAGAGTGCCATCTTATTAAGGTGGAAGTTCCCAGAAGGAAAAAAGAACAGAATATAACAAATAGTGAATATTCTTAGTAGCTTCTTGTGAAGTTTTGTAAGATTTCTCTTAGTAGCTTCTTGTGAAGTTTTGTAAGAAGATTTTGTTATGACTAGTTATGTGTCCAATGAAAAGAGAGGTGTCAAAGAACAGAGTGGTAACTAGATCAGACACAGTTGTATAGGCTCAGAACACAATCCTAGGCAGACCAAAAGTACTTCTTGTGAAACTGGAGCACAATACTTATACTCTTTTGGATACAAATAATAGGATAAACTTAGTTATTATGACAAATTATCAGTCAGCTGTATTTTAGCTATTAATAAATGGCTTATTATTTGTTCCCAGTAAAAATCAATAGCCAAAATACAGCTGATTTTTGAAGTGTTTCTACTACTGTTTCCTGACATAATTGTGAAGTAATTGGAAAGGACAAACTTTCTACTTCCAAAACTATGAAGACTCCAAGCGCTACATAACACGACTAATACATATGTCACAAATCCTGAGAATTTATCTTTAAAAAAACACACAGAAGAAAAATTATATATCAACATTTGCTAAAGCATATGCAAGTACATATGTTTGTGCTATTTATATAATTATGTGGAACAGCATGAGAAGGTCAAAATATGTATAAGAAACATTATTTGATTTGTAGCCTAATGATGTGTCTTTGAAAGACACTTATAATATTTCAAGCATCTTTTATGTGTGCAATATTTATATTGTTGATAAACTACTTAACCATACGCTTTTATCTAAAAAGCTTATCAAGCTTATCAGTAAACCAGAATTTTAGCAACAGTGGAACACCATTTAATCTGTGTATTTAGAAGTTTTTATATTGGCTATCATTATTGCTTTAGGAATTTTTAAAAAACTTAAACTATTTTCTTTTCAAGAAGCATTTACTAGGGCACCATTTTAAACAATATGCCTCTGAATTCTGATAACAGTTTTCTAAATATTATTCACCTTTGCCTGCTAGTCTCCCATAGTATCTTTGTTCTCTTCAATTAAAAAAAAAAAATATAGCAGTGGGGGATTAGAAGTATGTTTTCTCACTGTGGCTATTTGTTTTGACTTTTTTGTTTGCTTCTTAGTTTAGGTTTTTGTTTGTTTGTTTTAAATATTTAACTATGTAAGTTCATTAAAAAAGAAAGTCTATCAGATTTTCACTGTCCTAAGTGTCCAAGTGCACTATAAATACGGTCTTTCCATTGGGGTACTGTTTATTCAACTTGTACTC
Organism: Calidris pugnax; assembly: GCF_001431845.1. Classification (NCBI taxonomy): domain Eukaryota; kingdom Metazoa; phylum Chordata; class Aves; order Charadriiformes; family Scolopacidae; genus Calidris; species Calidris pugnax. The sequence goes on along the minus strand of NW_015090999.1, from coordinate 3,677,395 downwards.
ATGCAATTGCTTTTGCAAAATATGTTAGCAACATTCAGAAACACTTCCATGGTAAAGGACACCTGGCCTTTCTATTGGCTCTGACTGTAGGATTACTACTCCATGCCCATTTGAAATCACCTTACAGATTATCTTGCCTTTTTTTTTTAATTTAAAAAAAAAAGCCTTGCTTCTGACTGGAACATTTAAGTTGTGTTTGTTGTCATTTTCCAGTTTCTTTTTTCAAAAAAAGAGAAAGAATAAACTCAATAAACTTTTATCCTGCAGGACCTGAAAAAGACAACCATTCGAATAAATGTGATGGCACTCAAAAATGATCAGATGTTCAAAAGAGAAAAATAAATAGAATTTCACAGGTTAGATTCTGACACCTGACCATCACAGGCTGATACATTACCCTGCTAATAGTCCCATTGCTTTTATTTGTCATGATAGTACTCCAGAAATAATTCCAATTTATTAAGGTTGGTAAGACTGCTTGGTGCAATCATCTTTGTTTGAATGTGATCAGAGCCAAGCCAGTTACAAAAAGTCATTTGAAGGAATCAGAGCTGCCATAATCAGCTTTTAATCAGTAGGTCCTGTATTGCACTTTCATTCTCAATTTGATTCGGATTTTAATGTTAAAAATTCGTAGAAGCTGACTTTTGTGCTAAGGAGCACTTGTGTGTATATCAGCAAAATTGATTCTCTTAAAATCAAGCATGATTTACTTACTATGTTGGAATATGAACAGACATATATGATATGAAAGAGAAACGTTATTTTCTGACTCTGGTATAAATCAGGAATACCTTCTTTACCATTAGTCAAAGCAAGCTAACTGATAGAAGTAAGAGACGAACTGAGTCTGGATCACTTAATAGTAATTCAGTTATAACTATTGAAAACCTATTTGAAAGTTTGGCATATTTTCCAAGCAAATAATTTCTAGAACAGTAATTTTTCTGACACTTTTCAAAGCTACTCAGCGTTTTTGTTTATAAAACTGTTCTGCCACTCCTTAAGAAGTCCCAATTACTATAAAAACCTTTGTAAGAATTATATTTCTAGTAGCTGCATGAAATATTATTTATAGCTGCTTTGAAAAGAGTCTTATTTTATCTCAATCTTCAGCAAAACAGCTGCTCTCCTTTAGTATAAGAATAAAAGTTGGGTTACCAACAGGAGGAAAGAGGGAGTTTTTAACTGAATAAATTTAATGTTGAATCAGGCGCTTGAGCTTGAGACAGCAGGTTTCAGAGATATTTGTCATTAAAGGGTTTTGCTGTATATGAGAAGAAACTGTTTCTGACAGTTATGTTAGAAGCTAAGAGGATCATCCTTTCCTTGTGGATAAGTACATCCATCCCATATATAACTCCCTAGAGTAATGTTCTCCCACAGATACCTAAGTGCAAGTGTCTGTTACAGGTGAAAAAAACTTCTTTATAAACAAAAATAGGAAACTTTTTGTGAGCTGCATGCTCATTAATAATGGAAGGTGATAGCAATGCTATTCTAGGTTAGTACTATCAGATGTTTTTAAAAGCATAAATCATCCACTTTCAGTATTTATTCTCTTGCATTCAGTTTTCTTTAGCTTTGATAATAAATGCTCCAGTGTCATCTTTGTGATATTTTCTTAATACTGTCTGGCATATACTGCTGGTTTTGTATGTTTGCATTAGAGTTGGTTTCTTGTATACCCTATATTGTCTTATAAGATCACTTAACTGATCAGCTAAAAGGGAGATGGTTGGGTTTCTTTACAGACTCTGGTGTACGTGAGCATAAATCTATACTCCCATCTTTCTAAGGAGCTGTCTGTTTCTCTGGGAACCTCAGAAGGTTAAGAAACTGCATCAGAAAGGTTAAAAAAATTTACCTTATGTCTGGTTAACAGCTTTTCTTCAGAGAAGTCCATCAGTTCAGCAGTTTGTTTCTTCTACTAGCAGCAAAAAGTTGAGTATTAGCTTTTATCTTGTTACTTTAACTGCCAAAGACATTGGTCAGCTTTTCTTCAATGCACTTCGGCATTGCTGAAAGATGGTAGACTCCCATAAATATCTCTCTATGTATGTATGTATACACATATAAATGTATATGTATACTCATGTAAGTACATATATGCATACATATAAATGTGGTTATTTAATGCTCAGGAATTGGATGAATGTTCAAAAAGACCAAAGTGCTGCTTTTGATATATATCACTTCAAATTTTACAATAGAGTTTTATGTAATATATTATTTTGATCTCAGGTAAGTATTTCAGTGTAATTCATAAATTAAATAAATATCTACATCTTATGTCATATTTGTGGTTTTAAATAGCATTATAAGGGTATTGGAATTAAAATTAATTATTTTTTAAGACTTCTCTTATCAATGTAGTTTTAGGTATTTGAAAACTTGGAATAATCAGAAGTGTCAGAATGGCATTAAAAAAAGTAAAGAGAGATGGATAAATGATGCAATGGATATATATTTAATTTTAAACAAAATGGAGTATAGAATTACTTAATAAAGGAACATTTTTTTCAATTAAAAATAATCAAAGGAGAAGTGAAATATGGTTATCAAGTATGTTGAATGAATAAACATATTAAAGGAATAAATTTGCTACTCCTTGTTGATATTGAGGTCTTATTCAGGGTGAAATCTTCATAAATTAATGCATGTAAGGGAAATAAATCTGACAGAGGAACAGATTTACTCTGTACTCCAACTATGCATTAAAGACATTTCAGATATACATTAAAGAAAATGAAAGTAGGTGTTATTTAGCCTTTCTTTGTTTTTACTAAGTATTTTCTTCCCTTCATCATTGCATGTCTTCTCCTTTTCCACTAGGAATTTAAAATATGATGATCGTAGGATATTATATAGGTGACTAATGTATTCATGGCTTTTGAGTATATCCCGTGGACAGACCTTTACTATTTCACACAGGCTCTGTTCCTGTCATTACAAAGCCTGGTCTATTCGCTGTTTGCTCCTATGTTCATCATCAAGTAACACTGCAGAAGTATATGACCCATATATTGAATGGTGATCCTGGTTTGGATTTTGGTTTTTTGCTGTTTGGTTTTGGTTTTTTTAAAATATAAAACATTATTCCCTCCACAAAAGAATGGTGGGGGAAATACTGCATCATATATTCTTTAAGATTTCTCCCTGCGGTCAATTATACCTGTTCAATAGGTTTCATACGCCCAAGTCATCATTTTGAAAGATTCCCGGAGGCTTGTGTTGAGCATATTGCACACTTACTGCAATCCTCTGTTCCACTGCCCTGTGACTGTAAAACACATTCAGAAATCTTGTGCTCAATTTAGAACCTTTTGCAAGTGTGTGTACGCAGAACACAGGCTATCCAGATGGCTGATATAGTTTAGTACATTTACATGACAATTTAGTGGATAAACATTTAAGTTTTTAAATTTCAAATGCAAAGTGTGTGAAATTATGCTATATATTTGGTAAGCGGGACCTTCAAAGCGTGGTCAGTCATTCAATTGTTTAGTCTGTGAATGTATCTTAAAGTATTCCTACATATCTGACCTTTTTCAGAAATGTAAATAATAATTATAATATGTAAAATGAAAAACATTTTTTTAACATGAAGTTTTCATTTAAAGTAGTTCTATCAAAACTGCTTTTGAAGACTGGTTTTTATCATCTTAGTATGTGAAGAAGACCAATTGAGGTACTCCCGAGCAGTTATAGAATTTTTCTATATATTCCAAATCACTATTAAGTAAAACAAGTCATTCTGTCATAGCTCTACCATTTCAATTATCACATGTGCTACTGGGCCTTGCCTAACTGGGTGAACATATCCAGACATACAGCAGCCTTTTTTCTTCTTTTTTTGCAGCTGATTTTTCCATAAACACTTTACAATCTTCACCTTTGAACACTAACCATATATTTTGTTACATAGTACTTCATTGAAGAAAACTGATTTTAAACATGTACATACTTTTTGAATTTTAGCTTAAATATTTTTAACATAATTTCCAGCATGACATATATTTAAATTGGATTTATAACTGTAAAGTGACCTGCATGAATTATAGCTTAATTTTGTGCTGATGATAAATGAGAAATACAATTTCAGTATATATACTTATGTAAATAAAAACCACGTAGATTATTATTTTTGTTGTTGTTATTATTATTATTATTACTACTACTAAGAATAGTCAGGTTGTTGTGCCATGTGTAAACCACGAGATTATATACATTAATAAATTTATTAAAAAAATACTTGCTTGATAACGCTTATAATCCAGTCAAGTCCTCCTAACAGGGAACGATGACAGAAGCTGAACATATGCCAACAACCATTTTGATATCTACTTATATTACATTTTAATATTACACTGAGGAGCAGTTTACTTTACAAATAATTTTCAGACAATGAGACATGAAGGTATCACAGAGCATCAACAAAGATCTCAAGCATATCTTTGTATACATTAACTACGTTTTTGTTTTTCATTACAACAGATACAAGCATGAAAAAGTTTTGTCTTTGAAAAAAACCCTAACTCTAGGGATTTGTCATTAGACCTGCAAATAAAAAGCAAGCTTAATTGTGATTTTCCTGTTTATTCCTCTGTTTCCAGTAAGATATAATTAACACAAAACTGAAGTGACTAATACCTATTTAATTATATTTCTGTGAATTTTAAATGAAGCACAAATGTAGCACAAAGACAGTATTACTTATAACTTCCCACATTACAGTTTATTCAGATTGTATTTTAAATTTAATTTTAATTCAAATTTAATTGAATAATGTAGTTGCACTGAATAATGAATATAGCAATTGAACTGATGTATCCAGTCTAGTTCAAATAGTATGAAATTCTGCAGTGAAAAAATAAAAAAAGAAATCAATTTTTTAATGTTTCACACTCAGCGTTATGAATTTATGAAATGTTTTCCTTAATTTCTGCATGAGATATATGGACTCCACAATTATATGCATTTGCAGTAACTATATTATCATCATACTGATTTTATATCCATAATTTGATTTGAGTTCCCCAAAAATTCGATTTTGCAAATAAGGAATATATAACAGATACTTGATTCTGTAGAAATATGTGTGTGTGTGAAGTTAATGTCTATTCTTAAACTTTAAAAAAAAAAAAAAAAATCCAAACAAAAAAGATAACCAGTGATTAGTCCCGGAGGCCTAGCAGCACTGTCAGATTCGTTTCCATCCTGCTAAGTGACAACCCCTTCTATGTCAAACAACTCAAGGAACGAGTTATTTGGAAGCAATCTAAAACTGAGCCAGGAAGCAGTCTAACAAGTAATCAAGAGTAATTATCAGGGATGCAGTAGAGGATCTTGTTCACTCAACACCCTTCATTTAGAAGGATGCATACAGATGTATGCAATGAGATCACTGTAAATTAGGCATCTACATTCATTTCAGATTAGAGTATTAAGTATTTCCAATGGTGCCTATCTGAGTGGGGTTGAGCTTTTTAAAAGTCAACAGATGTTAGCACTAAATAGGTTGTTTGTGTCTTTTTTTGTTCCTCATTGTACAGAGAGGTGGGGGTACATGGCTGTTATGCTCCATTTGAAGTGAAGGTTATGCATCACTGAAGTTATTGTTAAAGGCTGAACATTTCAAGACTGAACTGGATAACCTGTTCTTTAAACTCAGTAAACTTTAATTTACTGATGTCTAAAAAAATGTTATTATTTTGAAGGACTTACCTAACAGGTATAAATAATATTACATAGACTACTTCTCCCTATTCCAGAAACAAACTCAGAAATCTTAAACAATGTTCCCTTGACATTTTTATCCAAGTTTCTTAAAAATAAGAGATTTACAAGATGATTTTCAAGATCAGTGAGATCTATATTCTTTTTTCCAAAAAGCTGTTCTGTGAAAACCCCAGGGGCCAGACATCACATGGAAACATTTATGAAATTGCTCATCGATTTCTTTCTCAGAGGTAAAAGGTTCCACACTCACTTCCATGCACTCTTCTTTAATTCAAAGCATTATGCAGAAGAAATCTTAGGAATAAAAGGCTGTTTTCTTCCCTCCTCTCCCATCACCTGGGCGTCACAGGGCAAGTTCTTTTAGGCAGCACAGACAGACGTTTCTCCTTTTGCTTCCGCTGAATGACCGGGCCCTGCTGCCTGTCCTGCAAGCTCATCTGTCATACATTTAACATTCTGAGGGAGACTGGCTAGTGGCCAAAAGGCGGTCAGTTTTCCTTATTCTCTAAAATTTACACAAAAACCTTTTCTTGCTGCCCTCTCAGAAAATGTAAGAGACTATGATTTTTCTCAACTCAGATTTCACCAGCATTCTAGTCTGCAGTCTCTTGTGCATGGAAAGAACACAGGGTAGAAAAGAATTTAGATGACTATAACTACTAATTCCAATAGGTACCCTGCTATTACCAACCCACTTTAATTCTTCCTTCTGTATTACAAAAGGATTAGCATTATTGCCCAAGATATTTTCAACAGGCTTTGGATACCTTTGGGTCTATCACCTACATTATCCCATTGTGCTTGCTTTCACTTCTCTTTATACTGAAACATGTTACAAGTCAATTTGTTTTCATCATGTGAAAGAAATGTCATCTACTTCGCCACATGCAGACTCTTATATGATGCTAACAGATTTGATTAGTTCCTCAAAACTCACTGTGACAATTCCACTCTGCTTTAATATGTATTCTAGACCCAACTGAATTTCCCATTGTCCTGCTGCAGCTTGTCATAGCCAGAGACAGACAAAACTTCACTTTACTCTTGAAAACTGAGCAGTGGGAATGTTAACATCTTTTTTAATAATCCTTTACATTGTTTCATTGACCTCCCAAGATATTTGGAATAAGCTCCAGAGAAACTGTCCCGTGCATCAGCAGTTCAGGACCCTCGAAGTTTAAGATCCTTTAGGTAACATAATCTGACCTCTCCACAGGGTGAAAATTTCCATAGTCTCACAAATTAATGGATGCTTCTTCCTCATCTTCATTCTGAGTTCTTCAAATACATACACACACACACACCCGTCTCTCTCATTGTCCTATGTATACCATTTCTCCTGTGATCATCATTAACTTCTTTACAATTTTAAAATTCTATTTATGACTTTCCTTTGAATGAGGACATCTTTGAGATAATACTCAGCCACATTGCAGCTGTCCTTCACAATTTGTCACCTGGAAGTGGGAACACCAGCCACATGTCATAAGATACCATGCTGATTTGGGGATTTATGTTGCTACAATGACCTCACAATGCACAGCTGGACTTTTTCCTTATTGTTTCTCTCCTTTTCTATGAGTTAAGCAACACCATTATCCTGTTTTATGTATTCCAAAAAACAAAGAGCACAAGAAATTAATTTGCACAAATTCTAGTTGTTTGGAAAAGAAAAACTAGGAAACAATGTCTGTTTTGAATTCCTGTTGCTTCAGTTGCACTGTATTTCATCGTTTCCAAAATGTAGTATGACTCCCATTTTCTTCAAGACAAGAATTGTTAATTCTGTATTTCATGTGATCCTTCTTTGTTTTCTATATCACATTGTTGAGGAAAAATATTAACAGGATGTTTCTATTTAGGCACTTAAAGCATTTCAATTTCTGCCATATCATGATTAATCTCTTTTTGTCCCTTTAGACTTATAATTAACATTTTAATTATCTTTTTCTTATAATCAATACTAGTTCAATAGCTGCTGACTGAAGAGCACTACTTGATTGTCTTCCCTGACTTCTTGGATATGACAGACATTTTACTTAGTCAGATACTGAGCTCAGTTAAGTTAGACTAAAAGTCTTCAAGTTTCAAGTGCAGAAGTCAGAAAACCTAGATATACCTATCAAAAAGCTGAGCGTCTATGCTCTCTTATTTATTCAGACTATTTACACATAAAGAGCCTATACTAGCATTTGTTCTAGAAACAGTTCGAAGATGATAGATTCATTAGTTTATATTTGATAATTAAAGTCATGCAAGATTAATCCTACTCCTGTTAGATCCCACAAGGAGAGTAAAATATATGAAATCAAGTCCTTATTGGCCAACTGAAGTGAAGAAATAAAGTATGCTGCTATGATAGCTGTGGAAGTACATCAATAGTTCCTTAGCCCTTTGGAACTGTTTTTGATGATTGTTAAAAATATTACCCGTATTAGTATTATCTGCTTCTCCACTTAAGATAGGCATAAGATAAACTGTATAGTTATTCCAGAAGTGTTTCATTTTAGCAGACACTGCCTCACTTCATCCTTTGCTGTGACACCAACTTTGCTGATCTGCTTACAAGACAATATACAGTAGATATATTAGCGCAGTATCAGTTATGGAAACATTTTCTATTGCAGAAATGTCTCCAGATTCTATCTCCTGTCTCTGATTCATATATAAGTATCCTTTTCTAAGAATTCCTGGTTAAATAGTTAGCAAGGGAAAGGCCATTGCTTTGCTTCATAGTTACTTAGTTGAGTTGTTCTTCCTTTTTTCCAGTAATGACTCTTTGATGACTTTGAATTGTATTATTTCTGTTTTATCTCCTTCTGCCATTTTTCTTTATAAGTTTAAGTGTCCGTGATGCTGCAAATAGTTTTGCTGCTCAGAACATGAATATCGAAGAGTGTCCCATAAAGACTAGTAGATCATATCTTTTCTGAGGCACAGAGCTGATCTGGAATTTTATGCTTACATTTTTTACTAAAACAAGACAGGAATTGTCTGGAAGACCCAAGGGTTTAGGATGTGTTTTGATCATGTCTCATCTGTCTTCTCTGCTAAGTACTTCCCATAGGTTTTATGAAATTAAAGGAAATGTTATATGCTGGCTGAAGTCAATTTCATCTTCTTTCTATGAATTCATGCAGCAGAATATAGATATGTTGAAAAACAAAAAAAAATGTGCCGTATGCAATTAGGAACCTTCTTTACCATTTCTGAAATGTAGAGCAGAGTTCAGAGTAACTAGGCCTTATCCTCATTAAGACATATGATAATTAGTTAAAGAAGTAATTCAGCTTTCCCTACTGAAGTGTGACAGTGTTTTCCTTTCGGATTATTGTGGTGTTGACTTACACTTGGGACTACCAGTCTAAAATTCATCATGTGTAAGAATCCAGCAGCCAGGAATAAATTATCTAGCAATTTCTGCAGATATTTAGAGAGATAGGAAAATTAAAATTCCTCATTAGTGAAATAAAACTTCAGTGGATACAAGGGATGAAAAACATCCATAATAAAATATAATGAAATAACTTAAAATCTCTCTTCCATCTGAATGTTCTTTCTTGATTTTTGAAGATCTGTTCCCAAGTGTAATCAAGGAAAGTTTTTTTCTGATTTACTGAAATCTGATTAACATAGGTAGTTATTCAGGAATAAAATATGTGCTATTCCTGTTTTTCTTAAACAATTTAGTAGAAACTAATGTAAATTTATATTATAAACTGTGAAGAACCATTTAAAGTTGTTTCAGATTCAGGATATCATTCCAAGGATTTCACAGTTAATTCACTATACCTTTCTGACATGGATACATCAGGTAAAGTTCTGTTTGAATCAGATGATAACATGAACATATTATGGTATAATTGATACAATCATCTTGCATGTTCTTGGAGTAAAATATACTTTATAGAGAAGAAAATTAATCTATTGTAATAAGTTATAGGAAAAGTAACAGTTTTTGGAAAGACTCAAATAATTATATTATCTTCTTGATTGTGGTAAAATGCTACAGTATTAGTCGTTATTATGATGAAATGAATGTGTGATATATAGGTATTGTTATTGCATATGCAGTGATGGTATAAAATTATGTTTAGCCTATGACCTTGTACTCCTCTTTACATTATTTACAGAGCAAATTATATGAAGTAAGTTTAAAGCACAGTGTGCTTATCATCTTCAATGTTAATAGCAAATAAGCACTTACGCAACTTACAACATGCAGTGGTCTCTACAGTGTGAAATGAGCAAAAATACATTTTCAGTAATTGCATGCATATTTAAAAAACATAGTCTGAGACTATGTAGAGATTACTATGTTGAGATAATATAGTGAAACTCATTAATATATGCATTACTGAAATTAAATTTCACTTTTTACAGGCTCCTTAAAGATGTTTTCTCTCTTTTATAACTTGCTTACAGATGTTACATTAAAATAACATTTAACTAATCTATTTTTATGACCAATAATCCCACGTACTTCAAAGAGCAGCCAGATAAAAATTTGAGAAAAGCTATTTAATTTTGTCCTTTGAACTTACATCGGGTAATATCTGAGGGCATTAAAACATGTAAGTAGTAAGATACAAGATATATGTAGGGAGTATGAATGCATTTAAAAATTGTCTGCATTGAATATAGATATTCATGTATATCTATATGTGTTCTGAAGTGTATGTTGTACCAGGACTGTAGGCATGACTGGTTTACTCTTAAACATTTTCTCCTCTCTGAAACAAACAGATGCCCCCATAAAGTAAGAGCAATCCTTGAAAAAGAACTAGAGTTAGGATAAGAGAAAGCTATACTGCTGGAAAGTATTTTACTACATTTTTCTCAATGTGCTGCTGCCCTTCAGTCGTTGCTATAGAAATCCAGCAGACAAGGAGAGTATCAGGGCTTTATAGATAGGAATTTCACTTAATCCAATCCTTGTTATGCTTATTTAAACTTATCATGGTTGCCTCCATGTCATTAAGTAAAAAGAGGCAACAATGGGAGTACTGCCACATGAAAGTTTAAGAATCATTGCTTTCCTTCATGTCCACAGGGCAGCTTGCTCAGTGTCCAGACACAAGAGAATTTCAAATCAAACTCTTAAGTAGATTATATAGCTCACTGAACCTGACTGAGCTACAGTATCCTTCTCTTCTTTCTCTGATTCTTTAAATCTCTACTGCTTTCTCAATAGCCACATGGCATACAATATAGCTATCTCTGAAACTTATCCATTTGTTTGGCTCAAAGATCTGCTTCCTTTCCCTCTCTCTCTCTCTCTCTTTCTCTCTCATTTGCACACACTACTATTTTTCTTCCTCCTGCCTTTTTTTTTTTTTTTTTAAGTCAAAATTTCTCATGCAGGAAGAAATTTCCTAAATAAATCTGAAAAATGTAAATTTCAGCTTAATTTTATCTTCTAGATGTAGGGGAGGCGGAATGTATGGGTAAAAATTAAAAAGAGTTTATTTTAATTTAGGAGAAAAAAGATTGCCTAGAAAGCAATTTTTATTTCAATATATAAAATTATAAGGTGCATACATGTTTTCAGTGACCTTTCCTTGTTAGAATGTCAATTTCTATATATAACAATTCTAGCAAAATAGAAATAAATATATTAGCTGTAAAAACCACATATTCATCCGACATCTTGATAATACAGCATCCTTATTGACCCCTGGCTGGATTATCCCTCACATTTATTTATATTTGTAGTATATTTATATCTGTTTATATCTTTCCACTTGATTTATAACAATATAGTCTCCTATAAGAGAAATACTTAAAAGTTAGATGTGAATCTGTGTCACAGAGACAACAAACACATTCTGCCTCTGACTTGTGTTTAGAACTTTCAGACCTGAGGCTTCATTTAGTGCCTGTTGATGTAATTGGAAAGAGTCACATTAATTTTAACAGAAAGAGTACTTTGCCTATGAAGCCAAGAATTCATGAGCTTAGGCAAAGGAGAAAACCTGATGCAAAGCCATGGTCCCTGCCTCTAATTTATCAATTGTCATTACCTATTTTCTTCTGGCCATTTTGTACATTATAACACAGAGTTATTGCTTTGATGTTTTTCATCAGCTTTATACTTATGAACTTTACCTTTCACAATATAATATTATGGTTTCTAAATTAAACTACATTGCATTTGCAAAAGACTGATGTCTGTAGTGTCAAAAATGTATCTTTTTCAGAAATCATCCTTCTTCCTTTTTTAATGAAAAAAAGGGTAATATCTTGTTACTTTACAGGAGTATTACAGGGAATGGTCTAGTTATGAAGCAGTATAAGAATTTTTGTCTGTTTCTGTTGCAATAAAGGAAAAAAACCTCCCCTCTTTCACCACTCCTTTATCAACTTAAATTAATATGTTTTCTTCTTCTGAGTTCTCTACTTTTAGCAACCAGATTTTACTTTCTTTTCTTTATTGAGCTGACTTCTCCATGACCATTTTTTAAAACAATACATTTTGTGCAAGGGTCAATCCATGAAAAACATTTTTTCCCTATAAATCTGAGTCATATTCCACCTTTAACATCTATGCCATTCTGGTAGCAGTTTGGTCACGCTAGGTGGTGCTATCACATACAATCTTTTTCACAAATATGAAGTTTTACTATTAAACAGTAAGGGATTTTTTGTTTTTTGATAGAATTTATCTTTTTTGGTGGGGAGGAGAGTTGTGGCAAGCATCAAGGGTCTTCCTGATAATGGTTCTTTCTTTTAAGCAGTTAGATATTATTGCACTATTTGATCCTGGAAATTATAAACTGGCTAGGAATCTGGGTTCCAGTTGGAACTAGTAGCAAAGCAAGTGTATTGGAAGTAACATTACATCAGGAAAAAAAAAAGGTATGCTTAATTTCAGTACTCCTGCAATCACTGTCAAAAATGGACAGTAAATAAATAGTATCCATAGGTCTTCAGGTCTAATTTATGCTATTTTCTATATTGCATCTGTCAGATGGGACTGTGTCAAGCATTCAACTAAGCAACCTTAATTCTTCTGACACTGCCCAATGGCAGATGTTTAATTAAATAGTATAGGAAATAGGGTACCTACTGGATAAATCCTCCCTGGGGTATCATTCCAAAAGCAGTCTACGGCTAAATTTTGCCAAGCTAAATATGTACCCAAGCCATCATGAATACTATATTCCTATTTCACATAATCATGGCTAATTATGCACAAAAGTACTTCAAAGTTCTTGCTTAAAACAGTTAAATGCTTGATAATTTCATTAGGTATTACTTATTATTAGGATAATGAGAAATCGCAAATAATCACTATTCACCTCCTCCATTCATTCACCATTTTAATTTTCTCTATTAAAGTCTCCCTAACCTAGCTTATTTTCATAAACTGAAGTGCTTAGTACAGCTAACATCCCCATGCCCCAAAGTAGGAAGTACTTTGAGATGTAGAAATCTATTCTGCTTTTTGGATAACAGGTCAAAAGAATTGCATATAGCATTGGAAGTGCTTCCAAACCATACATAAAAGAAGAATAATCAATATTTCTAGTTTGTTGGGTTTGGTTTTTGGGGGTTTTTGGGTTTTTTTTTTTGAGTTAAAATATCATTTACCTCTTTAAGTTAAAATTTTCAGAGAACTGTCAACAGTAGCTTCAGGATCACTTTCATGAGAACTAAGAGCTAACTTTCAGTCATTTTTTCCTCAAGTGTATTACCTTGCACTTATCAACACTGAATTTCATCTTCTGTTCCATCAGTTACTCACATGACATTTTCAAATCCTCCTGCAAATCTGTACCCTCACTTTCAGATTTTTCCAACTGGAAAAAAATTACAAGATTTGTTCTCTTCTCCCAGTCATTTAAGAATGATAAAAAAAGAACAACTACCACAGATTCTTGGGTGAGGTTGACATATATCTTTTTCCCCCTTTTGTTCTCAGATCCCTGCTATTAGTTGTATCCAAGTCAATTTTGTCAAGTGTCTTGTTATGCTAAATCACTTCCACAGCAGCACCAAGTGTATGTTCCTGGCCAAGTAGGGAGTAAGGAAGACTGCGAAGAAGACCAAGTTTCTGTGATCAGTAAGAAAGCACCAGCAGTACTCATAAGACCTTGGAGCCTTTTTAAATATGTAAAAAGCTGGGGAGCTGACTGTAGTATTTATAGGACTTGGAGAGCAAGAAAGATGAGGTTTATGAACACTGGAACTTCAAGGCTGGGAATATAGATGGGGTAGCACACTGGTATTGTGTAGTCAAAGGCCGGGGAGAAATGTGACAAAATCCAGAGGGCTGGGGAACTGAGAGGGAGCCCCGTGTGGTGACAAAACTAAGAGACGACTTGGAGCAGAAAGAAGTGGACCTGCTTGAAAGGTTATGACTAAAGTACTTGGGAAGGTTAGGATTTTGAAGACAGGGAGGAAAGATCAGCCATTCAGGACCTTTCCTTTGGGAAGTGGTGTAGAGCATGTGACACCCCAGGTCAGGGGCAGTAAAAAAATGGAGCTCTGAGATAAGCCAAAGTAACCTCAGAATTAATACCTTGCTGTGGGATGTCAAAGGGATACATCTCTCCATACACAGATTTTCTGTCAGAAATGTCATAGATGACACTGCTGGAAACCACCCTGAATTATGAAAACTAACAGTAACCCTTTTTTATTATCTATCTTTCAACTGGTGGTTAATTTATAAAAGGACTTGTGTCTTATTTATACATCATTCTTCATCATACACTCTAAAGACTTTGTAAACACTCATGCAGATAATAATTACATTATAAAACATAGCATCAAGCTTTAAATTTCTGAAATATAAGAAAATCGCCATAGAAGCTAAGATTCTGAAAACTTCAGAAGTTTCAGTGGATTCTGTTCTGTCAAAAAAGCAGAAAGATCGGCAGCACTTGGGGATGAGGATGGACAGATATATTTAATAAAAGAGAGACGGAAAGCCTGAGCAAGAAAGATCACTTTCTGACAAATGATAAGCTTCTGAGTTTTCATGAACTAGCCAGATGGGGTTTTCATACATTTTTACAGTAGTTTGGTCTTGGAGATTAGAGAACTGGAGGGTGACTGACCCTGAAAATAGCGTTGGCTGGCATTATTAATGAAGTGCCACAATCCTGCTAGGAACAACGTGCACTGTATCATTGTCTCTGCTTCTATGTCATTGCGGCTAAAAGTGTCAAGGACCCCAAACCGAAGGAAAAAGGATAAGTTTGTATAGGGTGATAATACATCCTGGCCAGCTTCTCCAATGCTTTTAACTGGCATAATCCCATTGATTGGTTTACATCAGCCAAGAATCTGAATATTCAGTTTTAAAAAATGAGCTGGAAGGCATTCTTATTTAAAAACGTTAAGGTGAAAAACTTTGTAATTAATATTTAAAGCAACAATAAGCCTAAGTTCACAAGCCAAGCACTTGAGCTACATTTTCCTGGATGAGAATATCTGTTTTAAAAATGTATGGTTTGGATTTTACTGGCTTCAAATCTTCTGGTGGGCTTTTTTTTTTTTTGGTGGGGAGGCGGGAGGGAAGAAAGAAACTGTGGGTGGATTTAATTTGTATACCATGGAATATGGAGCACCCACTGAGTGGAAAATTTTGCCAGAGAGTATCTGAGATTGTACAGTCACAGTAATTTGACATCTGTGGTTTAGCATTTTTGTGAGTCATTTATTAAAGGCATTTAAAAATATGTTTTACTTCTAATCTACCTTACTTGTGTTATTATCTGTTCTTTGTAAGGCACTCATTAGAAATGGATCTAAACAACAACAAAAAAACCTGAACAGAGTTCAGCACCTCTGTGTTGATCAAGAAGCAAGAGCAATGCATGCTCTGAAACACTGCTATCTGATTAGGATGATTGCCTTCCTGATTTACTTACATTACTTGTGAAAGGTGCTATAATAAAAATCTTTGAAATCCAAGGGAAGTGAGATCCCAATGAGGGACTTCTGCTCGAACATCATCATCAGTATTATGAATGGCAACACAATTTCCTTTGAAATTAATTATGATGACAGGCAGAGCAATTTAAAACAAACAGGAGGGTAAAACAAAGATTTTGAAGAATATGAATGATGCAAACAATATTTAAGCACAACAAAATTCTAGAAGTAAAAATATGAAATACAACCTGAGGTTTCTAAAATAAGGCCACCAATAGTATTATTTTTAACATACTAATTATTTGTGTGAATTTGTCTCCTTGATAAGCTATAAAACATATGTAAATAAAACCAAACATTCTTTTTGGAAAATGTTTTCAATTTTTCCAATTCTTCTTTTATTACAGGTCAACAATATGGACACATTACTTCAGACTACCAAATTAGGCAAAATCGATATTTTTTCACTGCAACTTCCTTTCTAAAGTTAACATCCTGGGTCATAGTGGATTTTACCTCACCAAGTGCCCCTATCTTCGCCATAGTCTTTTATGTCTGCATTACCCGCCCTTGGCTTCATTAGGGTATGTGTCACCTCAGCGTGCTGCAGGTGGCCACGGTCGTCAACTGAAGCTGGCGTCCACCTGCCCCGACCCCCATGGCACTGCAGTCCCAGCTGGGCCAGAGCAGGTCTCTCTCAGAAGGCTGGGGTGGCCTTGGCTGTTTGGAGCTGGATGGAGCTGGTTGGAGCTGGTTCCACAGCTGTTCACATGATTGTCACTGACCATCAGGAACTGCTGGCTGGCTCAGGACTGCCACTGACAGATGTCAGGCTGGTGACTGGGTATTTGCCAGATAGGTAGGGACTCCCCTGATGTCAAAAAGAGCTAAAAATCCACAAAATTGGGCAACCATAACGGCCTGCTCTGACACCATGGTAATGGGAATAGAAAGTCCCTAAAAGCAAAAGCCCATAAACATAATCCAGTCTTGAAGTTAGCCATTGTTCCAGTAGGACCCTCAGCAGAATAGAAAGTTAAACAATGACCTGGTGGTAGCTGATAGGATGAAAGTATAGGCTCTAGTTACCTTAGATAATTTTAATACTAAAAATCACACCTCTAGAAGGAGATTTTATATGTAAATGTAAGACCACCTTAGGATAATGAGCCAGACAGAAATTAGGACAAGCGCAAATGAGTTTTTGTTATATAATTGCGAGTGGCCAATAAGCTATTTTAATGTGATTTTTTTCCTTGTTACCTTTTTACATAAAAGATCCTATGAGTTTCCTAAGACGTGTACTGGCTGTGTTAGGTGCCTAGCACCCTATTCTGCAGAACTGAAATAAAGACAAATATCCTGACTCAGTGTGTTGATTGGCTCTTGCACGGGAGGTAAAGAACCTTCTTTTTAGGGAGAACAACCTCAGTGTCCCCTGGCTGCTCTGCTCCCTGGATGGGCAGTTGATTGGGACCTGGCTGCTGGTCCCTGCCCTGCCTCACTCCCCTGGGGAGCCCATACAACTTCTGTTCCCTGGGGAGTGGCCAGCCCATGCTGTGCCCTGATAACCCACCACACCATGACCATCATATTTTTTCTGGCAAAGACCACACAGTGTTAATGGCTCCTAGCAACCCCCTCACTCAACCCCACTACGCCTAAGGAAAAGGGAAGTGTTCACTTTGCGACCCACAGGGACATTGGAAATGTCCAGAGAAAAAGGTCAGATACTGGAAAGATATTTATTGTTCAACAGTTTGACATGTGTCATTAATAAGACCTTTCTGTAGTAACTGGGACTATTAGACTGCTAAAATATTATTTGCACTAACAGTGAATTTTTGGTTTTGTATATATGCAGTGTTCCTTCTTGTCCATTAAAAGATTTTGATGTAACAGGGATAATATAGAAAGACCTATAAAGATTGTGAGAAACATTTTGGCAAAAAAAGTGCCTTACAAAAGTTAGACTTTTTCACTATCCTTTCTTTGAACTCTTTCCAGTGCTTCATTCAGCTTCTTTGTGGAAATAAAGGATTCTAGTTGTTTTCCTGGGTAACCAAAGGAAGATGAGGAAAATCTTCAAAGAAGAAGAAACTTTTTTCAGAAGCTCATTTTGAGCTGAATGTTGATAGAAAGATCAATACTTTATTACTGAAGAAAAATTTGATCCTTCAGATGCATGAGCAGTCATACTGAAATCACTCATAAGAGACCTGAGGTGCAGGGAGGAAATCAGTGACCCCTCTATATACGATGTAGAGTTACCAAGTTTGAGAAGATGATGCAGAAAGACCAGAGACTAGGAGAAAGGGTAAGATAGTTTTGCAGGAACTGTATTTTAAAATGAAGCAGTCTCCAGCACAGTTTGTTAAACATAAAATCCATTAGCATACTTCTAAAATGTTTACGTTTTCAGGCTAGATGTGGTGATGTATGGTGGGGAATAAATTTCTGTCAGTCTTCCAATTAGTTGAGAAGAATAATTTTATCCTGAAGTTCCCAGGAAATCAAACGAGACTTTTTATTCTGGGCTGTTCTGTTTTCTAACGAAAATTGTCTGCTGCACTTGTGCTGTAGTAAAATGTATAAGAAAATCACATGTATAACAGTAATTTATTCTTTTCATAAGCTTGCTTACCTGTTATTCTCTTTCACCTCACAAGACCCTTTCTCACTGAACAGAACATTAGCAGTTCCATTTATTTCAAAGAATGGGATACTACGTACATGGATAAGGGTTTTATAAATGGGTCCAGATTAATGTGTCATTCTCTTATCATTACCACAAATGACTCAGAGTCCATGATTCACTGGAGTAGGAAGTACAAAATTTATGAGCTAAAGTTGTTTTATTTTATCTTCTCAAACCTTAGTGTTCTGGATGAATGAGAATAGACAGGAACATGAACATTTTTAGTTAACATATGCATAGCATCAAAATATGTCCAGAAGGATATTGCTGCAACCTAAACCTTTTCCTTGGCACCCTCAGAAGTGCTAGAGCTCACAGAAAGGTTATATATTCATTGAATTTTACTGCCAAGTATAAGCTTTAACAAATTTTCCTGACATTTTGTTGTATAAATTGATATAGATACGTTGCTGCTCACAAAGTAGCAATTACATTTCATACATTTTTTCTGCTAAAAACAAAAACAGTATTCAGCTTGACAAGATTTCTCGTTAAAAGTTTAAAAAATTAGAAATACTTGTTACTAATTAGATAATTAGGAAGCAGATTAGAAACCTCTAAAGAGAAATGCACTTAAGCCTACAAGTATGTTACAATGTATCTGTTTGAACTCATGCCTGTGGTATAATTAGCATTATGTATTACTTTCACAGTTTTGATTAAAATGTGTAATGTGAGGTACCATTAAGTCTAACACTTTGCATCTCACTGGTTCTTCACATCACTAATTAGCACAAAGGTTGTAGTTCTCATTTTTCCAATATCAACATATCATTAAAGAAGCACGTTGATGATTATGCTCATAGATGTGGTAGGACACCATAGAGATGAAATTTTCAATTTCCTAAAGGGTGAATACAGTTACAAATTTAGCAAAGAAAAAATCTGTGATTTAAAACATTACCTTTTACAGTTGTATCAATAAGAATTTTGATAGTTACACAAAGAAAAAAAAACCTGCTTTGATGCAAGAATGAAAATAAAAGCCTCTTTTTCACTATGGAGGACTTAAGAAGTTCAGTAATCAGATATGTAGTCTACATAGCTGAAATATTACTTACTATCATTTTCAGTAAGCAACAGTAAAGTACTGCCAAAGACACCATCAAATGAGAAAAGAGTTTCTTGTCTTTAAACAGATGAAAATAGCCAAATTTGATGACAGGAAACCTGAAAATGAATATGAATAAAAATCTTGGATCCAGTCTTGTCGGGAGGAGGAGGATGTCGGGAGTGGGAGACGGACCCGGAGTAACGATGTAACCTCAATATGAGTATGATCGTTCTCCCTTTATTTATGTTTTTACGAAGTATATATAGACAGGCAAGCAGAGCACGCGCTAGCGGTAGCTATACGATTGGCTTACAGTCTCTGTTCACGCGACCAGGGCGCTCACACAATTGGTGTAGACCCCTTGTCCACGCGCAGCAACATTCTCTCATCTTCTGGATGCGGTCCCGTTTATCTTATCTACCAAGTAGCTGCTGCTGCTTACTTCTGCTTTTCCCAGGAGAGCTCATGGTCATCTCCAGGCCTTTATCTACATCAAAGACTGGGTTGCTCATTGCAATTAAATCGTGGCCTTTTTCACACAGCCATTCCTCCACACAGTCTTACATTTTTTCCTGTATTTTTTCCTCCTCCCCATCTTGCACAATTCCCATGTATGTCATATTTCTCCTAATCTCAACCTTTCCTGTGATTCCTAGCCTTCTGGATGTTGTGACCTCCAATAAATTATCTCCATTATTTTGCATTCTCCCATCCTGTATTTCATTAACTTTTCTGTCTACACTCTTATGTACATATGCAGAGTATGACTTATTTCTTTGGAATCATTTGTTTTCTCTCCAAGATTAGTAAATGAAGGTCATTCTTAAGTGAACAAATTTATTACCTCCATTATGCATCCATTATGGAAACATGATAGTAAGTTAAAAAAATAGTATTTTTCCTTCCTAAACCTTCCTAAAATGTACTTATATCATGAAATTGGTTTGCCCAGCAGTCATTTACACTGCAACCAGGTTCTTTTCTGGAGGAGATAAACTGTTTCTTCAGAGCAGACCTGAGAAGTCAATTACAATTTAGGAGTTAAGCACCTAAATGTTTTCTGAATTTTTAGATTGAAATATAAAAGACACCTTTTTTTAAAACTGTTACTTATTTCAGCAGGAGTTAAGTCTCCTTAATACAAGTTAGGCACCCAGTAATGATTGTAGAAATGGCCAGAAGGGCTGTTTCCTAATAATAATTGCTGCATGTTATTTGAATAATGGAAATAGCATTTAAAATTTTATGCTTTTAATTAGGAAAGCTTGAAAATTAATTAATGCCCTTTTCCTAACAAAAGGAGGTATGATAAAATTATAGAAAGCTGGAAGATGAAAACATCTTGGGAGGTGACTAATTTAACTGGATGGCAGAAAGATGGAATCCAAATTTTAAATTTTAAACACAAGCTGAGTCTCTGGGGTAATTTTTCCCTTCAAAAATGGTTTTAGGAGGTGTCACCATCCTTTTCAATAAACATCTGAAGTTACAGTGCTCTCCTAGATCAGAGATTTTAAATGCTGGACTGAAGCTAAGAAAATGGTGATACTGTTAGAATTAGTTACTATGATCATTACTGGCTAGTGATTGTTCTAGGCATCTGTAGTTAAAACACAACCAAGAAGAACAGAGAAAAAATAGGAAACAAAATGTTTTTATAGTTGAGTTTGCAGCTTCAAGCCATGTTCAGGGATTTACCATGGGATTTCTAAGTGGTACATATGGGTTTAAAGATTCTAAACAATATCTTAGAGAAGCAAGAGTAAAGAGCTTTTATGAAAGTTATTATACCAGACATGCCCTAAACACATTTTGTCTGGGAACTGAAGTTACTTGCTATAGGGCTCAAAGCATTTTATGTCTTTTATGAACTTGAGTGGTGAACAAACCCCGATTTTATTTGAGTTTTCTCTATTGAATGTGTGACCTTTTAAATATGAAGGAGTTGGTTAGTCTACACTTTACCTGGAGCCGTTTTCAGGAAATTCCTGTAATATTTTGACTGTATAATAATTTTGAGTATTTATATAGGTATAACTCATAGGCAAGAGCTGTGGACCAGAAAAAAAATTGAGTGATTTTGGAAACATTAAATATCAGAAAATAACAATTTGATAGCTTTTTAATTTAGCAAGTACATTTGAAAACAGTAGACTAAAGGTTAAATTATCATATAATTTCTTAGGTGAGCAAAGAAATATTGTCTAATATCACTGACTAGTTTATAAATGTAGCTTATTTTTATCTGAGATTAAAAGACTCATATCCAGAGACAGAAATGAAAAAAATAAACAAACAGTTGTATATTTTAATAGTTATAAAGTAGTAATGAAAATAATTTTTACTTTCTCTGCCCTCCTTCCCCCCCGACCCATAAATCTAAACAGAACAAACAAAGGCTCCTGTTAACTCTCGAAATAGTACAGTCTTCCAACATCTATAAAGGCAAACTGCTGATTTGTCTTTTCTGCCATATAAAACTAAGAGAACAGCTTTAGAAAGGTTTCAGATACTCATTAGAAATCTCTTCCTTATCCCATGGCTGTTGGTGGGACTGAGGTGTAGCTGAATAATTAAAATAGTTCACAACCCCTGAAATGATAGGCTATTGCCAAATATGACAGGATAAAAAACTTAGAGATGGGGGAAAGGAAGAATGTAAAACATCCCTTTTCTGGACAGTCAACACTTACACATGGTAATGGTGATCAAAAGAAGAACAAAGCTAGTGAGTGGCATGAATTGGTAAGGATATGTGGGGTGTGAAAAAGTTTGTTTTTTCTTTTGGAAGGATAACGAAAGGGAGGGAGAAAAACACACAGAGACATAAAAACTGGCCAATTACTGTTAAAAAAAATAAACAGAAACAAACCTCATCAGTCACACTAATGATAGATGATCAAGAACTGGGATTGGATGCAAACCTTGAGGGGTTGCATGTTGGTGGGACTTCGCCAACTGCTGAGGCAATGCATAGCTGAAGGGGGAACGGGGGGAACAGTGAGGGGGGTAGGCAGAAAGGGGTATAAAAGGGACTAGCCGCATGTAAAGTGGTCGGTGAGTACGCTTGTCTAGCTGAGCCCTGCGCCTGATCGCAACAATGTGTCCTGTCTTCTGTGTCTTATATATTAAATCTTTTCTTACCTCTCTCCATGTAATATCACTCTCTATTCCATGTGTGTGTGTTGCAAGGACTCACTACCAGCTGCTGGTGAGACCTGCGTGCATGTGAGTGAAATTTGGTGTCGGCTACCGGAGTCAGTCTGGAGCTGTGGGTGCCCCTGACCTACGATGTCAGTGGGGTCTCAGCATTGGCAACTAGAGTGAGTGGGGGTCTTTAATCCCCAGCCACTGGGGCAGGAATGGTGTGTGTCACCAGGGTGAGTGAGGTGAGTGGTGGGCTTAGCACCGGTGGTAGGTAGTCTACATCATGGAGCGAGGATGTGGCCAGAGAAACCCCATCCTGAGAGTTTCCCTTTTAAAATTAGTGCGTTTTTTATATATTTATATGACAAAATCTATTTTTTATATGTGTATGTGTATATTCACACATATATGTGTATTTAAATATTTATTGCATTTAGCGAGGATAGACCTGTTAAACAGATACAAAGATTTTATGGGCAAAATCTTGCAATTTAAACTGTAAGGCAAACAGAGGGCAAATGTTATGACAGGCTGTTAGGCAGACCCTCATTGGTGATAAGTCGGTGTTTCAGTAGCTCAGGCCTCAATTGTGGTAAAATTTTCTCCCCTGATTAGCATAATATTGCACTTTATGTCCATACTGCTAAATAAAAGAGTCAGAGAATCAGCTCATATACCCAATTTTTCTCAGTCACGCCACTTATTAGCTCACTCTCTGGGTATGTTTTGAATGCCTCTATTTAGCTGTCTCTAAGGCAAAGCTCATGTGCTTATGGGAATAAACCTCAGGAGAGAGTACTCCCAGATAGTTGTTTCCTTCCTAGATCATTTCACACACTCAGACATGCCTCGTGCTGTTCTATCACACACTCGAATATGCAACGTAAACCTCCAATTCCACATTATAAAACCAGCAGTCTCCTGGGGGCACAGTATAGTCTCCAAGTTATTTGAGGCACGCCAAAACATAAAAACATGAGAAGACAATTAATTGCGTGTGCGGAGCACTGCATGAGGCCCACAGGCCCAAGTGTAGAATATGGAGATGGTGATTGTTTTCTCTGCTTTTCTCCACTTCTTTTTTTATTTAGCGCTGTAGACACAGGACAATTTGTGATGATCAGTTTTAAGCACAATAAGAAGAATTTGTCTACCTAATGCAAAACTATGCTTTCTTCCTTTTCTTTTTTTTTTTTTTTCCCTTTTTCCAATTCCGTGTCATGGAGATATCACGCAGATTCCCATTGTTTTGGCCCTCCCAGTTCAAAGGGATAGGATGTCTGGCAAGTCATGTTCATGTTTCTAAAGTGCAGTATGTTAAGAACTATGAAATGCTTAAAAAGACTGAAGATAGTAAATGATTGACTTCAAATGGCATTAATCCACATATAGGTGGGAATAAAAGAGCAAAGAGCACCTACTCTGGTAAAATAAGCATTTTGATGGAACTTACTCTCTTTATCTGAAGCCTCCATACTTTGGTAAATACTAGCAAAGGCCTTTTAGGACTAGGGGTAATACACCCCAGTTTCCACAGAACTTCTCCCTTCTGGCTACTGCACTTAGTGAGTAATAATGCTGGCTCATCTTGACATTAATGTTAGCTTTTCTGTCTGTATGTTCATGAAACAAATACCTTAAAATCATCTTAAATCTCTGCTGCCCAATTTAGGAAATGACAACTGAAACAAGAAACATGTCTTTGGGGGGGGGTGGTGGGGTGGGGTTTTTTTTGGTTACCATTGTTAGAGGAAAACAGTGCAAATTTAACCATTGTGCATGTTCTGAAGTTGATATTCTGCTTTTTACTTCAATTCCTTAAAAGAATCAACTGTTTCCAAAGTTGTGAGCCACAGGATATCTGAGGAATTATAGACCTTGGTGTTTCATCTCAGTGTTATACAGAATTGATTTAGAGTGCAATTAAAGTGAACTTAGTAAAATGTCTAACTCAGTATCACATGTTATAGGCACAAATTCATACAAGTGGAAATCATGCGGTTTTAACCTGTTGGAGGTTATTGAAAAATTAATAAACAATAGATGAATATTACCCTAATTAATGTAGTTTATGCCTTCAATATTAACTGATAATGTGTTACACAAAAAGTCATTGGAATTAAAAGATAACTAGAAGATAAAAGGCTAAGTCTTGTCAGAGATTTTTAAACCGATTAATTAGTATGAAGGAACGCACAATCAAGGACTGTTCCTCAGGGCTATAAGGTGGATGAGTGGCCTTCATGAAAGATTGGGAACTGATAAATAAGGGTCACATAATGCTTTTATATGACTTAAGAGGAACTGGTACTGAAACATTCTCATTTCCTTACCATGTAATGTTAATTTATAGGCTAAAAAAAAAAATCCTAAAAATTTCCTGTGCTATTTGCATGTAATAAAATACTGGATTGTCTGATGACAGAATTTGAGTTATTTTCAATTCAGATAAATACAAATCTAGACATAATTTACAAAACCAAAAACAAAAACAAAAACCTAAGCAAGAAAGATAAATATTAAACAAAATAAATAAACAAAATGTGTCTGAAATTTAGTAGTTCCTATTCAGGATGAAAGCAGGAACAGAAAATAAACATAGAAATGTTTTGTTTAAAATACACTAGATTATTTATTCCTAAATATGTTATCTCTGGATGCAGCACCTGAAGCATGGCAAGAAGCTCTGCTGATTTATATTTAATTCATTCTTCAAAGCTAGTAAGTATTTTTACTCTTGTTTTACACAAAAGAAACTGGAGTGCAATGTCAAATTCAGCTCTTAATATCTATGACAGGTGCAACGAATCATGCTCTGTAGTGTTCTCTCTCTCTGACAACAGAGATTGAGTTGAAGCAGTGAAAATTTGTGGAAATTAGCCCATCATAAGAGTATTTCAATAATGAAAAGAGATATATGCATATTTCCTCTCAGGCTGCTATGAATATAAATAAATGCAAGAAATAGTTTGGTGTAGTTTGTTATATTTTTACCAGTACATAGGGAAAAATCTTAAATATTTCAACAAAAAGCCTGAAAATTTCATTACATTTCAACAAGTGTTTTATGTTAATATCTGTATAATTTTATTTTTCTATGTGGCCTGCCCTGAAAAAAAAAAAAGGCAACAAACCAGATCAGAAATATTTTTGATGGATATAAGTCATTAACAAAACCTATGTCTGAATCAGTTTCAAAGCTCAGGAATTTTAGGCAGAGCTAAAACATTGTACAACATGAATTATACAATTTGAGCCACACCTGCCAACTTGTATATTTGCCATGTCTAATATGCTTTTGGATTTAAACCTACGGGATTCATTTTGTGCATATTTTAATTTCTCTATTTCTTGGTAAATCCATGTTATATTTCTGCCACCAAACCTTTATTTAGCAAATAATTACAATCTGTATTAATGCAAAGCAATAGCCTCTAAGCTTACAGCTGGCCAAAACAGACTATGCTGGAGCCCTTGCTGATTTGAAATGGTCCTGGAAAGCACTTTGCAGATGAAGAGGAAAGGCTCAGCTGCTAGCACTCTAGTTATACAACCTTCATCTGAGTAACCCTGAGTTTCCATGGGTGAAAAATATTCTGTAAATTATTATATGATGGACTTTTCTATTATCAGAAATGCTGCTAGCATTTTCTGTAGTAGTATATATCTAGTGTCAGTTCATGACCTGCCAGAGTCTCATTTAACAGACTCCATAGGAGGTAACAGATGGATTCCAAAAGGTTCACCACTCAACAATATTTATCCACCTGTTATTGCCAGGTTTCTTTAACAGTTTAGTGGCAAATATTCACTTGTAAATAATGAAGACTTTGACTAGTGCTTCCAAACTTAAATCATTCCCTTCTTCATGATTCAGACAAAGAAAAGATGCCATCATGCTTTTCTGAAATCAATGTTCTTCTGTGTGGCAATGCTTCTGACTGTGATTTTTATTTGCAGCAGGTTGTGTTCTTAAAAAAAGGCTAGCATAGGTAACAAATATCTTCTTATTTCCTTGTGCCGGATTATTTGGATTACATGGATAAAGTAAGTCCTACTACTTTGGTATTTGAAAATAGTCCACAAAAATGTATTCTGTCTGCTAAAAAAAGGACTATGGTTATCTTGAACATCTACAGCTTGATTTTACAGCCAGGGAATCTGTTGAGGGTACTACTCATTAAGACACCCGTTACTGAGCATAAAGTAAATAAGAATTATCACAGTAAATCGGAGAGATTCTGCAGGAAAATTCCCATTGTATAAGAATATTGTATCTGTATCTCTACAATGAGGATATTTCATGCAAGATAGGAAGGTCTGCTATTCAGTTGTTACTGCATTTCATATCTGTTAAGTGATAAAAGTAAATAATTTCCTGACATGTTCAAATCCCCTATAGCTTCTAATATAAATAATGAATAATTTTTACTGTGATAAGGTGCATACGTTCCTCTTTTTTTTTTTTTTTAATCTTTTCTATAGATTAAAACCTATTTCTATCATAGGTTAGGAATACATAATGAAATTACTAAAATATGGCTTTTTACTGAACTAGAGAAACAGAAAGGGAGTTACTTAGAACAGTTAAGCTACTTTCCTACACTGAGTCATACTGTTAAGGAATTTTCGTTGAATCTATAGACACATTGTCCTCATGGATTTCTGACTCACTGTAACGACTACATTAAAAATAAAAAAAAATAGTTGTTTAATAAATGCAATTTCATTTGAATTTTCTGTTAAAATGTAACATACCTAGGGGAAGAGAAATAAAGCTATGACAATACTTACGTCTTCAGACACTGTTTACAATCAATATATAATTCAGAACTTCATTATGGGTTATTTACAACATTATGATAGAACTGATCAACTATGATTGCATTCACTAGGCTGTCCTCACCTTTTGAATTTTCTTGAACTTAAATGGAAAAAAAGAAGATGTTTACATCTAAATAATCACTGTGTGAATACATTGGAAGACATCATAATATTTACTTTTCACATGTTTTAATAGTTATGGAGTTAATATCAAAAAATTAATGGAAATCTTAAATACTACATTGAATTTATATTAAATTTATAAGACAAGATAAATATGAAGAAGTATGTTTTGAGTGTTTTTTTTCCCCCAAAAAATGGAATCAAAGTTTTCTCTTGTCAATGTCAATATTATTATAATGCTCATATATCAAATAATGATATAAATCTTTTTTTAAAAATCTTTTTTTTTGTTTTGTTTGATGAGTTATTTATAGTCCTGAGTTCTCCAGTGTATCCTTTGCACTATTTATTATTGTCCCATACCAGCACCCTGCATCCTTGACTCCCACTTGCAAGGCTTGGTCTATCATACTGGACCTAGTTGCATCTGAATTACATTTTTATGTTAACAGTGAATATTTCTATCCACACAGATTACCAACTTGTTACTACAATTGCCACACAATGATAAAAAGCTAAGCAAAGTGAAACAAATGAGATAACTCCTCTTTGGTCATTAAAAAATTGCTGTTACAGCTAAACAAACTAAAACAGAGCTCCAAGCAGGCTAATAGGAGTTCAGGCACAGCCTGATGAGTGTCACCCCACTTGGTGTAAAGCCTCCGGCCTGTAACTAGCAAAGGCAATGCTGTATCTACTGGTCTTAATGTTTCCAAGGCAAGGAGATGCCATCTGATTTGCTTCCTTTCTGCTCGAGGGGTAGCTTTTGTTAGAAGAAGTTGCCTGGATTCAAACCACACAGCACTTGATTCTGGGTGTTCTCATGGTGCCAAGTGGTACCCTACTGGTAGAATACATTGACATTTTGTTTGAGTGTGATTTTTAGCTTGAGATACGCAATAGAAAATGAGAGGGTTGTGTGGAAGACCACGAAAAGCATCATTTTTTTTAGTTCAAAATTCAGTGTGCATGTTGCTCTGTGCCATGGGGTGTGATGTGATCATAAGGAAGGAGAATTTAAAGAGCTATTTAGGGTGCAGAGGAGGATGAAGGTAGTTCATTTTTCTCCACTTTTGAGGGCAGCCTGCGGACTCCCCACAAATGTATTCAGGCTTTGTTTTAAAAGAGTTATTTTGGGAAGGGGTGGTTAGCCAAGAAATCAGGAAGCAAATTAATGTTCAATCAATGTAGATGATTAGGGGATTAATGCTCAAGCTTGTTTAATTGTGTAGAGATATCCGTGGGTCTAAATATAAGTCCATGTGTCTTTACTTTGAAAAAAAAAGCTCTGAAGTTTTCAAAGTGTCTGAGATATATAGTAAACACTTGTTCCTCTCTTCACCTTTTAACACCTTTCTTAGACAACAATCAAATGTGACAATATTATTAAAATTACCCATACATTCCTATCCAGAGATCCATAAATAATTTCAATTATTGGTTTTAATAGTGCACCTGCTCCAAGTTATTGCAGTGCCATTAATGACTCATTAATGTGCTTAGATTTCCTGCTGATACATGCTGAATGAATTAATATTTCCTGTAACATTACCAAATAATCAGAAAGACAGAAAAAAAGTTTCTTTCCATTTTAATGAATGTAGCACTTGTTAAACATAATGTATTAGCAGAATTACAAAGGACTCTATGAAATGTGTAGCTGTAAGTGCATCATCTTTTATTTTAATAGTAATAAGACCATTTGCTTATAAGGAATTACATCGGACAGCACTCTGGAAGATAGGCTGTTCGATTAGAATTGTTTGATTAGAGACATGAGCACAGGGGCTTAGCATTAAAAAAATAAAATAAATGAGGAAGACTTTCCTGAGATGTATATTGTGAAGGGTTTGATAAACAAAAATTTCGTAGCAGTTAAAGGCAATTACACCACAGGAAAGGCTAGTAAGAAAACTAACCTGGAGGATCACTAAGAACTAAATTACCTTTTGCAGTGTACCGAGTAAAATCCTTGTATCCTAATTCCCAGTCATCCAGATTAAAGGGACTTCCTGTAATGAATCATGTTTACCATCTCCCCCATGTTTACTATCTCTTTTGTAGATACATAATTATGCATTTTCAACTGAGAATAGAAAAGCACATCAAGGTCAAGTTGTTCAAGATAACTCTCAGGTAAAGTGTGCAATAAGTACTATGAGGAAGTAGGAAAAAATACTTCCCCTCACCCCCGGCCCTGCTGACTAAACAGGAGGTGAAGTGAAAATTAGGTTAGGAACACGGAGGTAAAACCAAGATCATGAATCTGTCACATGCTTGGAAGCCAGTGAGAACCTGAAGATTTGAAAGCCAAGAGAGGGGAACAGAGGAATTTGGGAACTGAATTGACAGAATCATTTTAATTGGGAAGACTTAAAAAGAAAATTTTTGAAATGTAGGAGGAATAGCTATCTTTCATCATAGATAGTTCAGCATTAAATCAAACTATTCACAAATCCCTAATGACACTTGTCATTTTTGTAGTCTGGCCAGTTTGCTATTATAACAAAGAATGTCAATCTATCAAGGAAAAGCAATTTCTTTATTGCAGGAATCAATGATCAAAACTTTTTGGCCTATGTTATACAGGAATTTAGGTTAGATTAATAATATGGTTTGACATGTAAGGCTATCAAACCATCTTCCAGTAAATTATTTCAGGAGTTGTTTTTCCCCTCTGTTGAACCAAATAGTATGTACTAACTGGCTGCTTTTCTGTACACCACTACAAATTTCATTGATCATTTCCTGAAGTAGATTTAAAATACAATTTATTTGTTAAATTTTAATTCTTTCAGAAAACAATGGCAAATTTTAAATCTGGAATGCATTCTTTACGATAAATTTTACAGTCCATTTTTTTGTACAACTATTTATCATATGCACCATATAGAACACAACAATCAGCAATCTTCCCCCCAGTACTTACTAAAAAGTCATGCCCAAAATAGTGAGACTGTTTTTAGGATAAAAGAAATTCATTTAGATATTCTTCCTAAAATCTAAGAGTTCAAGAAGCACATTGTAATATACTACCAATAGAGATCTTATTGATTTACTGATTTTTAAATATATTTTTCTATGATTTAAATTCTGATAGTTCTTTCTCACATATATTTCTCATGAAGTAGTGAGTTTGCCAGGAAGACTCTGCAATGATGAATTGTCTCATAAAGATATTTTTCCACTAAGCTGGTCATTCACACAAATGAAAATTCTCAGGCAGCAATCTCACATAATTCCGTTTCCTGCTATAGTTTGTTCTTCAAAACAATATAACTTCTAGTAATTTTTATTGCAATTCAGTACAGGTAGCCATATCTGAAGCCATTTAAATTACAAACATTATGAAGATATGTCACTCAAAGAAAGGAGAACATCAGGAAGCTGCCTTTGACCATCATTAGACTGAATTAAGTTTGCATTTAGTGTCAAGAAAGAAACTGTCCTTAATCCACTAATTCAGCATGAACATTTCTATTAACTAATCCTCTCAAACTGTAGCAAATGCCATGCTATATGACTTCATAACTTAATGCATTTGAAGCTCAGGAAAATACTTCTGATTTGGAAAAAGCTTTAGCCTTTTTATCTACCATTCACTGAAGTGTCTTGCAATGTTTTTAGGGATAATAAAATGTGCTTGATTTTTTTTTTTTGGGTTGGTTTGGTTGGTTGATTAGGGTCTTAGTGGGGTTTTGGAGGTGTTTTTTTTGGGGTGCCCCCCTCCCTCCCTGTGACTTGGTACCATTATGCTTGGTTTGTCTGAATCCTATGTCATTGTTTTTCATGTGACTTGGATCCTGGAAAATTCTAAATCTTAAATAGTCTAAACTTGTTTATATATACTCAAAACATTTGGGAGTCAGTACCCTTTTGATTATTTGCACAGCTCTGTAAATGGCATTATTTAATATATTACTTTTCACAACACATATATTGTATTGATTCACAATTATTTTCTTAGGGTCAGTAAAGGTAATATTCTCAAAAAAAGTTAACGTGATATGAGTGACAGTATTTATATAAACCAATTCAGTTTTAGATACATATCCAGAACTGAACGTTTTCACAATCTACATTTTACTTGGAAGTATTGACTGAAATCCTGTAAAAGTAACTTCTCTTTTTCATGACATGAATGTAATTCAGAAATGAACCAGATATTTAATGAAAAATATTGTAGTATTTTTGGATCTTCCAATGTTTGTTTATATCACCAAGGCATTACACAGAAAAACTTATACAAAAATGATTACTGGCATGAGATTCATCAGTTGAAATATAGCTGACTATAGGGAAATATAAAGTAGAACTCTATATCTAAATTTTCAGCTTAGACTCCCTTATAGTCAGTAGAGAGCAATGGAGAGCAGAAAACATTTCTTCTCTCATAAAACAGATGTCTAAAATAGATAGTGTGAATTATTCCCTAAAAGTGATTACTTCTCGCCCTTGAGTATAAAAAGAAGCCTGGAGAGGTTGGCTGATAAATATCTAAAGCTAAATGAGTCGAATCCTACTGTAGACATTTAAAGATAGATACTTCAATATACCTGTGTGAACAAATTTTAAATTTATAAATATGGATGCTTATCTACAAGAATATCATTATTGAAAGCAATGGCATTAATCATACAACCAAATCTGCAATGGAAGAGGCCGTTAAGATTGGACTTAATTGTCTTAGTAGAACTACCTGATAATAATAATTTGATATGCTTACTCACACTGAGTTGAATCTTGACATCTCACTGAAATTAATGGTATTACTAATAGAGTAGCACTGGTCTTAAGCAAGAAATTCTGTACTCTTTAGAAATTCTTAAACTTGAGAGTATGTGTGCTTTAGGGTTTGCATCCCCAAAAACTGTAAATTTCTATCCATATACCTACAGTTGTGTTGTTTCATGCTCAGTTCTTTACTTTCCTGAATCTAAAATGTTAGCATTCATATTTCATTATCTTTGGCATTATTGTATATTTCCATGTTTTGTTTTGTATTTTCTCAAGTACTATGTGGTGATCTATTTTCCTTTCAGAGAAACATCTCTCTCTGATCCAGGAAGTAGCCCTTTTACAGTAGACTGATTATAGGTGAGGTAACTTGTAAGAAAAAAGAAAAGGTTTAAAGTAGAGTTTATAGCAGCCGGTAAATTTGTTCTTTTCTGCATTAGTGTGAAACACTGAAATGAGATATTTGGAACTTCTTTTTTAATGCTTTCACAAGACACATGGCAAGTTTGTCCTTGTGGAAGGTTAACCTCAGTTATGGGCCAAACTCCCACCCACTCTTTTACTCACCCTTCCCAGCAGTACAGAGGGAAAAAATAGAATAAAAAAGCTTGTGGGTTGAGATAAAGACACAGAGACTGCTTAACAGTTACCATAATGGGCAAAACAGAGTTTTGGAGAAAATTAAAGTAATTTATTTCCAGTTAAAATAGATTTGCATTGTGAGAAACAGACAAAAAAATGAAACACCTTCCCCCTCACCCCGCCCACCTTTCAAGGCTGAACTTCCCTCCTTCGTTCCCTGCTCTTCAACCCCCTCTCCATCCTGCTGAGCAGTGCAGGGGGATGGAGAATGGCGGGTTGTGGTCAGCCTATAACTTCCTCTCTGCTGCTCCTTCCTCCTCATACTTTTCCCATGCTACAGTGTGGGTCCTCTTCATGGGCTGCAGTCCTTCAGGAAATATCCTTCTGCTCCAGCATGGGGTCTTCCATGGGCTGCTTTGGTATGGTCCTCTCCCTCTCCAGGATCTGCAGAGGAATATCTGCTCCACTGTGGGAGCTACAGTGCAGACATCTGCTCTGGGACCTGGATCACTTCCTCTCTGGCCGCCTTCTCTGACCTTGGTGTCTGCATCATTTTTTCTCTCACATTTTTCTTACTACTCTCTCACACAGCTGCTGCGCAGCATTTTTTACCTTTGCTTAAATGTGTTGTCACAAATGCGAGACCTTTATTGTTTCTCACTTTCCCCACCCTCCCCTAGGCCCTCCTTCTCTGGCCTTTCTTAAATACATTTTCCGTGAGACACCACTACCTTCACTGCCCAGCTTAGCACTGCCCTGTGGTGGGTCTGTCAGAATCAACTGGAACTGGCTGTGTCTAGCATGGAGCAGACCCAACCTCTCCTCACAGAGGCCAACCCTGCAGCCTCTTCCACTGATAACACCTTGAGATCTACACTCAACACATAAACATGGACATAAGCATGCAGGAACATGAAAAATTAATTGTAATTTAATATAATATGTTTGGTAAAGGAAGATGATTGCTCACAACGTAAATTAGTTGACTGAAGTTGCAAAAGTAGATTTTACTTCTGTTATTTTATTAGCAGTTTTATTAAAATACGTCTTTGACAACTTAATTCTGATTAGTGAAGTATGATTTTTAGATTAATCTTTTTCAGAAGGTGGATGTTAAAAAAATTTTTTTAATATATCAGGTCCCTGAATAATACAAAGGATAAACAGCATCCTAAATCCTTCCCAATAAAAACTATAGTTTAGAGACTTACGTCTAAATGATTTTCCACTGTCAAGAACTGCCAGTTTTAATGGTTCTGTCAATCCACAAAAGGCACAAATTTGGACTTTAGGAGAAAAGGTAGCTACAGGTATGTACCAAGAACTATTTGGTTTTGTTTTTTACTTTTTCATGAGGGGTGTTGCACAATAAGAAACAGATATTGTCTATATTGAAAAACTAAATTCTATGAGGGAACACATCCAGTAAAATATTTCATTGTATAGATAATATTGTTAACCGGTCAAAATGGTTCCGTGATGATTTTGACAAAGAGCAACAAGAATTTCCCCAAAAATTCTTGGTCATGGATTCAAAGTTGGGGTAATCCTGGTTTTACATACACATTGGAGGATGAGATCCTCGAAAGCAGCCCCATGTAAAGAGATCTAGGGGTCTGGGTTGATGGCAAGTTGAATATGAGTCGACAGTGTGCCCCGGCAGCCAAAACAGCCAATTGTGTTCTGAGGTGCATCAAGCATAGCATAGCTAGCTGGTCAAGGGAGGTGACTGTCCCACTCTACTCTCACCAGTACAGCCCCACCTTGAGTACTCTGTGAAGTTTTGGGTACCGCAATATAAAAAGGACATCAAACTATTAGAGTGTTGTCCAGAGGAGGGGGACCAAGATGATGAAAGGCTTTAAGGTCAAGACTTACGAGGAGCGACTGAGGTTACTTGGTTTGTTCAGCTTAGAAAAGAGAAGGCTGAGGGGTAAACTCATTGCAGTCCACAGCTTCCTCAAGGGGAGCAGCAGAAGGGAAGGTGCTTATCTCCTCTCTCTGGTAATGAGCAATAGGACACCAGGGAGCGGGATGAACCTGTGTCAGGGGAAGAAATTATAGAAAGCTGGAAGATGAAAACATCTTGGGAGGTGACTAATTTAACTGGATGGCAGAAAGATGGAATCCAAATTTTAAATTTTAAACACAAGCTGAGTCTCTGGGGTAATTTTTCCCTTCAAAAATGGTTTTAGGAGGTGTCACCATCCTTTTCAATAAACATCTGAAGTTACAGTGCTCTCCTAGATCAGAGATTTTAAATGCTGGACTGAAGCTAAAAAATGGTGATACTGTTAGAATTAGTTACTATGATCATTACTGGCTAGTGATTGTTCTAGGCATCTGTAGTTAAAACACAACCAAGAAGAACAGAGAAAAAATAGGAAACAAAATGTTTTTATAGTTGAGTTTGCAGCTTCAAGCCATGTTCAGGGATTTACCATGGGATTTCTAAGTGGTACATATGGGTTTAAAGATTCTAAACAATATCTTAGAGAAGCAAGAGTAAAGAGCTTTTATGAAAGTTATTATACCAGACATGCCCTAAACACATTTTGTCTGGGAACTGAAGTTACTTGCTATAGGGCTCAAAGCATTTTATGTCTTTTATGAACTTGAGTGGTGAACAAACCCCGATTTTATTTGAGTTTTCTCTATTGAATGTGTGACCTTTTAAATATGAAGGAGTTGGTTAGTCTACACTTTACCTGGAGCCGTTTTCAGGAAATTCCTGTAATATTTTGACTGTATAATAATTTTGAGTATTTATATAGGTATAACTCATAGGCAAGAGCTGTGGACCAGAAAAAAAATTGAGTGATTTTGGAAACATTAAATATCAGAAAATAACAATTTGATAGCTTTTTAATTTAGCAAGTACATTTGAAAACAGTAGACTAAAGGTTAAATTATCATATAATTTCTTAGGTGAGCAAAGAAATATTGTCTAATATCACTGACTAGTTTATAAATGTAGCTTATTTTTATCTGAGATTAAAAGACTCATATCCAGAGACAGAAATGAAAAAAATAAACAAACAGTTGTATATTTTAATAGTTATAAAGTAGTAATGAAAATAATTTTTACTTTCTCTGCCCTCCTTCCCCCCCGACCCATAAATCTAAACAGAACAAACAAAGGCTCCTGTTAACTCTCGAAATAGTACAGTCTTCCAACATCTATAAAGGCAAACTGCTGATTTGTCTTTTCTGCCATATAAAACTAAGAGAACAGCTTTAGAAAGGTTTCAGATACTCATTAGAAATCTCTTCCTTATCCCATGGCTGTTGGTGGGACTGAGGTGTAGCTGAATAATTAAAATAGTTCACAACCCCTGAAATGATAGGCTATTGCCAAATATGACAGGATAAAAAACTTAGAGATGGGGGAAAGGAAGAATGTAAAACATCCCTTTTCTGGACAGTCAACACTTACACATGGTAATGGTGATCAAAAGAAGAACAAAGCTAGTGAGTGGCATGAATTGGTAAGGATATGTGGGGTGTGAAAAAGTTTGTTTTTTCTTTTGGAAGGATAACGAAAGGGAGGGAGAAAAACACACAGAGACATAAAAACTGGCCAATTACTGTTAAAAAAAATAAACAGAAACAAACCTCATCAGTCACACTAATGATAGATGATCAAGAACTGGGATTGGATGCAAACCTTGAGGGGTTGCATGTTGGTGGGACTTCGCCAACTGCTGAGGCAATGCATAGCTGAAGGGGGAACGGGGGGAACAGTGAGGGGGGTAGGCAGAAAGGGGTATAAAAGGGACTAGCCGCATGTAAAGTGGTCGGTGAGTACGCTTGTCTAGCTGAGCCCTGCGCCTGATCGCAACAATGTGTCCTGTCTTCTGTGTCTTATATATTAAATCTTTTCTTACCTCTCTCCATGTAATATCACTCTCTATTCCATGTGTGTGTGTTGCAAGGACTCACTACCAGCTGCTGGTGAGACCTGCGTGCATGTGAGTGAAATTTGGTGTCGGCTACCGGAGTCAGTCTGGAGCTGTGGGTGCCCCTGACCTACGATGTCAGTGGGGTCTCAGCATTGGCAACTAGAGTGAGTGGGGGTCTTTAATCCCCAGCCACTGGGGCAGGAATGGTGTGTGTCACCAGGGTGAGTGAGGTGAGTGGTGGGCTTAGCACCGGTGGTAGGTAGTCTACATCATGGAGCGAGGATGTGGCCAGAGAAACCCCATCCTGAGAGTTTCCCTTTTAAAATTAGTGCGTTTTTTATATATTTATATGACAAAATCTATTTTTTATATGTGTATGTGTATATTCACACATATATGTGTATTTAAATATTTATTGCATTTAGCGAGGATAGACCTGTTAAACAGATACAAAGATTTTATGGGCAAAATCTTGCAATTTAAACTGTAAGGCAAACAGAGGGCAAATGTTATGACAGGCTGTTAGGCAGACCCTCATTGGTGATAAGTCGGTGTTTCAGTAGCTCAGGCCTCAATTGTGGTAAAATTTTCTCCCCTGATTAGCATAATATTGCACTTTATGTCCATACTGCTAAATAAAAGAGTCAGAGAATCAGCTCATATACCCAATTTTTCTCAGTCACGCCACTTATTAGCTCACTCTCTGGGTATGTTTTGAATGCCTCTATTTAGCTGTCTCTAAGGCAAAGCTCATGTGCTTATGGGAATAAACCTCAGGAGAGAGTACTCCCAGATAGTTGTTTCCTTCCTAGATCATTTCACACACTCAGACATGCCTCGTGCTGTTCTATCACACACTCGAATATGCAACGTAAACCTCCAATTCCACATTATAAAACCAGCAGTCTCCTGGGGGCACAGTATAGTCTCCAAGTTATTTGAGGCACGCCAAAACATAAAAACATGAGAAGACAATTAATTGCGTGTGCGGAGCACTGCATGAGGCCCACAGGCCCAAGTGTAGAATATGGAGATGGTGATTGTTTTCTCTGCTTTTCTCCACTTCTTTTTTTATTTAGCGCTGTAGACACAGGACAATTTGTGATGATCAGTTTTAAGCACAATAAGAAGAATTTGTCTACCTAATGCAAAACTATGCTTTCTTCCTTTTCTTTTTTTTTTTTTTTCCCTTTTTCCAATTCCGTGTCATGGAGATATCACGCAGATTCCCATTGTTTTGGCCCTCCCAGTTCAAAGGGATAGGATGTCTGGCAAGTCATGTTCATGTTTCTAAAGTGCAGTATGTTAAGAACTATGAAATGCTTAAAAAGACTGAAGATAGTAAATGATTGACTTCAAATGGCATTAATCCACATATAGGTGGGAATAAAAGAGCAAAGAGCACCTACTCTGGTAAAATAAGCATTTTGATGGAACTTACTCTCTTTATCTGAAGCCTCCATACTTTGGTAAATACTAGCAAAGGCCTTTTAGGACTAGGGGTAATACACCCCAGTTTCCACAGAACTTCTCCCTTCTGGCTACTGCACTTAGTGAGTAATAATGCTGGCTCATCTTGACATTAATGTTAGCTTTTCTGTCTGTATGTTCATGAAACAAATACCTTAAAATCATCTTAAATCTCTGCTGCCCAATTTAGGAAATGACAACTGAAACAAGAAACATGTCTTTGGGGGGGGGTGGTGGGGTGGGGTTTTTTTTGGTTACCATTGTTAGAGGAAAACAGTGCAAATTTAACCATTGTGCATGTTCTGAAGTTGATATTCTGCTTTTTACTTCAATTCCTTAAAAGAATCAACTGTTTCCAAAGTTGTGAGCCACAGGATATCTGAGGAATTATAGACCTTGGTGTTTCATCTCAGTGTTATACAGAATTGATTTAGAGTGCAATTAAAGTGAACTTAGTAAAATGTCTAACTCAGTATCACATGTTATAGGCACAAATTCATACAAGTGGAAATCATGCGGTTTTAACCTGTTGGAGGTTATTGAAAAATTAATAAACAATAGATGAATATTACCCTAATTAATGTAGTTTATGCCTTCAATATTAACTGATAATGTGTTACACAAAAAGTCATTGGAATTAAAAGATAACTAGAAGATAAAAGGCTAAGTCTTGTCAGAGATTTTTAAACCGATTAATTAGTATGAAGGAACGCACAATCAAGGACTGTTCCTCAGGGCTATAAGGTGGATGAGTGGCCTTCATGAAAGATTGGGAACTGATAAATAAGGGTCACATAATGCTTTTATATGACTTAAGAGGAACTGGTACTGAAACATTCTCATTTCCTTACCATGTAATGTTAATTTATAGGCTAAAAAAAAAAATCCTAAAAATTTCCTGTGCTATTTGCATGTAATAAAATACTGGATTGTCTGATGACAGAATTTGAGTTATTTTCAATTCAGATAAATACAAATCTAGACATAATTTACAAAACCAAAAACAAAAACAAAAACCTAAGCAAGAAAGATAAATATTAAACAAAATAAATAAACAAAATGTGTCTGAAATTTAGTAGTTCCTATTCAGGATGAAAGCAGGAACAGAAAATAAACATAGAAATGTTTTGTTTAAAATACACTAGATTATTTATTCCTAAATATGTTATCTCTGGATGCAGCACCTGAAGCATGGCAAGAAGCTCTGCTGATTTATATTTAATTCATTCTTCAAAGCTAGTAAGTATTTTTACTCTTGTTTTACACAAAAGAAACTGGAGTGCAATGTCAAATTCAGCTCTTAATATCTATGACAGGTGCAACGAATCATGCTCTGTAGTGTTCTCTCTCTCTGACAACAGAGATTGAGTTGAAGCAGTGAAAATTTGTGGAAATTAGCCCATCATAAGAGTATTTCAATAATGAAAAGAGATATATGCATATTTCCTCTCAGGCTGCTATGAATATAAATAAATGCAAGAAATAGTTTGGTGTAGTTTGTTATATTTTTACCAGTACATAGGGAAAAATCTTAAATATTTCAACAAAAAGCCTGAAAATTTCATTACATTTCAACAAGTGTTTTATGTTAATATCTGTATAATTTTATTTTTCTATGTGGCCTGCCCTGAAAAAAAAAAAAGGCAACAAACCAGATCAGAAATATTTTTGATGGATATAAGTCATTAACAAAACCTATGTCTGAATCAGTTTCAAAGCTCAGGAATTTTAGGCAGAGCTAAAACATTGTACAACATGAATTATACAATTTGAGCCACACCTGCCAACTTGTATATTTGCCATGTCTAATATGCTTTTGGATTTAAACCTACGGGATTCATTTTGTGCATATTTTAATTTCTCTATTTCTTGGTAAATCCATGTTATATTTCTGCCACCAAACCTTTAT
Source organism: Calidris pugnax (assembly GCF_001431845.1). Lineage (NCBI taxonomy): Eukaryota > Metazoa > Chordata > Aves > Charadriiformes > Scolopacidae > Calidris > Calidris pugnax. The sequence continues at coordinate 3,637,322 of NW_015090999.1, read as the reverse complement.
TTAGCAAATAATTACAATCTGTATTAATGCAAAGCAATAGCCTCTAAGCTTACAGCTGGCCAAAACAGACTATGCTGGAGCCCTTGCTGATTTGAAATGGTCCTGGAAAGCACTTTGCAGATGAAGAGGAAAGGCTCAGCTGCTAGCACTCTAGTTATACAACCTTCATCTGAGTAACCCTGAGTTTCCATGGGTGAAAAATATTCTGTAAATTATTATATGATGGACTTTTCTATTATCAGAAATGCTGCTAGCATTTTCTGTAGTAGTATATATCTAGTGTCAGTTCATGACCTGCCAGAGTCTCATTTAACAGACTCCATAGGAGGTAACAGATGGATTCCAAAAGGTTCACCACTCAACAATATTTATCCACCTGTTATTGCCAGGTTTCTTTAACAGTTTAGTGGCAAATATTCACTTGTAAATAATGAAGACTTTGACTAGTGCTTCCAAACTTAAATCATTCCCTTCTTCATGATTCAGACAAAGAAAAGATGCCATCATGCTTTTCTGAAATCAATGTTCTTCTGTGTGGCAATGCTTCTGACTGTGATTTTTATTTGCAGCAGGTTGTGTTCTTAAAAAAAGGCTAGCATAGGTAACAAATATCTTCTTATTTCCTTGTGCCGGATTATTTGGATTACATGGATAAAGTAAGTCCTACTACTTTGGTATTTGAAAATAGTCCACAAAAATGTATTCTGTCTGCTAAAAAAAGGACTATGGTTATCTTGAACATCTACAGCTTGATTTTACAGCCAGGGAATCTGTTGAGGGTACTACTCATTAAGACACCCGTTACTGAGCATAAAGTAAATAAGAATTATCACAGTAAATCGGAGAGATTCTGCAGGAAAATTCCCATTGTATAAGAATATTGTATCTGTATCTCTACAATGAGGATATTTCATGCAAGATAGGAAGGTCTGCTATTCAGTTGTTACTGCATTTCATATCTGTTAAGTGATAAAAGTAAATAATTTCCTGACATGTTCAAATCCCCTATAGCTTCTAATATAAATAATGAATAATTTTTACTGTGATAAGGTGCATACGTTCCTCTTTTTTTTTTTTTTTAATCTTTTCTATAGATTAAAACCTATTTCTATCATAGGTTAGGAATACATAATGAAATTACTAAAATATGGCTTTTTACTGAACTAGAGAAACAGAAAGGGAGTTACTTAGAACAGTTAAGCTACTTTCCTACACTGAGTCATACTGTTAAGGAATTTTCGTTGAATCTATAGACACATTGTCCTCATGGATTTCTGACTCACTGTAACGACTACATTAAAAATAAAAAAAAATAGTTGTTTAATAAATGCAATTTCATTTGAATTTTCTGTTAAAATGTAACATACCTAGGGGAAGAGAAATAAAGCTATGACAATACTTACGTCTTCAGACACTGTTTACAATCAATATATAATTCAGAACTTCATTATGGGTTATTTACAACATTATGATAGAACTGATCAACTATGATTGCATTCACTAGGCTGTCCTCACCTTTTGAATTTTCTTGAACTTAAATGGAAAAAAAGAAGATGTTTACATCTAAATAATCACTGTGTGAATACATTGGAAGACATCATAATATTTACTTTTCACATGTTTTAATAGTTATGGAGTTAATATCAAAAAATTAATGGAAATCTTAAATACTACATTGAATTTATATTAAATTTATAAGACAAGATAAATATGAAGAAGTATGTTTTGAGTGTTTTTTTTCCCCCAAAAAATGGAATCAAAGTTTTCTCTTGTCAATGTCAATATTATTATAATGCTCATATATCAAATAATGATATAAATCTTTTTTTAAAAATCTTTTTTTTTGTTTTGTTTGATGAGTTATTTATAGTCCTGAGTTCTCCAGTGTATCCTTTGCACTATTTATTATTGTCCCATACCAGCACCCTGCATCCTTGACTCCCACTTGCAAGGCTTGGTCTATCATACTGGACCTAGTTGCATCTGAATTACATTTTTATGTTAACAGTGAATATTTCTATCCACACAGATTACCAACTTGTTACTACAATTGCCACACAATGATAAAAAGCTAAGCAAAGTGAAACAAATGAGATAACTCCTCTTTGGTCATTAAAAAATTGCTGTTACAGCTAAACAAACTAAAACAGAGCTCCAAGCAGGCTAATAGGAGTTCAGGCACAGCCTGATGAGTGTCACCCCACTTGGTGTAAAGCCTCCGGCCTGTAACTAGCAAAGGCAATGCTGTATCTACTGGTCTTAATGTTTCCAAGGCAAGGAGATGCCATCTGATTTGCTTCCTTTCTGCTCGAGGGGTAGCTTTTGTTAGAAGAAGTTGCCTGGATTCAAACCACACAGCACTTGATTCTGGGTGTTCTCATGGTGCCAAGTGGTACCCTACTGGTAGAATACATTGACATTTTGTTTGAGTGTGATTTTTAGCTTGAGATACGCAATAGAAAATGAGAGGGTTGTGTGGAAGACCACGAAAAGCATCATTTTTTTTAGTTCAAAATTCAGTGTGCATGTTGCTCTGTGCCATGGGGTGTGATGTGATCATAAGGAAGGAGAATTTAAAGAGCTATTTAGGGTGCAGAGGAGGATGAAGGTAGTTCATTTTTCTCCACTTTTGAGGGCAGCCTGCGGACTCCCCACAAATGTATTCAGGCTTTGTTTTAAAAGAGTTATTTTGGGAAGGGGTGGTTAGCCAAGAAATCAGGAAGCAAATTAATGTTCAATCAATGTAGATGATTAGGGGATTAATGCTCAAGCTTGTTTAATTGTGTAGAGATATCCGTGGGTCTAAATATAAGTCCATGTGTCTTTACTTTGAAAAAAAAAGCTCTGAAGTTTTCAAAGTGTCTGAGATATATAGTAAACACTTGTTCCTCTCTTCACCTTTTAACACCTTTCTTAGACAACAATCAAATGTGACAATATTATTAAAATTACCCATACATTCCTATCCAGAGATCCATAAATAATTTCAATTATTGGTTTTAATAGTGCACCTGCTCCAAGTTATTGCAGTGCCATTAATGACTCATTAATGTGCTTAGATTTCCTGCTGATACATGCTGAATGAATTAATATTTCCTGTAACATTACCAAATAATCAGAAAGACAGAAAAAAAGTTTCTTTCCATTTTAATGAATGTAGCACTTGTTAAACATAATGTATTAGCAGAATTACAAAGGACTCTATGAAATGTGTAGCTGTAAGTGCATCATCTTTTATTTTAATAGTAATAAGACCATTTGCTTATAAGGAATTACATCGGACAGCACTCTGGAAGATAGGCTGTTCGATTAGAATTGTTTGATTAGAGACATGAGCACAGGGGCTTAGCATTAAAAAAATAAAATAAATGAGGAAGACTTTCCTGAGATGTATATTGTGAAGGGTTTGATAAACAAAAATTTCGTAGCAGTTAAAGGCAATTACACCACAGGAAAGGCTAGTAAGAAAACTAACCTGGAGGATCACTAAGAACTAAATTACCTTTTGCAGTGTACCGAGTAAAATCCTTGTATCCTAATTCCCAGTCATCCAGATTAAAGGGACTTCCTGTAATGAATCATGTTTACCATCTCCCCCATGTTTACTATCTCTTTTGTAGATACATAATTATGCATTTTCAACTGAGAATAGAAAAGCACATCAAGGTCAAGTTGTTCAAGATAACTCTCAGGTAAAGTGTGCAATAAGTACTATGAGGAAGTAGGAAAAAATACTTCCCCTCACCCCCGGCCCTGCTGACTAAACAGGAGGTGAAGTGAAAATTAGGTTAGGAACACGGAGGTAAAACCAAGATCATGAATCTGTCACATGCTTGGAAGCCAGTGAGAACCTGAAGATTTGAAAGCCAAGAGAGGGGAACAGAGGAATTTGGGAACTGAATTGACAGAATCATTTTAATTGGGAAGACTTAAAAAGAAAATTTTTGAAATGTAGGAGGAATAGCTATCTTTCATCATAGATAGTTCAGCATTAAATCAAACTATTCACAAATCCCTAATGACACTTGTCATTTTTGTAGTCTGGCCAGTTTGCTATTATAACAAAGAATGTCAATCTATCAAGGAAAAGCAATTTCTTTATTGCAGGAATCAATGATCAAAACTTTTTGGCCTATGTTATACAGGAATTTAGGTTAGATTAATAATATGGTTTGACATGTAAGGCTATCAAACCATCTTCCAGTAAATTATTTCAGGAGTTGTTTTTCCCCTCTGTTGAACCAAATAGTATGTACTAACTGGCTGCTTTTCTGTACACCACTACAAATTTCATTGATCATTTCCTGAAGTAGATTTAAAATACAATTTATTTGTTAAATTTTAATTCTTTCAGAAAACAATGGCAAATTTTAAATCTGGAATGCATTCTTTACGATAAATTTTACAGTCCATTTTTTTGTACAACTATTTATCATATGCACCATATAGAACACAACAATCAGCAATCTTCCCCCCAGTACTTACTAAAAAGTCATGCCCAAAATAGTGAGACTGTTTTTAGGATAAAAGAAATTCATTTAGATATTCTTCCTAAAATCTAAGAGTTCAAGAAGCACATTGTAATATACTACCAATAGAGATCTTATTGATTTACTGATTTTTAAATATATTTTTCTATGATTTAAATTCTGATAGTTCTTTCTCACATATATTTCTCATGAAGTAGTGAGTTTGCCAGGAAGACTCTGCAATGATGAATTGTCTCATAAAGATATTTTTCCACTAAGCTGGTCATTCACACAAATGAAAATTCTCAGGCAGCAATCTCACATAATTCCGTTTCCTGCTATAGTTTGTTCTTCAAAACAATATAACTTCTAGTAATTTTTATTGCAATTCAGTACAGGTAGCCATATCTGAAGCCATTTAAATTACAAACATTATGAAGATATGTCACTCAAAGAAAGGAGAACATCAGGAAGCTGCCTTTGACCATCATTAGACTGAATTAAGTTTGCATTTAGTGTCAAGAAAGAAACTGTCCTTAATCCACTAATTCAGCATGAACATTTCTATTAACTAATCCTCTCAAACTGTAGCAAATGCCATGCTATATGACTTCATAACTTAATGCATTTGAAGCTCAGGAAAATACTTCTGATTTGGAAAAAGCTTTAGCCTTTTTATCTACCATTCACTGAAGTGTCTTGCAATGTTTTTAGGGATAATAAAATGTGCTTGATTTTTTTTTTTTGGGTTGGTTTGGTTGGTTGATTAGGGTCTTAGTGGGGTTTTGGAGGTGTTTTTTTTGGGGTGCCCCCCTCCCTCCCTGTGACTTGGTACCATTATGCTTGGTTTGTCTGAATCCTATGTCATTGTTTTTCATGTGACTTGGATCCTGGAAAATTCTAAATCTTAAATAGTCTAAACTTGTTTATATATACTCAAAACATTTGGGAGTCAGTACCCTTTTGATTATTTGCACAGCTCTGTAAATGGCATTATTTAATATATTACTTTTCACAACACATATATTGTATTGATTCACAATTATTTTCTTAGGGTCAGTAAAGGTAATATTCTCAAAAAAAGTTAACGTGATATGAGTGACAGTATTTATATAAACCAATTCAGTTTTAGATACATATCCAGAACTGAACGTTTTCACAATCTACATTTTACTTGGAAGTATTGACTGAAATCCTGTAAAAGTAACTTCTCTTTTTCATGACATGAATGTAATTCAGAAATGAACCAGATATTTAATGAAAAATATTGTAGTATTTTTGGATCTTCCAATGTTTGTTTATATCACCAAGGCATTACACAGAAAAACTTATACAAAAATGATTACTGGCATGAGATTCATCAGTTGAAATATAGCTGACTATAGGGAAATATAAAGTAGAACTCTATATCTAAATTTTCAGCTTAGACTCCCTTATAGTCAGTAGAGAGCAATGGAGAGCAGAAAACATTTCTTCTCTCATAAAACAGATGTCTAAAATAGATAGTGTGAATTATTCCCTAAAAGTGATTACTTCTCGCCCTTGAGTATAAAAAGAAGCCTGGAGAGGTTGGCTGATAAATATCTAAAGCTAAATGAGTCGAATCCTACTGTAGACATTTAAAGATAGATACTTCAATATACCTGTGTGAACAAATTTTAAATTTATAAATATGGATGCTTATCTACAAGAATATCATTATTGAAAGCAATGGCATTAATCATACAACCAAATCTGCAATGGAAGAGGCCGTTAAGATTGGACTTAATTGTCTTAGTAGAACTACCTGATAATAATAATTTGATATGCTTACTCACACTGAGTTGAATCTTGACATCTCACTGAAATTAATGGTATTACTAATAGAGTAGCACTGGTCTTAAGCAAGAAATTCTGTACTCTTTAGAAATTCTTAAACTTGAGAGTATGTGTGCTTTAGGGTTTGCATCCCCAAAAACTGTAAATTTCTATCCATATACCTACAGTTGTGTTGTTTCATGCTCAGTTCTTTACTTTCCTGAATCTAAAATGTTAGCATTCATATTTCATTATCTTTGGCATTATTGTATATTTCCATGTTTTGTTTTGTATTTTCTCAAGTACTATGTGGTGATCTATTTTCCTTTCAGAGAAACATCTCTCTCTGATCCAGGAAGTAGCCCTTTTACAGTAGACTGATTATAGGTGAGGTAACTTGTAAGAAAAAAGAAAAGGTTTAAAGTAGAGTTTATAGCAGCCGGTAAATTTGTTCTTTTCTGCATTAGTGTGAAACACTGAAATGAGATATTTGGAACTTCTTTTTTAATGCTTTCACAAGACACATGGCAAGTTTGTCCTTGTGGAAGGTTAACCTCAGTTATGGGCCAAACTCCCACCCACTCTTTTACTCACCCTTCCCAGCAGTACAGAGGGAAAAAATAGAATAAAAAAGCTTGTGGGTTGAGATAAAGACACAGAGACTGCTTAACAGTTACCATAATGGGCAAAACAGAGTTTTGGAGAAAATTAAAGTAATTTATTTCCAGTTAAAATAGATTTGCATTGTGAGAAACAGACAAAAAAATGAAACACCTTCCCCCTCACCCCGCCCACCTTTCAAGGCTGAACTTCCCTCCTTCGTTCCCTGCTCTTCAACCCCCTCTCCATCCTGCTGAGCAGTGCAGGGGGATGGAGAATGGCGGGTTGTGGTCAGCCTATAACTTCCTCTCTGCTGCTCCTTCCTCCTCATACTTTTCCCATGCTACAGTGTGGGTCCTCTTCATGGGCTGCAGTCCTTCAGGAAATATCCTTCTGCTCCAGCATGGGGTCTTCCATGGGCTGCTTTGGTATGGTCCTCTCCCTCTCCAGGATCTGCAGAGGAATATCTGCTCCACTGTGGGAGCTACAGTGCAGACATCTGCTCTGGGACCTGGATCACTTCCTCTCTGGCCGCCTTCTCTGACCTTGGTGTCTGCATCATTTTTTCTCTCACATTTTTCTTACTACTCTCTCACACAGCTGCTGCGCAGCATTTTTTACCTTTGCTTAAATGTGTTGTCACAAATGCGAGACCTTTATTGTTTCTCACTTTCCCCACCCTCCCCTAGGCCCTCCTTCTCTGGCCTTTCTTAAATACATTTTCCGTGAGACACCACTACCTTCACTGCCCAGCTTAGCACTGCCCTGTGGTGGGTCTGTCAGAATCAACTGGAACTGGCTGTGTCTAGCATGGAGCAGACCCAACCTCTCCTCACAGAGGCCAACCCTGCAGCCTCTTCCACTGATAACACCTTGAGATCTACACTCAACACATAAACATGGACATAAGCATGCAGGAACATGAAAAATTAATTGTAATTTAATATAATATGTTTGGTAAAGGAAGATGATTGCTCACAACGTAAATTAGTTGACTGAAGTTGCAAAAGTAGATTTTACTTCTGTTATTTTATTAGCAGTTTTATTAAAATACGTCTTTGACAACTTAATTCTGATTAGTGAAGTATGATTTTTAGATTAATCTTTTTCAGAAGGTGGATGTTAAAAAAATTTTTTTAATATATCAGGTCCCTGAATAATACAAAGGATAAACAGCATCCTAAATCCTTCCCAATAAAAGCTATAGTTTAGAGACTTACGTCTAAATGATTTTCCACTGTCAAGAACTGCCAGTTTTAATGGTTCTGTCAATCCACAAAAGGCACAAATTTGGACTTTAGGAGAAAAGGTAGCTACAGGTATGTACCAAGAACTATTTGGTTTTGTTTTTTACTTTTTCATGAGGGGTGTTGCACAATAAGAAACAGATATTGTCTATATTGAAAAACTAAATTCTATGAGGGAACACATCCAGTAAAATATTTCATTGTATAGATAATATTGTTAACCGGTCAAAATGGTTCCGTGATGATTTTGACAAAGAGCAACAAGAATTTCCCCAAAAATTCTTGGTCATGGATTCAAAGTTGGGGTAATCCTGGTTTTACATACACATTGGAGGATGAGATCCTCGAAAGCAGCCCCATGTAAAGAGATCTAGGGGTCTGGGTTGATGGCAAGTTGAATATGAGTCGACAGTGTGCCCCGGCAGCCAAAACAGCCAATTGTGTTCTGAGGTGCATCAAGCATAGCATAGCTAGCTGGTCAAGGGAGGTGACTGTCCCACTCTACTCTCACCAGTACAGCCCCACCTTGAGTACTCTGTGAAGTTTTGGGTACCGCAATATAAAAAGGACATCAAACTATTAGAGTGTTGTCCAGAGGAGGGGGACCAAGATGATGAAAGGCTTTAAGGTCAAGACTTACGAGGAGCGACTGAGGTTACTTGGTTTGTTCAGCTTAGAAAAGAGAAGGCTGAGGGGTAAACTCATTGCAGTCCACAGCTTCCTCAAGGGGAGCAGCAGAAGGGAAGGTGCTTATCTCCTCTCTCTGGTAATGAGCAATAGGACACCAGGGAGCGGGATGAACCTGTGTCAGGGGAAGATCAGTTTGGACATTAGGAAAAGGTTCTTCACTTAGAGGATAGTCAGTCACTGGGACAGGGTCCCCAGCGAAGAAGTAACAGCACCAAGCCTGTCAGAGTTCAGAGTGTCTGGACAACACTCTTAGTAATATGGTTTAGTTTTAGGTAGTCCTGTGAGGAGAAGAGAGTTGGACTTATCAGTCCAACTTGGACTTATGATCCTTATCAGTCCCTTTCAACTGGAGACAGTTTAGTAGTTTATCTGCAGACAAATCCATGGTCTCAGAGCCAAAGATCTATCTTGAAAAAATTTAATTTATTATTGGATGCTCTGTCTTTAACATAGTGAGTATCTTACAGTTATTCTGGCCAAGACAATTCTATCTGTAGACTGAACGTGTAACTGTAAAACGAAAATCTTCTCAGCTAACTTAAATCAGCCAAAAGTCAGCTGTATAGGATGGGATTCATGTGCCTAAAGATAAATGTCTAGTGCAATTTGAGATGCCCTACCATATTCTGTGTGGCCTCACGCTGCCATTTCAAAAGGATGTATGTCTCCTATCTGTCCTGTCTCATCTGTCCCATGGAGATGTCTCAGATACTGTAGAACTTCTAAGAAGGAAGTAGATTTAGGCAAATAAATTACAGATTTACAATATCTGAATAGCTTTGTAGACTCTGAAGTCTCAAGTAGACTCAATTTTTTGTCCACAGGTAGGAACCTTGTTCCATGTGAAATGTCCTGGCTAGTCAAAGTTTTTGCAAAGGACTGAAATGAATGCCACAGTACATATGAGAGAGCTCTTTACACAGTAGGTGTGTAAAGTTGGACAACCAAATGAAGCCCTGATGACCCAAAATCCAGTGATGAAACGAGTACCAGCATGCCAAATGTGCATGCAGACACCTAAAATTAGGAGTGAGTTGTATCATACACATGTTCTAAGCCAGCTGTTTGGGTTACCTGTCTAATGAATGAGGAGATTCTAACATCTCTAGAGAGCCAGAATTTTATTGCATCCCTCTTAGGGACGCACCTCTCTCAGTGATAGTCTGAAAGTACTTCTGTCACTGAAAAGAATGTGGAAGAAGTTGAGCTTAGATTCGTGAGCAAATTTAAATTGAGAGATTAAATCCCATTCCAAATGCCTAAGGAAGTGTGGACTTTTAAAAATCTAGGGTTTATTTGCCTAAACATAGATTCCCAATTTTATTTTCCATGACAGATATCACACAAGACCTAAAGCAGACCTGAATCTTTCACAACCGGCAGGTGGTAATAAAGACAGCCTAGATTATCCTAAATTGTATTAGATGCCATTATTTAGGCAACTGAGTTGACTCCATTTGCATTTGTTTAAATAGTCAAGGTTATTTTTTAGGGCTGACACTAGTTCATTTTTATGATTAGGATCCAGTGTATATTCTAATGTTTTCATCTACTTGAGCACAAGCAATCATTATTAGGAACTGTCAATGCAGGGAATAAGTAAATCTTAATAAGAGAAAAAATAGGTGTAGTAGTACTTAATAATTACCCCAAATTGCATCCCTGTCATTCTTTCAAAATCAAAACACCTTATAGAGACATAAAAAACATAATCTCTTAACGTGAGAATTTTAAGCATTCTACCTGTCCTCCAGAAAACCAGATGAGATTATTTTTAAAAGTCACAACAGCATTTGGGTCATGTACTTTTTCTTTTTTTGGTATTTTTATAGTCATTTGGGATTCTGTCTTGACTTAATAGCCTTAGTTTTAGTCATAGTCTCACTACTATTACTACATAGTCTTAGTATAGCCTTACATCACTACTAATCACTATCATGTGAGTTGCAAGAAAGATTTCAGGTTTATCAGTAGTGATTTACCAAAATTGCTATGACTTGTTTATATGCAACAAGATGTTGAATATTTGGACTGATATAAGGTACCATGGGTAAGTTGCACAGATCTTAATTTTATTTTTGAATAAAATTTCAGGACCTGAGAAAGAAAGGAATTTGCATACCTATGCTGCTCATCTTTCAGCTAAATTCATTGAGGTTTTCTTTGTGAAATCCTAACAAAGGGACGTACATAGGAATATGATGATTAAGTTGTGGAAGTGACATTCATATTTTCAAGGAATACAGAGAGAAAAAATCTATACTGAGATTCTGTAGTACCTGCGGACCAGATTTTGCCACTTTTGCAGTCAGTAGCAAACAGCTATCCAAATAGTCCTTATGAAACTAGTAAGATGTGGTGTAGATATAGCTATATAGTCCTGACCTCTTTTAACAAGTTTTAGCTCATGACAGTTAACATAAAAAAAATTTTTCATTTAGCATTTAACTAGTTATTCTGATTGATATTCAGAATCTATTTGATCGTCTTTGATCCTTTAGTTTATCAGCATTTATTTTTACAGTGCATTGGTATATTTATTGTCCCTTAAAAAGCTGTCAGTTTTGTTAGCATAGTGAGGAAGGAATTCTATACAAAAAGCTGATTAGTAGTCTTGTTAATTGTCTTCTATCTTCTTTCCATAAAACAAAAAATATTTTCATTTTTATTTTATATAATCCCATTTATTATTTAGTAATGGCATATTCTTTTGTGATTAGTTATAACATTTCTTACTTCCCTCTTCTTTACTCCCTCTCTCCCCCTTTCCACCTTCCTTTCTTTCTCCCTTCCTACCTTCCCTTCCTACCTTCTCTTTCTTTTCTCCCTTCCTACCTTCCTGAAAGTGTTGTTCTTAAAGGTTCTAGTGACATGAAGTAAGAAAAGAGCTGTGGATCCTTTATTGGTTTTCCTTTTGTTGGAAATAAAAGAAAATGGGCTTTTCTCTTTTTTTTTTTCCTTTCCCTTTTTTTTTCTTTCCCTTTTTTGCTTTTTTTTCTCTTTTTATTTAAAGAAAATAATCATCCCAGAATGCCCCTTCATCTATCATGGGGGCATATATAATACCTCAAACAGCTAATACAGGATGTCAAGGCAACAGGAGTAAATGCAATGGAAAATTCAATTGAGATTGCTTCTGCTTCTTGACACAGAAGCCACAGGACATAGCATTCTTTCTACAAATAGCTTGGTAAAGTTAGCTTTCAGTTTTACTTAAAAATCTTAACAACTCTTGCCATGAAAGCTTTAATGCTATTCCTTTTATAGCAGTAAAATAGGTATTGTATTATATTATCTGCACTACACGTCCATTTCACTATACAAATTCAAATGTGTGTTTTTTTTCACTTATATACACACACAAATAAACAGCAAACATGTAAATGCTCCCATTATGACTGTTTTGTATACCATTCTCTGTAAACAGTTCAAGAATAACAGCTTACTGTTTCAACTCTCCTTCCATGCTTTATTGTAATAATGCTCCTTTCTAAATACAATTTTAGAATGTTGTGAAGTGTATAGTACCTCTCTCTATCTATATATTTACCTATCTATCTAGAGATTAATATACGAAAGGTAAGTGAGAGTATAAATAACTGATTAATGTGATCAAAGAAGCACTATGAAAAATATGATATATTAATATAAAGTACTGCAGATGGCCAAATAATTTAATATATCTTATGAGTATTTACTGCATATATTTGTGTTACCATTCTTGCACTTACAGGGGCTACTTACCCAAGTCTTCTTGAATATTCAACCCTAAAAACTACAATCAAACTTTCATAATTAGAACATTTCTAAAAGATAATTAGAGCTTTTTTAAAGCTCTGGCCTGCCAAGTTTAATGATCTAGTTCCAATTCTGTTTTGTATATGTGTATATATATAGGTATTTAAAGTTCTAAAAATGTACAGATAAAGCACTATATTGTTATACTGTTTTAGAATCCCCAACAGAAAAAAAAAAATTGGTTTTGGTTGCCTGTTTTGCAATTATAGTGTTCAGAGTCTTGAAATAAATCTATCATTTAAATTGTACTACTGCTTTGGCTGTCTTTGAATATAACACTCTTGCCCGGGGATAGGACAAGAAGAAATGGGCACAAACTTGAATGTAAGTTCCACCCAAACATGAGGAGGAGCTTCTTTACTTTGAGGGTGGCAGAGCACTGGAATAGGCTGCTCAGGGAGGTGGTAGAATCTCCTTCTCTGGAGACATTCAAACCCCGCCTGGACAAGTTCCTGTATGACCTGCTTGAGGTGGACCTGTTTTGGCAGGGGGGTTGGTCTAGATGATCTCTTGAGGTCCCTTCCAACCCCATGTGATTCTGTGATTCTACGATTTACCAACGTATGCTTCCTTATAATTCTATCTTAATCATTAATTGCTGATGTCACTGGAAGTGTCACAAGAACAGTTGACAAGAAGATTGAACATGGAATTGACATTGTTTCACTGCTGTGATCTGGATTGATTCTCAGATCATCTACACATATACATTGTATTATAATGTCTGAACAGAAAATCTATTCAATCTCTTTGATTTGTTCATGGTCATGTGCCTTTCAATTGGGAAGTTCTTATCCTCTGTGAGGTCTATCATAAGCTTTTGCTATTTCCGAGGTGCAATTTCATTTATGTCAGACTGTATAGGTAGGAAGGATATATCCTTTCACCCATATAGTACTTTCTAGAATTGATGTGAAAATGTGGTTGTTCATAAGAAGTTAATGAAAAAAAGTGGAAACCATTCAAAACTTTTAATGTGGACTATCAACATTACATATGGCTCTATCATATTAATCATTGGCTCAATGATACTTGCACTATGGAGAGTGAGACAAACTGACATGAACTACACAGTAATCTTTTGCAAACAAAGAGCTTTATAAATCTCTGCTCTTATTTATTGTGCAATCTGCCTGTGCGATCTTCATGGAAACATACTATCTAATGAAAAAAAATGTTGTCATTGATAATACTGTTTATAGTGAAATTCATTGGCCAGTAAATAAGATTTTGCCATTATTACCAGCTGATTTTGTGTTTACCTGGCAGTATTGGGTTTCTGTGGCAAGGTTTTGGTAGTGGGACGGTTGCAGGGGTGGCCTCTGTGAGAATAGATCAGGAACTGCCCCCAAGACAGAAATAGTGAGGTCAGCCAACTCCAAAATGGACCCACTTCTGGCCAAAGCTGAGCTAATCGGTGATGCTGGTCATGCCTCTGTGATAACATATTAAAGAAAGGGTAAAAAAACACTGTGCAGAAGCTGTGAGAGAGGAGTGTAAAAAATGTGAAACACCCTTCAGAGACTAGGGTCAGTGAGGAAGGAAGAGGAGGAGGTGCTCCAGGTGTCAGAGCAGAGATTCACCTGCAACAGGTGAAGAAGACTATGGTGAAGCAAGTTGTCCCCCTGCAGGCACAGTGGAGTGGATATTGTCGACCCTGCAGCCCACAGAGGACCCCACAAAGCAGCATGTGGATGTGCCCTGAAGGAAGCTGCAGCCTGTGAAGACACCATTGCTGAAGCAGGCTCGTGGCAGGAACTGTGGCTCATGTAGGACCCACACCAGAGCAGCCTGTTCCTGAAGGCATCCTTTCATATACAACCAGTCCTTTTTACACCCTTTTCTGCCTACTCATCTTTTTTGTTTCTCCCTTCTCCCCCTTCTTCTTCTTCTTCTTCTCCATTGGTTTGTACAGCTCTGTTGATTTGAAGCAAATACCATATAAGATAGCAAGTAGGATAGGAGGCCTAGGAGCCAGGTATTGAAGCAGACACTAATCCGGGCTGAGTAATGGGAAGATCAGAGGGTCTGCAAGTTGATTACTGGATTGACCACAAGGTCCAAGGCACCTACTGGTCCCTCTACATGGTGCTTCTGCATTAACCAGAAATCCATTTGCATGTGAGTGTCTGTGTATAAGGTAGATGGAGATGTAAGGTTACAAGGGGCAGATACTTGGTAGACAGAGTGTTTAAGGGAAGGTACTGGAGAGACCCCTACTGTATGTGTCTGTGTGTACATTGGTGTTTGCAAGGGGTCTGGATATCAGAAACTGGAGTGCAGCTATGGGCTTTGGGGGTTCACACACCCTTGAACCAGTATCTGGGAAGAGTGAAGATCAAGGGCCAGTTACTAAGGCCAGTTACTTAGTAATTTTCTAAGGCCAGTTACTGGAGGGATCCATAGTGTATGTATGTATATATTTCTCACTAACTGGCTGTCATCTTCATCAACCAGAGAAGGGGATGGGATCAAGCCATTTCTGTCATCAATATTTGCGTGAGTGTGTCCAGCTCTGTGAACAGCTATGTGTGTACGTATGTATGTATGTATGTATGCATTGTGTATGTGTGTTTGTGCATGTGCCTACTGGCAGTACAGGCTCAGCTGGAGTTGTTGTGACTGAAATGCACGACCCGGCACTTGGCCTTATTGAACCTCATCCCATTGGCCTTGACCCATTGATCCAGTCTGTCCAGATCCCTCTGTAGACCCTTCTGACCCTCAAGCAGATCAACACTCCCCACCTAGTTTGGTGTCATCTGCAAACTTACTGAGGGTGCACTCAATCCCCTTATCTAGATCATTAATAAAGATATTAATCAAGACTGGCCCCAAAACCGAGCCCTGAGGGACACCACTGGTGACCGGTCACCAAACAGATTTTGCCCCATTAATCACAACTCGCTGGGCACGGCCATCCAGCCAGTTTTTTATCCAGAGAAGGGTACACTTGTCTATGCCATGATTTGCCAGTTTCTCCAGGAGAACGCTGTGGGGGAAGGTGGCAAAGGCCTTACCAAAGTCCAGGAAGACAACGTCCACAGCCTTCCCCTCATCAAGAAAGCCGGTCACATGGTCATAGAAAGAGATCAAGTTGGTTAAGCAGGACCTCCCTTTCATAAACCCACACTGGGTGGCCCTGATCCCTTGCCTGCCCTGCACTTGCTGTGAGAGCTCACTCAGGATGATCCTCTCCATGATCTTTCCCGGTACTGAGGTCAGGCTGACAGGCCTATAGTTTCCTGGATCTTCCTTCCGGCCCTTCTTGTAGATGGGCGTCACCTTGGCCACCCTCCAGTCGTCTGGTACCTCTCCTGTTGACCAGGATTGTTGATAGATAATGGAGAGAGGCTTGGTGAGCTCCCTTGCCAGCTCCCTGAGTACCCTTGGGTGAATTCCATCTGGCCCCATAGACTTATGTGTGTCCAGGTGCATAAGCCAATCATTAACTACTTCCTCCTGGATTACAGTGGATTTGTTCTATTCACCATTCTTATCTTCCAGCCCAGGAGGCTGGGGGTAGCTGGTCTGACAATTAAAGTTGGAGGCAAAGAAGGCATTAAGTATCTCAGCCTTCTCCTCATCCTTGGGCTCAATGTTTCCCCCCACATCCAGTAAGGGATGGACATTCTCCCTGACTCCCTTTTTGTTAACGTAATTATAGAAACTTTTTTTGTTGTCCCTTATATTAATGGCCAGCTTGAGTTCCAGCTGGGCTTTTGCCTTCCTAATCTTTTCTCTGTATAACCTAACAAGATCTCTGTACTGCTCCTGAGTTGCCTGTCCCCTCATCCAAAGGTGGTAAACCCTCCTTTTTTCCTTAAGTTCCATCAAGAGCACTTTGTTCATCCAGGCCGGCCATTTTCTCCGCCCTTTAATTTTGTGCGTCATGGGGACAGCCTGCTCCTGGGCCTTCAGGACTTCCTTCTTGAAGAGCGTCCAGCCTTCCTGGACCCCTTTGCCCCCCAGGATTATCTCCCAAGGGATTCTCCCAACCAATGTTCTGAATAGGCTAAAGTCTGCCCTCCGGAAGTCCAAGGTGGAGGTTTTGCTAACCCCCTTTCTTACCTCACTAAGAATTGAAAATTTAACCATTTCATGATCGCTAAGCCCAATATGGCCTCCGATCTCCATTTCTGCTACTAGCCCCTCTTCCGCTCTTTGTTTGTGAAAAGTAGGTCTAGTGAGGCACCTCCCACGGTAGGGTCACCTACCAGTTGTGTCAGGAAGTTATCTTCCATACACTTGAGGAACCTCCTAGCCTGCCTGCTCTCTGCTGTGTTATATTTCCAGCAGACAATGCCATGCGTGGCCATGTAGTATTCTTGTTATTTTCACAGGCTGTTGAGAAATCTTAGGAATTCTAATTTTGGATTTACCCTAGAGTGTGAAATTTGACTTCAGTCAACTTGCATATTCAGGCATAATTCTCTGTCTGATTCAGTATCATTCAAGGTCTTTGATTCACATTCCCCCTGTAGATGTTATTTAGTAATTCAGCTAGTTTTTTTGACACTTCTAAAATTCTGACAGTTTGCAAGGACTTCTTCTGAGGCATAAATACTTTGCTGTAGGTGCTCCAGTGCTTGAGATGACCAAACACATGCAAAATGCTGACTGTCATGTCCAAATCCTTGCCAGTCTTGTATCAAATTGTGTATAATATTATAGCCCAACAACCAACTCAGAATGTACGATTACGATTTGCAACAGGTTTCTTGCTCTTTTCATCAGCCCTTATCTCACATATGGTGTATTGTTCTGAGTTAGCAGGACATACGAGGAGAGGCTGAGATAACTGAGCTTGTTCAGTATTAGGAAGATAAGAATAAACATAGATCTTTTAGCTGTCTTCAGTTACCTGAATGGGATGAGGAAAGAGAGGGAAGGGAAGGGAAGGGAAGGGAAGGGAAGGGAAGAGAAAGAACTATTTAAAAATATCTAGGGGATCTGGAGCAATTCCAATGTAAGTGATCTAGCTTAGAGTATCTCAGCTAAAATATAAAATGAAAAACAAAATTGTAATGTCTTGCTGGTGTCTGATCTCAGTGAATAGAGGACCCAGATATTCTCTATAGATCAGATAGGGTAGGGGAGGGGAGGGGAGGGGAGGGGAGGGAAGGGAAGGGAAGGGACAAATTTTTCTCAGGGGTGTTCAGTGAT
Source organism: Calidris pugnax (assembly GCF_001431845.1). Classification (NCBI taxonomy): domain Eukaryota; kingdom Metazoa; phylum Chordata; class Aves; order Charadriiformes; family Scolopacidae; genus Calidris; species Calidris pugnax. Next base: position 3,619,555 of record NW_015090999.1, on the reverse strand, counting down.
AGATGAGAGATGAGTTGGAACACTGAAAATTTCATTAGATATGGGGAGGTGTTCTTTCACAATGAGAGGGGTCAAACAGTGTAATAGGTTGTTCAGAGAGTTCAGAGAGTTTGTGGACTTAACTATTCAGAACTCAGCTGGACATAAGTCAGAGCAAACTGCTCTAAAGTGTCTGTGCTTTGACTGGGGATTTAGACTAGATGATCTCCAAGGATGATTTCAGACCCACATTGTTTTATGATTTAGGATGTGTTACTGCACGCACAGCAGCCCACAAGTGGTTTTTCTTAAGACATCTGCATTATTTGGCCATTTTAATTAGTCACTCACTAATACACACAGATTTTTAAGCTTATCATTGGCATTGTGATCATTCTGAAAGAATTTGGAAATATGAGCCCAACTTTTTAATTTTGGCATGGAGATATAGTATAGTTAGTGATGCCTCTAAGACTACTAGGATCATGTAGCAACTCTTAAAATTTCTTAAGGCTTCAACCTTGTCCAGCTTTATTTTTGCTCACCCCTCAAGGCATCAAAACAAAATAGTTTGTAGTTTCTCTGCTACATAGTAGATTTGCTAGAACTGATACCGGCTCATATTTTTTTTTATAATTTTTCTGGTGAAAATATAGCAGAAGGACTATGGCAAAAATCTTCGAGGATTTTCTCTCCTCCTAGAACAGGAAAAGAATATTTCTTATACATGACATTTCAGAAGGGATAGCATATTTGTAAAATTTACTAATAATGACATATAAAAGTTAGCTTTTTCAGTCATCAGACAAAAGAATAGAACTGTGAAGCACCATCAGATATAGAACAGTGTGAATAAGCTCTTTTTGGCTGTTTTTCAAACTGACAATTGCTTAAAAACTGGAAACATGTTCTACATCTGACTCACTCATCACATAAGAGTGGATTGTCATAAAATTGTACCTAATGAACAAGAATACCACAGCTCACAGTCAGTTTGTTTCTACAAGCCTTACAGAATTTACTCTGTTTCAGTTTCAGAGATTTCTGCATGAGCCTATGTTGAGATAATGTAATATTTTTTTATAATTTTAATCAAAACTACTTCAAAGCTCTTCTTTCTGCAATTCAGCCTCTACATTAAGTTACAGAAAGATGCACATTTCCTGGAAAAGCACGTTGAAAAGTGCCAATCCCATGGTGACCACAGATTTATGTTCCAGTAGTCTCTGGAAAAATGAACACAAAATTTATTACTAAACATGGTTTTTACAGAGAGGTTACTTAGGAAGAGATAAAATGAATAAAGTTGTTTGAAAAGACCAAAGAATGGGAGGAGATAAACAAGGCAGGTGATGTAAAGATTAAGTTAAATCAGTCCATACACATAGCTAAAACTTAAAACCCACAGATAACCTGCACAAGGCATGAAGAAGTTCAGTCAAATAAAATAAGGATATAATTTAATTGTCCAGGGAAACTTTTTATTGTCTGCTTTTTCCTGACAGATAGCACTTCTCTCTGACTAGTCTTTGTATTCTTGCCCTAAGTCCACACAGGAAAGGTATTTGGATTTTGGTACTTCACTATCTACAGGATAGGAATACTTCTTTTTCTTGGTTTTAATGCAGGCAACTTGAAAAAATGCTGATCCATCTTTTGGCCATCTGTAATCCCTGCTTGGGCTGCCAGTGCTCCTATTGTCTGAGGTCTTTGGAGAATCCCCTGTTTATATTCATCTTCCACAGAAATAAAGTCCAAGCAGTTTCGTGTATTGCTATTATTTAAATGATACATACAGACAATTTAACTACCCAATGGTCACATGAAAAATGGTTCATTCTTCATTTTTCACCATGAATTTTCCTTATAAATATATAATTAAATTTATTTATGCATTCTGAAGTCAATGAATTCATCCAATGGTTTATATTCCCTCCTTTATTATATTTCATCTTTATTTAACAGATCATATTTTTCCTTTATCTCTCTGATATTAAAGATGCACAAGGTCAGAGAAGTTGTTGAAATAAATGCGAGCATTTGCTATTGTGATATCATTGATGCTAGCTGCATGGAAAGAAGTACTTGGTGTCAAATATTTGGCCCAATTCAGTTTTACCCATTCTCTGGGAATCTTGACCTAACTGGATCCTGCTCACCGGTAACAGTTCACTTTTTAGACTCTACAAACTGAGAGTTCTTCCTGAATTACACAGAAAATAACATGCCAGAGTCAATATATATGACAATAATGACAGAGTCCAAAAAAAGCAGATTAAATATTATTATTTTAGTACTTTATATCTATTCTGTGCATTCTTTCTTGTTCTTAAAATCTGTAACATAGTATACAGTAATCATCTTTATTATCAACTGAAAATATTTTTGCTTCTTAATCCCTCTGCATAACAAGCTATAAAAATTATAAGGATAGATATTTTGAAGTGTGATATAGGTATAACTCTGCAACTTCTGAAACTTGAGTTTGAGTTCTGAGTGCTTATTTTTAAGTTGAGTTTGGCCAAGGTTATCCTTTCTTGGGGGGTTTTTAGGGGATACACATTCTAGCTCCTTGTCTGCAGTCACACCAAACATGACTATGTCAACAGCATACATCTTTCTTGACTTAAGCTATAGAGCAACAGATATAATGAACACTGACTCATTCCTAGATGCAAACGGTGAGCTGTGAACTCTGAACTGTTACGCATTTCTAGAACAGACCCACACATTGGGACAGGGCAAATGATGGGGAATTATGTCATGTCATAGGAAGCTATGTAAGCTTGTGAACGTTTTCTGGGAGGCTCAGGATACAACCGACCTCACACAAACATGAAGTCAAATTGATAATTTCTTTCCTGCAAGAGAGACATAATTTTCTAAATTCTGAATGCTTTTTACTGACCAAAAGGAGTCAAAGACTCTGCAAGTATATTATTTCTTTGTATATTAGCATACAGTGGGCAAACACACTACACTTTTTCTCAAATAGGCCATTTTAGTAATCTCAGTTTTTGAAGGAGCTAGTTTATTCTTTGTCAACACCAAATTCTACAGACAAACTGCATCTAATTTTTTTTAAAGCTATACACATTTTCTCAGTAAATGGACATATAAATATATTTAAATACCAGGTCTTTTCTCAGATAAAGGATGAAATAAATCAAGTTTTCCTGAATGCCATACACAATAGTATCAAGCAATAACTGTCTGTTAAAGAAACAGGATTCTAAATTTTCCACATCTGCCTGTAATTTTTTATATAATTTTGTTTTCTGTCTGGAAAAATGGCTTTAGTAAAAACAGAATAAAACCAAAGCCATATAACATTTGAGTAGAATTTATTTCAAATTTACATTTTGATGAAAATTATTGAAATTACAGGCATTTCAATTTAAAAATTCTTAGAAAGTACAAAATTTTTCTCCTTATCACAAAACCCCTACTTCCAACTAGTGGAAAACTAAAAGAGGAACATATTTTTTCTCCTAATTTTGTCACACATGTTTGTATACTCATCTAATTTCCAAATACAAATGCATTTTGTTCACTACTTACTTATTTACTTATTTATTTAGTTGTCTAGAAGTGTGATTCTTCACTGACTTTGAAGAGCTCAAGATCAAGAGTTAAGCCTGTTTTAGGACACATCACAGCTCATGTACTTTCATTCTTCAAATTCTTAGGATTTCTATTAATTTCTTTTAAAGTTTCAGATTTTCTTTAATGTTTTTCTAACCCATATGATTTCCAAATGCTTTCTAGTAATACTGTATCCAATATGTTCTTTTGTTGGGGAGAGGTAATAGATTTAGAAGTTAGTAACACATTTTTTGTCATTGCTCAAAATCTGTACAGTTCCTACTTGAACAGTCTATTATTGAATGACTCAGGTCGGGTTTTCACAGTTTATGAGAGTTTGTCATGGGAAGACTGGATAAGGTAGCTGCTAGAGCTGCTAGACCACACTGTTTGAGGACACACAATCTAGTTTATTTTCTTGGTAGGATGGGTATAGCGGGTATATGGCAATCACCATTGGGTTTGCAGGACAGTGATTGCCATCCACCCATTACACCCACCCTACAAATCACATCTCCAGTCCCATCTGTCAGGCTGAAACCAGTTTAACTGACCCATGGCCAAGTTCAGCCCCTACCTGGTAGAAATCCATCTCCTTGGGTTTCAACTTCTGCCCAACTTTTGCACTGAATACTGTGCATTGCATCATCCTCTCCCCCATGAGGGCTATTGTTTGCTATTTGTAGCTTTCAATCAGTATAAACTGATTTATAGCTTTATAAATTGATATATAGCTTTATAGCTATAGATTGAAAGCTATTTGTAGCTTTCAATCAGTATAAACCATCAATGGCTTTGCCATTCAATTAACCCTGGGCCAATTTCTTTGAGTTTCTCCAAACTAGTGGTTACATCTCTAGTTGCTGTTACTCTCTAGGTTGCCCTCCAAGTGTGTTATGAAAAAAAAAAGTCTTTGTTATCAAGATCATAGTGAGTCAGACTAGTCAGTTCAAGCTGGGCTGATATAATCAGGTCTCACTTACCTGGGTGGTACTGCTTGGTGGGCTACATTCAGTTACAACAGCTGATATGTCGAAAGAAAGTAACACAAATGTTCAAAAAGTTCAGAATACTATATGGCAATCTGCATGTTTAGGTAAAACATTCAGCATTCAGCAGTTTGGGTTTTTTTATAGTAACACAACAAAAATTTGGGGGAAACCCCTGTGTCTGAAATGAGAGAAAGGTTTTGTATTGATCTGGAGAAGTCCATAATTTCATCTTCTTCATATGCACTGAACATCAAAATTATCCTTAACATTTTGGGATTTCATAATTCCCTTTTGACTTTTTTTTTTCGTATTTGTACAGAGAACAATTTATCCATGATATTCAAATCTTGATTCACTAGAGACTTCATCTGCGCTAGTTTCTGATTTTGTAGACAGCAATAGAATACAAAAGTACATCTTTCAACACACAAGTGATAAGCCTGAGTTTTCAACATTGTTTTATAAATGGATAAGAAGTTATTAAATATAAATAAATTCAGAAGATCACAGCCAAACAATTCTCTGCCTCTGAGTTTCAGTCCATAAAAGCTACTTATGCAAGCAAATCCTCACTTTGTGAAGAAAGCGAGTTTTGTAAGGTACTTACTGTCAAGATAGGTCAATCAAGCCACAATTAGCTCTAATTAGCAATCCCATAGGTTCTTAAAATTGTTTGCCTTCTGTTGAGATATGCACAAAAAGACATATTTTTTCCCACTTTTGACAACATCAAAGAAAAGTACGTCCTATATGAACTTTGAAACCAATTATAAATGAAATCAAGCACAGCAGTGACATGGACAGAATTTAGGAAACCATTTGTTATTGCTAATTGCAGCATTATTGATGGAGTATACAGTGTTATTCTCGTTAGGCTCTATATAAAGGGTCTCAAATAATCGGGTTTTTTAATTTAAAATTTGACAAGGACATATAAATGGACTGACAGATCTCTGCATCTTTTATGAGTTCTATAGCTCTATCAATTCTTATCTCAATATCTGAGTAAAGAGGTAGAATGTTAATAAGTTTTTGCTCTTGTTTAGGTACATAAATTAGTGGCCTTGCTTTCAAAAGGAAAAGAGTCTAGCACATATCAAACACTTGGTCTTGTTTATTTTTTAAAAAGCTAAGATATAATAGAAAAATCAAATAAGAAATGAAGGCCCTAGGGAAATTTGTAGTTTTCTCATCTCCATTTTTGAAATAGCTTATAATTACATTGTCTATAGAGGGGAAAGCAAGCTCCGTGGAAAACAATTAGCATGTGTTTTAAAACTTAGAACTGAATTTAGGACAAAAAAAAACCCCAAAAAACCAAAACCAAAACAAAACCGCATTCAATTCTTCACTGGATCAGGAAGAAATTATTGCATTAACACTTTTTTAAGTGAACATAATTTTTTGTTCTGATTGAACTAAGGCCAAAAAAGATCCAATAAGGATGTAGTCCAGAACAAGGTTATTGCATGCCACAAACATCTGGTTTGGTTTATCTGACCTGCTAAAATGTGTTTAGATGCTAGCGGCAAAAAAGAAGTTCTGAAGTAATGATTTTAAACATATCCATCAAACCACTTAAATAGTACTTAAATAGTAAACTACTTAAATAGTACTCCTCTGGATGCATTTAAGGACTTGAAGACATCCAGAGGAGGGCAACAAAGCTGGTGAAAGGGCTGGAAGGAATGCCTATGAGGAGCAGCTAAGAACTTTATGTTTCTCTAGTTTAAAGAAAAGGAGGCTGAGGGGCGAGCTCATTGCTTTCCATGTCTTTCTGAGGAAGGGAAGTGGAGAGGGAGGTGCTGAGCTCTTCACCCTGGGATCCATTGTTAGGATGCATGGGAATGGTTCAAGGGTGATCCAGGGGAGGTTTAGACTGGACATTAGGAACCATTTCTTTATCAAGAGGGTGGTCAAACACTGGAACAGGCTTCCTAGAGAGGTAGCCGATGCCCCAAGCCCATCAGTGTTTAAGAGGCATTTGGACAATGCTGTTAATAATATGCGTTACTTCAACTTTTGGTCAGCCCTGAATTTGTCAAGCAGTTGGACTAGATGATCATTGTAGGTCCCTTCCAACTGAAATAATCTATCCTATCCTATCTTATCCTATCCTATCCTATCCTAATCTATCCTATCCTATCCTATCCTATCCTATCCTATCCTATCCTATCCTATCCTATCCTATCCTATCCTATCCTATCCTATCCTATCCTATCCTATCCTATCCTATCCTATCCTATCCTATCCTATCCTATCCTATCCTATCCTATCCTATCCTATCCTATCCTATCCTATCCTATCCTATCCTATCCTATCCTATCCTATCCTATCCTATCCTATCTTAATTTAACATTTTTTCAGGTAAATATACAGTTCCATATTCATGATAACAGATTAGATTCACCAGGAATTTTATTATTTTTTATAATAATTTTAAATGCAATGAAAACTTCTAGCAAACCATTATCGCTAAGATGGGAAACTGTCATTTTAATGAAGCTTTTTATTTGTCTTTCAATATTCAAATAATGTTAAGGCATATGTTTTTTTCATTACATATTGCTCTTGAAGAATGAAACATAAGAACTGCATCTCTAGCTACTATAAAAAGTTAATTATTTAAAGTTTTAAAATTATTATTACTTGACAAATCAATATGCATGAACAAATTCACCAATATTTAGATCATCCCAATATGCATGTAGAATACAATATCAAAGTCACTACTTTTCATTTCATTATTTCTGTAACAATATATTGGCTGGTTTGGCACTTGCTAACAAATTTGTTAGGCTTCACCTAACATGATATATGACTGATTTCTTTTTAAGTAAAATAAAACAATCCGAAGGATTCTAATCCCTTGTACACCTGACATAAATGAGATTACCCATACTCATTTGCCACATAGTGCCTCTCTAAATGTATGCTCACCAGAAAACAGCATTCATGTTAATGTGCTTCATCCAGCCTCTCTAAAGCTGCACAGGAGAAAAGACAGGTTTTATAATGAGACTATGAGATTAACAGATATAAACTGTAGTAGACCAAGGAGGAAAAATAAATAAATAAATAAATAAAATTCTGAATCAAGTAGTCCTAAATCAAACAACCTGACAGCTGATTACATGGAGGAAGTTCTAGGTTAGGAATTTCTGGTTATCACAGTTCAGGCAATATGGTACAAGAAAAGAAATAGCCTACTCTGTTTAGGCTTTTGGGGGTGAATTCTCAATGCATTAATTCTACACAGAAGCTCATAGGAAGTTACAATGAAACTCAAAGGTGTCCACTGCTGGCATTTAACAAAATATTTTGATGGAAATTAGGGAGAAGAGGATTATATTCAAACAGCAGTTATTCAGAATCTGGTTTAGTTGCCTAAAATTAGGCTGAAGCCAAGGAACATAAATCCTAGATTTGTACTGCTGTCTATCAGTGATGGATTCACTCCCTGCATTGTAGAAGGAAACAAGATCATCATTTCAGCGTGTTCCCATATGTTGTTTGAGCATAGGATTATTATTATTGTTGGATTTTTTCAACATTAAGTGACTGATCACCCTTTGTGATTAACAACTGAGCAGTTCCAAATCTTGGTATACAAATCTAGAATATATGTATATTTGGGGAGGGGTGTTCAAGTTTTAAATGCTACTGAATTTTCTAGTTTTGTTGTCACAAGGGATACTTTAATCTTTCTGAGCCCAACAGTTTGTTTTCATAGTATTTTTCATATATTGAAGCAGGAAGGTTAAGAACTCTTATGACAGAACATCCTTTTAGATTACCATCCATATAGACACAAAAGATCCCATCATGTTTTTTACTATTAATCTGCTTATCCAAAATGAGTACAATTTCTTGAACTGTCTTCCTAATGTTATGCATGATAAATATTGCTACAGCATATGTTGAATGTTTGAGGAAATAAATAATTTATTTTAACATCATCTATGTACTTAAAAGTAGTTCCAGTAATCTCCTTAGTCACAATGTTTTTCAAAAGTAGGAAATTGTTCCATTTTACCAGATTGATGGAATATTTAACTATAAGAGCTCTTCTCTCTGCCTACTGTAATAAATCATTATTCCTGCATTTAAACTAATCTTTAATTACTAAGCAGTCTTTGGAAACAAAGAGCTCTTAATCATTTTAATGACAATGGCATAGAAATGAATTTGCAGAAGAATATTTTTAAGTGTTTCATTTAAGTCTGAATAATCTTGCTTTAAGAAACATGTGGGTTATACTAGTCATATCCCACTGTACTAGCTGCAGAATGTAATAAAAAGTTAGCTTTAAAATATTACTATCTTTCTTCCAGTGTTATGTTGATATTCAATATACATTTTAACATATCTTAATTAGGTTGTTTTACATCTTTACAGTTCTCATACCTCGAGATGTGGTTTATGACTAATATTTCCTAAGTTGCTACCATCAAGGGTTTTTTTTTCCCTACCATAGGAGATTATTCTGAAGCATCAGTTTCTTTATGAGCAATTTTTTTAGGTTGTTTCCTCCACCTTCCACAGAATGTCATGTTTTGCCAGTGAATGAACTTCTAAGTTTTGACTTCTGCACAGAATGACAAATCTTCAGTGTCCTTTGAATGTAATTACTGAATGGGTTGGTAGCATAAGATAATGCTCCCCTTTTACTAACGTGAATTGTGGATCATAAGAAAAATCCTACTCAGATAAATTATTTCAGTTACTTTCAATTCATTCATTTCTGTTGTGGTTTGCACAAGATCTTTCTTCAGGAAATTTGTATGACAGCTGATCCAAAAAGTCTCCCAATTCCCTCTTATTTCATTTCAATAATATTAGATTCAAAAAGGGGCAATAATTATTTCAGATGGTTCTGATTAGGTTTCAGATCTTAATTATAGTCTATGGTACACGCCACTGTCTCTCAGACAAACAAGGCATATGTATACTGCTATTTTGAAAATCCATTACCAATCTATTTCTTCCCATTTACTGATATAATAGTTACTGTAACCACCTTTCTGAATTTTTAAGTTGTAATCTATCTGATGTTCACAATGTAAAGCATGCATACCATCTGGATGTTTTCATGTCATCCTTGAAGCTGAATCAATGTCATTTGCTTAGAACACTTGCCTCAGCATACTGACAATACTTCACAGATCACTTGAAATGTGAATGGTAGAAGTGTAGGAAATGACAGCTTTCGATCATGTTGCTCAGCTGCTCTAGACTTTTGAGTACATCCCGTCTGATTTGTCGTTCAGATTTATTTTTTTTTTAATTAGAGATAAAATGTTTTCTGAATTAAATTGGAATATTTGTTGCACAAGTACTGTTTGGAAAGAAAAGAGAAAAAAGGTTATATGCTCTTACAATTTGGGTGTGGGGGGTTGGGCAAAACTGCTGATTGTCATGAAACTTTGCCTAAGCGAGAACTTCTGAATTTAGCTTTAGTAATTTAGTTGTTTCCCCATTACAGTCCTTTGCAATATGACTTCAATGCTGAGTATAACATGCAAAAATATATTTTAGAAATGAATAGCTGCCACTTGTCAAAATATATTTAGCAGTACTCATAGAAACGGAGTGAAAATCATTTTTTTAATGAATATTTACATATGTGTGATGATTTAATGTTTTAAGATGCAGAAGAGCAAGAAGAGAAATAATTTGCATCTTTTACTCTCTTTCCCTTGGATTCTCAGAAAGAATCCACAAATCAGTGCAGTATTCAAGAACTCAAGGTATTTTACTAGACCCATCACTTAATAACAAATGTAATATTTTTAAAATAATAGTTTAATCTCACTTCTAAATAACAAGCCAATAAGCTAATCAGCTGGTATGCATCTGTGAATGTCATATTACTGGTTTGCTTTTGTGAAGAGTAGAGGGTATTTGAAAAATTAATCACCTGGATTACTATATTTGTCCATTAATAACAGTATCACATTTTGATGAGGTTACAGACTTTTTGTGCTAACTGAAACTGCTGATAAGTGAGGCCATTCAAAGGAGATAATTCTTGAGTTTCATTTAGGGAAGTGGTACTCAACATTTAACAGCTGAGGATCATGGTACTGCTTAGGTAGGCTTCTCTGTGGATTCTTTCACATTTTTAAGTTCCCATGCTCAGTCTATTCCTTTGTGCTTTTCTCTCCTCTTGACCTATTAATTTGCAATATTTTTCTCAGCAAATACCACTCTTTCAGACATTTAAGACCAGAGACACTGCACATACTGCAAGGGATTTTTCCAGAGATCTTATGTGCCACTAACAGAGCTATATCAGTCCAAGTTTTCTTCTCATTTTACCTCCTTCTATTTTTCCTTTTGATGCTTATTCAGCTCCTAAAACTCTGTTATAAACATGAAAGTGTTTCCTGAGTGAAATCACCTTCAGTCTACTAAGCAGCTACCTATTGGCAAGGCCACATATGGAGTACTGTGTCCAGGTCACAGCTCCTCAGGGCAAGAAAGACATGGATATCCCAGAGACAGTCTAGTGAAGGGCCACAAAGATGATGATGGGAATGGAGAATCTCTCCTGTGAAGAATGTCTGAGAGATCTGAGACTATTCAGCCTAGAAAAGAAGAGGCTTGGGGGGATCTCATCAAAGTATATAAATACCTGAAAGGAGAGTGAAAAGGAAACCATAGATTCATAGAATAGGTTGGGTTGGAAGGGAATTTTAAAGGTCATTTAGTCCAACCCTCCTCCAATGAGAAGGGACATCTTCAACTAGATCAGGTTTGTCGGAGCCCCATCCAACCTGACTTTGAATGTTTCCAGAAAGGGGCAACTACCACCTCTCAGGGCAATCTGTACCAGTGTTCCACCACACTCATCATAAAAAAATTTCTTCCTTGTATCTAGCCTGAATCTACCCTCTTTTAATTTAAAAACATTGCCCCTTGTCCTATCACAGCAGGCCCTGCTAAAACGTCTGTCTCTACCTTTCTTATGAGCCACTATTTAAATTCTGAAAGACCTCAATATGGTCACCCCAAAGCCTATCTTCCCTGGGGTAAACAATCCCAACTCTCTCAGCCTGTGCTGCAGGAGAGGTGCTGCAGCCCTCTGATCACATCTGTGACCTTCCTCTGGACCTGCTCCAACAGGTCCATGTCCTTTGTATGTTGAGGACTCCAGAGCTGAACACAGTACTCCAGGCGGGGTCTCATGAGAGCAGAGTAGAGAGGCAGAATCACCTTCCCTTGACCTGCTGGCCACACTTATTTTGATGCAGCCCAGGATACCATTGGCCTTCTGGGCTGCCAGCACACATTGTTGGCTCATGTCCAGCTTTTCATCTGCCAGTACCGCCAAGTCCTTCTTGTTAGGGCTGCTCTCAATCCCTTCATCCCCCAGCCTGTATTGATACTGGGTTGCCCTGACCCTGGTGCAGTACCCTGCACTTGGCCTTGTTGAACCTCATGAGATTCACATGGGCCTACTTCTGGTGTTTATCAGGTCAACGGCACCCTATCCCTCAGGTGTGTCAATCCCACTACTCAGCTTGGTGTCATCTGCATATTTGCTGAGGGTGCACTTGATCCCACTGTCTATGTTGATGATGAAGATATTAAACAGTACCAGTACCAAAGATGGAGCCAAGCTCTTTTCAATGATGCCCAGTGACAGAACCAGAGACAATGGCAACAAACTGAAGTAGGAGGTTTCCTCCAAACTTCATGAAACTGTGACCTTCCTCTGGACCTGCTCCAACAGGTCCATGTCCTTTGTATGTTGAGGACTCCAGAGCTGAACACAGTACTCCAGGCGGGGTCTCATGAGAGCAGAGTAGAGAGGCAGAATCACCTTCCCTTGACCTGCTGGCCACACTTATTTTGATGCAGCCCAGGATACCATTGGCCTTCTGGGCTGCCAGCACACATTGTTGGCTCATGTCCAGCTTTTCATCTGCCAGTACCGCCAAGTCCTTCTTGTTAGGGCTGCTCTCAATCCCTTCATCCCCCAGCCTGTATTGATACTGGGTTGCCCTGACCCTGGTGCAGTACCCTGCACTTGGCCTTGTTGAACCTCATGAGATTCACATGGGCCTACTTCTGGTGTTTATCAGGTCAACGGCACCCTATCCCTCAGGTGTGTCAATCCCACTACTCAGCTTGGTGTCATCTGCATATTTGCTGAGGGTGCACTTGATCCCACTGTCTATGTTGATGATGAAGATATTAAACAGTACCAGTACCAAAGATGGAGCCAAGCTCTTTTCAATGATGCCCAGTGACAGAACCAGAGACAATGGCAACAAACTGAAGTAGGAGGTTTCCTCCAAACTTCATGAAACACTTTTTCATTGTGAGGGTGACTGAGCACTGGTGCAGGTTGCCCAGACATGCTGTGGAGTCTCCCTCCTTGAAGATATCCAAAAGCCATACAGACATAGTCCTGGGCAACTGGCTGTAAGTGACCCTTCCTGGGGGCTTGGACCAGATGGTCCCTTCCAACCTCAGCTGTTCTGTGACTGTATGATTCTGTAATTCATATTACTCTACTCTTTCCTCTCAAATGCTGTTCATTATAGTTTTTCATGTGTACATGACTGGTAGCCTCTGGTCCTTTCTCAAACTCTTCGGTTCATTTCAAACCTAGCAGAAATTCAGTCTTCCGATGTAAATATTATCTGTCACAGCTATCTGTAAATATTATCTGTCCTCAAATCTTCAGAGCACAGGTTTTGCCTTTAGGCAATGCCCAGCTCTACTTCATTCTGTTTTAAGGGTAGTACTGCTTCTGCACTTCTTCTATTCCCTATTGTTTTTAACAAGGAAAAGGAGCAGTATTATATCACATCTGAACTGGTTCTTGAATTCTCCTAAGGGAAAGTTTTCTTTAGGCAGCATCCTCATGCAGACCTCATGAACACCTGTGCAACAATGGGATATGTTAGATCAAAAGACTGCTCAACAGAAGCCAAGATCCATTTGGCCAGGCAAGCCTGTTCTGTAACTTCAAGTTTGCACATGGAAACAATTATATAGGATGAACTATATTTGGAATAATAGTCTAGAAAGGTGTTTTTGTGTGACAGATGGATCTTAAAACTTCACATAGGAAGGCTAAGCAAGGAAAAGAATTTAAATAAGGCCTTGAGATATCTATTCTCTTACCAAATTTCTTCCATTCCTTTCCACAGGTCATCAAGTACTCGGAGGGATCTTACAGAAACTGACATATGATTCCATCTAATAAATTCCCTCCAAGGCAACACTCTGTTCAAAAAAGTTCTAACAATTCCTCTGCATGGTTGCATTAGTTGTTAGAGCTGACACAGAGAAATTATTTTGCCTCCAGACTGCATCGAGCTTTTTTTTTTTTCTCATTTCCTGTTACACAACAGGAATGAGAAGGACATCAAGAAGATGGATGCAGCTCAGAACTAACTGTAGCTATTAGCAGCCAGCTCTGTCTTGAAATTGCAAGGTAATATAATTGCAATATACTGTCAGAGTTATTCCCAGCCCTGTTTTCAAGTGTGAATGGGAGGACGTAGGAGGAAACTGCTGTCAAATGTGCTAAGGTTTCTACCTCGCTATTCCCAGTTATATTCTGTCTCTCTAGAAAGAGTGTATATTAACAGTGTTCCCACACACTATACTATACAAATATACTACATATTTTTGCGTATTATATACACTGGGGCTAGAACCTACAAGCTAAGGCTTGTAGGCTTTGTTTAATATTAAAATAAGTTTAACTGATGTGCAGGTTAAAAGGGGAAGGTCCTTGTATCTCTAACATTTTGTAATTCAATGAGTACTAATCTAATCTTACCTTTATTACTTCATTAACTCCCTGAAGAGTTTAAAACAATAACATATTCTGCTCCTGTTTCTATTTTATTATTGAAAAAGTAACTACAGTTTTTTGAGACACCAAAGAAAACAGTCAGCTGTTTACATGTTTCATCCCTTGATGGAGAGCATAAGAATTTGAAAACAACTATTTTAATTTCCTTTTGAACCACAATCAAGCAACTTTCTTGGCTCTTGATCTCCTCTGGGACCCTTCTGGTGACCCTCAGACCACAAGTATAATTATTTCTTTCTCACTCTTTCTATGTAGCTCAAAGTTCCTGGAATAGCATGCCATGGTGTAACAGCTCAGGAGAGTGATTCTTAGAGGACAAAACTGAGTATCTACATTGTATGCCCTTTGAAGGTGCAGTCTGCCAGAATAGTGGAGAAAACTGCAGAAGGTAGACAAAACTAAAGTTGGTGTAATCATATTAATAACTACCCTTTTGGAGCAACCCTTGAACCAAGCTAATCTTGTAGCCATATTAAAACAAACTTTCACTTTCAAAGAAGTGCTTGGAAAATTCTCATAGAGAGGCAGGGAGTGAGAAAAGAAACATTACAGATGATTAAGGGTCTACCATTTAAGCTTTCCCTGGCTCTCGAAAAGTATTGTAAATATGCCACAAATGCTTTTCTCTATAATGTTTTTTTAAAAGTTTTTAAGATTAAGATAAGTTTAATAAGTTGTGGGTTTTTTTTCCTTTGAAACTGAAATGTTATCCCAAACAGAAATAACCGCAGATGGTGGATTCATTTACTTTTACTTTTATTCTTCTATGTTCTGAAAATACAGCAGCGACACATATATGTTTCCTTTATAATCAATGGAAAGGAAAAATTCTGTCACTTGGCTTACTGAGTAATCCTAGAAACCTTTCAGTGGAAAAGCAAATCTTTTTCTACTGAGTGAAAATGAAATATGGACTTCTGAATTCCTTCTAAAACCCAAAGCAAAAAATAAAAATCTCATTCTTACAGTGTAGTGGAACCGACCAAGAATGTAAAATAGCTTAATGCCTTTGCAGTAGTAAAGGCATACCTACCTGACCTCCCCTTAGGTGCTCTGCGTAGATAGGTGTCAGCCACAACAGCCACATCTTTTATTTAAAGCTCTTACTCGCATGGCTTGTGTTAATTGATGCCAAATGAATTCAAGAAATTCAAATAAGAGAGCAGAACAGAAGTTTCTGGCTGCCAATGCACTTGTGGCTAATATTCCCCTGGCAAATAAAATTATTAAATTAAAATAAAATTATGCATATTCTTTCCAAAATATCATGCTATTCAATTCATATTACAAGCTTTATCAAAAACAAGTCTTAATTATAAAGCTAAATTAAACTCTCATTAGATCCACAGAGACGCTATCATTGACTTCAAAACTTCACAATATATAAAAATAAATGCTTATACTGCTGTCAAGTGTACTTGAAACATCATCTATACATATTGCCATATCTTGCATGGCTTTAACATTTAAATGTCTGAATATGGCATTTTAAAATGTTTTATTTTGAAAATTAAAAAAAAAATCTAACAATTCTGTGACTGAATTACTGCAAAATACTGCTATTTTACCTTCTTAAAATATTTATTAGAACACCTGGGCTTCCTGATACAGTTGGTTTTTTTGGATTTTAAGGCTTATGAATAAGAGGAAAAAGAAATTTGATATTACAGAACACAATATCTCTCACAATTAAGCATGTTACTGGAGTTCAAGCCTACCCTCATTTTCAGAGGTAACATACTCATATAATTGCATTTTATGCACTATTTTATAGATAAATGCACAGAAGAGAGGAGGTATTTTAAAAATATGCAGATGTCAATCTCTCAGTGACATTAAGAGAGAGTAGGTTAGATAGTTACCTTTAAACATCTGGTTCATAGTTCTGTACATTCAGGTTGCCTTCTTACACATAGAAGACTTTGTTCAAAGGTATGTGTCTAAGCTTTTTTAAACTAATTGACATCAGAAATTTCAACTTATTATGGTTATAAGTTAGAAAAAGCATAGCTGACAAACTGGTTAACATACTATTAAGACATTAATAAATGTCTGTTGAAAATCATCAGCATATAGACAGTGTTTACAGCAAGTAGTGCAGATGTAAAGTAAAGCTATGCCAGCTTAGGCCTGTTAAGACGTTGGCCCGTGATGCCATCTGTACTTCTGTTTCAAGACATAGCATCACTTTAAACTGACATTACTGAAGGCTTAGCTGTTATGAAAGTGAAATTGTAAATTGTGACTATTCAAGTTGTTGTTTCCTACACAGCATGGATTTCAATAAAATATAGTGCATAGTCTTAACCACTCTACAACCCAGAGGAATCAGTGACATTTGTACAGGCATGGGAGTCATGGAGAGAGACTATAAATACCATCCAACACCAAAGGTGAGTTTGACTGAACTTTGTAAATTAAATATTATTGCCTTTGTTAAATTCAGTAGGTGAAGGGAAGAAAGAATAAGATTTTTATTTAATTTTACTTACCTTGTGCCTTGCACTGAGTAATGTCATTGACTTAATCTTCCTTAAAGGAAGCCTGATGGTATGAGCTTATATATTTTTTAGGAAACAATAATCCCTTCTAAACTTTAGATATTTGCTCTTCCTTAGAATCATTCTCTTTCCTTGTTCATTTGTTTGCTTGCATTGCTCAGAATTTAAAATCCATTTTTTTCTTATAACTTTGCTAAAATTTCATATGGCTGCGTATTTTGTGGATCTGGATTGTATCATAAAAAACAGACAAAACCACCATGAGAGAAGCATTTTAAACACAACTGTAAATCCATGCATAGTTGTGTTAAAATGCCTTTTTTTTTTTTTTTTTTTTTGGTTATTGCAGTAACAGCCAGGTGGCAGAAGAAAGGATTTCCCTGCCTTATGCTGGCTGTTAGTACAACTGTTAAATTAATCCAACGGCTGGGATGATTTAGTACTGGTGAAGGATTGAAAGACTGTTAGGAAAAACAGTGTTTTGGGGACAAAAATAAAAGGCTCATTGGGAATTTTGGCTAGTGAGAGAAAAAAGGACTAAAACCACAAAGGCCAAGAGAAAACATCTGTGAAAGTAGAAGACAAGGCACATTGTCCCCTTCTGCCACTGCAAATGAGCTTGAAAAGGAAAGAAGAAATTCTGGCTAGGAGATTCAAATGGATCATTTCTCAGAGAAAAGGCATAATACTGGGATCTACTCAGAACAGAACAAGAAAACAAAAACAAAAACAAAACCCCTGCGAAAGACCTTTGAGTGAGGTGAAGA